>NW_028136372.1:600000-1047703 GCF_964662115.1 Mustela nivalis
ACCAAACGTACCAAGAACCAACGGGGGAAGAAGTTCATTTCTGGCCGACAAGCCTTTAATCCCTGAGAGCTGTGGCTGATGCAGGAGCAGCTTTTCTCCAAATGGTGATTTCGATACCAGGTCGTTTTGCCTGCCAGCCCCCAACATCCCTGACGTGTGGCTCCCAAGGGCCTCCCCGCAGCCAGGCCTGAGAGTGGAGCCCACCCTTGGGCTCATTTTCCACCGCGCTGAATCCAGGCAGCGGCCCCGTCTCACGACAAAGGGTGCTGAGCAATGAGGTGCCGCCACCAGGAAGAGAGGCAGCAGGTCAGACAGATCTGGAGAATGACACTGGCCTTCAAGGGCCCCTCACAAGGGAAATACCATTAAGTAGCAGATCTGAACAGATATACTGTGTTCCACATTCACGCCGTAAGGATGGGGTTTCTTCGAGCCCTAATCAAAGGAACTCTTTCACCTGAGATCACTTGACCAATCGGTGACTCAGTTTCCTTATACTAAAAATGAGGATAACAATACATCACAAGATTGTTTTGAGGAGCACACACGTTACAAAGTGTTTAGAGGCACCTGGGTGGCTCAGTGGGTAAGCATCTGACTTCAGCTTAGGTCATGATCTCATGGTCCTGGGAGAGGGCCGAGTCAGGCTCCTTGCTCAGCGAGGAGTCTGCATGTCCCTCTCCCTCCCTCTTCACTTCCTGCCCTCTCTCTCTCTCTCTCAAATATATAAATAAAATCTTTAAAAAAAAACGAAGTTCTTAGAACACGATATGCACTTAGTACAGGACACACAAGCACTTGTTAAACAGATAAAAGGGTACAAGAGGCTGGCTTCCCTTCAGATTTCTAATAGGCTCCTGTCTGGGGGTCTCTAGCTCTTAGGAAGTGGGGAGGCCTCAGAAGCCCAAGATTGTAGAGTTCCTCCGAGGCCAAGTTCAGTTTTCTATGCAGGACAGAAAACCTGTAAAACACATCCCAGACTTGCTTCGCTGCCTTCCTAGTAGGGAATCCGTTCCCTCAAGAGTGGTCCAACCTCTCTTCCACTATTTGGGATGTAGAAAACGTTTAGACATTTCTCCATTGGTGCTCATTCCATCCTCATTTTTAACAATCTAGCTGTGTGTTCATCTGGTCTTCTGTTAGTTCCTTTATTCAACAAACATAGAGAACTCACCGTGTCCTAACTGTGACCAAGACATCCAGCATCTCATCCCACAAAGGAAACATATTAGCAAATGTGGCAGCAAAGAGGGATGGGGTAAGGCAGTGACATCTGAATCAAGTTCAAACTAACAAGCAGAGCCTGCCATGAAGAACATTCCAGGTATGGGCCCCATAGGCATGAAGGCGGAAATGAATAGATTATGTGCAGACAGCAGGACAGGGGACTAAGGGGACACTGGAAAGGAAGGCTGCGGAGCAGCTGTCGGCATTGGAGGCCTTGCGAAGGACTCTGGAATTCCCTTTGGTTTCAGCCAGAAGCTACATGAAGGTTTAAGCGGGGAATCATCAGATTAGCTTATACTTGTAAAAGATCGCTCCTCTTCCACAGAAGACATGGGGATGGGGTGGGGGTGTCCACGAGCCTAGAAGCTGGAAATGGAAGCAGATGAAGTTTCCAATATCCTGGCCAAGGAGTGAGTCTGTCGCAGCGAGAGTGTCAAGATTTGCAGTTCTAAACTTTTTAGTAAAGTGGCTTATTAAACACACAGCTAACTATTGCCCGGGGTTCCTACTTTTGTAATAAGTTTTTTCTGAAACTCAAAAAGGGGAGAGGGGCTCTCTGCACCACGTGCCAGTCAGGGCGGAACATCATCGTCACATTACAGGGTGTTTTCAGAGCCTGTTATCCTTTTAGTACGACATCCCTCCCACCCCGAGACAACACCGTGCCTCTTTCCGCCAACAGAAGTTGAGTTTTTCCCTTTCCCTCTTCCTTCTTTCGAGGGCAGAGCTCAGGGCTTCTCCAGAGATTCCATCCTAAGTTCATAGATCTCACCAAGCCGACCACATTCCCCTCCCTGTGGGCGCCAGGAAACGCCGGAAACATCTGTATCTGCACCTGAACATGGGACCTTGGATCCCAGCTACAGTTTCTTGTGCTGTGGTAACAAGGACATCATGTCGCGTTTCAGGACATTTTCGTATATAAGGCCTCGGGTCGGGATGCTCAGGGTAGGAAAAGGGTGGGTTCGCCCCTGGGCAGAGTGGCATACCTTCTCTCTCCTCCTGGCCTTTGCCCGAGTTGGAGATGCCCTGTTCCTTCCTCTTCACCTGAGTAATCATTATCTCTGCTTCCAGAAGCAGCTCAGGGGGCCACCTCCTCCCCAACCCCGCTGGACCAGGTGACCCTCTCCAGAATTCCATATAAATCCCTGTTAACGTTGATCCCACTGCTTCCCAGAGGCTCTTTCTCCTTGTCTTTACTTTGTCTCTCCTGCTGGACCCCAGGAGACAGGTCTCACTCATCATTTTATCCCAGCAGGGTTCAGTATGTTGCTGAATTAACACATGGCATGCCCCGCACATCGCTGGCAGCTGGATGAACTGGAACACAGTGTGGCAGCATGTACTGAAGCAGGGGTTCTCAGAGCACCAGGGGATTCAGTCTGTGAACCATCTGCCTTAGGCTCAGGTCATGATCCTAAGGTCCTGGGATCCAGGCCTGCACCGGGATCCCTACTCAACAGGGAGTTGGCTTCTCCCTCTCCCTCTGCTTCTCCCCTCCCTCTCAAATAAATACATAAAATGTTTTCAAAAAATAAATTTTAAAATAAATTTTAAGAAAATTAAGCAGTTGTTCTCAGCTGCAGGTGATTTGGCTCCCCAGGGGACATATGGCAATGCCTGGAGAAACGTTTGGTTGATGTAATTGGAGGAAAGGGCGCCACTGGGCATTTGGTGGGGAGAGGCCAAATTGGAGGTGGCCAACATCTGGCCATGCACAAGACAGGCCTCAGCAAAACATCACCCAGTCCACGAGGTCGACAGGGGAGACCCGCATCTAATCTAGGACCTGGAAAACCTTTTCCTAGCTTTACATGATCAAGGGAAATGTATCTGTCCATCAAAACCACAAGAATGTCTAAAGCAGCTTATCCTCGGAAGCCCCAAACTGGATGCCATGTAAAAGACCATTAACAGGAGAACGGATAACCGACTACAGTACCTACGTGATGAAAGACAACAGACGATAACGAAATTTAAGATGCCACATACGCGACAACAAGAAGGAATCCACAGATGTCCTGAGGAACCGAACCACCAGAGCAAGGTAACAGGCAAACTTGATCGCTGGTGATGGAAGAGAAGCAGGGGGCAGGGTGTGACTGACTGGGAAGGAGCAGGAGGGAACCTCTGGTGTGCTCAGAATGTTCCTGATCCTCATCTGGGTAGTAGTTACACACAGCGTGCCGCATGCTAGGACTCATGTGCTGTGTGTGTGTATTACACCTCAGCAAGCTTTACCAAAGGCAACAGTCCTCCAAGAGCCCCGGCGGGCAGGATTCACACACTGGAGCAGGTCCTCCGAGCATGACTTTCTAAGGATTTCGGTGCACAGCCGGCAGGAGCATTGTAGATATGTTTATGGAGACCTATTTCACCACAGACACCAAAAAACTTACAGTGGGTCCTTGATTCAATTCTGCTTTGGTCATTTTCTGCTAAGGATTGTGCTACAGATGTGCACACAGACTTAGGTTTCAAGAATATTTATCAAAGCAGAACAAATACAAGAGGGAGGCAGCAACAACACGGACCCAGAGGAAACTGTGTGATACCGCGGACTCATTAAAATCGACATTTAAAAATGTAAATGGAAAACGACTACAATATATTAATTACAATTAAAGAGCAGGTCACCCAACAAGCTGACACCTAAGATATATGAAGAATATACTCAATATGATTAACTATGATTAGCTAAGGTCATGAGGGGTTATGGGATTTCTTAAAATTTTATCATTTTCCCCTAAAATGTACATATATTACTTATTAATAAGAAAAAATACACAATCACACTTCTTAAAAATAAAGGTGAGTTTTCAACTCTAAAACTGAGTACCAGGGGCGCCTGGGTGGTTCAGTGGGTTAAAGCCTCTGCCTTCGGCTCAGGTCATGATCTCAGGGTCCTGGGATCCAGCCCCGCATCGGGCTCTCTGCTCAGCAGGGAGTCTGCTTCCTCGTCCCTCTCTCTGCCTGCCTCTCTGCCTACTTGTGATCTCTATCTGTCAAATAAAATAAATAAAATCTTTAAATAAATAAAATAAAACTGAGTACCAGACCCCACACAACTCCCAGATTCCTCATGGATTCAGAGCCCTGCTGCCTGCAGAAGCGCTCTATCGATGCTCATCACAGTGGCTGAGACAGATTAAATAAAGAGATAACATTGCAGATTTCCTGTCTCTTATCCGACTGTGCAGATTGGTTACACAAATCCAAATCCATACATGCATTAGATCTCACTGAACTGCGTACACCCTGAGAAAAAGACCCTGTAAAGCAATTCCCTGTAAAAATACAAAAGTATTTCTGACAGCAAAAGTTTTCAGATGCTGTAAAGAAAAAAAAAAAACTAAAAAGGCACAACCTTCCCTGATTAATCAAGTCTCCCTCGAGAGAAGGCTACCACTTCCCCAGGTAATCTCATCGCCTCAGACGAAACCATGTTTCTCTGTGAAGTGGAGGTGATCGCAGCTCTCTCGGAGTACTCGCAAAGGTTTGGCGTGATTATGAAACGAAACACTATGACCGGGGCCCGCTGGTTGTGGTCACCGTCATGCCCACAGCCTGAACACCACCTCCCTCCAGGAAGCTCCCTTCTCTGAATTCTGTGTGGTAGGGGCACGTGGCTGACTATTAGGGAGCACTGCATAAGGCGTACCCTGTCGCTTGCCCAGACGCCCAGCTCCTCCCGGAGCCACCGAATGCCATACAGAGCTAAAGCTGGGAGCAGTGGCTCACCGTGGACACCAATGATGAGGGCTCAGGTACCTCAGCTCACAAACCCATTACAAGCATATACATTTAACTCTAGCTTTAAGATGTTTCTCCTCTTACTTCTCAGTCAAAAAAGACTTTAAGCCGAGTAAACCAACAACAAACCCTAAGATAAAACATTTAACCGTGTTAATTTCCTAAAGCCTACGGTCGTCTTCAGCTTCTCAAGGTCACACCTCCCTGCTGAATGATTACCGAGGGTTGCTGACAGGGTACACAGAAAAAAAAAAAAAACTCTTAGGATGTCCAGCCTCTAAGAGAAAAAGCAAACAGCTCAGAATGCAGCCAGCCACGGCAAAGGAACCACCGACAAAGCCAAACACAGAGGAGCCCCTGAGCATCTGGGAATCTGCCTGTTCCTTTGCCTCCTCAGAGGAAACGAGTCACAAGACTGCTCAGAATGGGAAATGAGAAGGGCAGAAGCCCAGAAACCAGCGCGTCCTGAATTTCGTGCTGCTTCCAAGGAGTGAGCCCGCCTGCTGTGCTGCTGTGTCAGTTATTTACACAGTGGGCAGGTGAGGCTGACAGCTTGAAGGGGTTATTTTAGAGGGAGAGCTGTAAGACTGATCAGGAGAAGGTTCTGGACCCTGGGGTCCCAGCACGCATCTCCAGCTTCCAAGCTGGCCCTCCCTTCAGACAGGGTTTAAGAGGCAGCAGGGCAAGCATGGTCTTTGTATTTAAATCACCTCACGGGGGCCCATATCTCTAGGCACAACCAGAAGCCAGGGAGGAGAGGGAAGGGGGAGAGGGAGAGGGTACCTCCACTCCTATCTGCTGGCTGCACTTCTGGAGCGCCTGATCCAGGAAGCTAAATGTGTGGACAGAACAGAAGGAAGAATCTGGGAAGACTGGAAGACTAGAAGAGCTGTTCGTGGACTAGTCTCAACCTGAACCACAGAAACACCTCTGCCTCCCTGCCCTCCTCCCCTCGGCTGGGCACCAGGTGCCTCCCTACTGCATTCCAGATGCAGATCCAAGCTCAGGGGTGCCCAGTGCCGATGCCTCTCTCCGGCGCAGGGACTCTAGGGCATCAGCGGGACTCCTAGACAGCACCTGTGATCTCTAATTTAAAACCAAAACCAAAATCCCCAACCAGCCCAATCCAGCACAAGCAATACATATTTATGTGTAAGACACCTATGCACACATACACATTCACTTATCTACACACACACACACACACACACAGACACACACACGCTTTTGCAGCAGAAGGCAGGCATGAAACCTGTTCCCTAAGTCCTTTGCTTTCCTCATCTGCTTCTAGCAGCAACAGCCATTTCTGCTACAGATTTTCCTATTCGAGGGTTGATCACAGATCCAAATGCCACCATCCTGTTTGCCACCCTTTCCTACCCCACCGGCCCGCTGACGTCTGTCAGTGAACCAGGGAACAAAGATGGAAGACAGGCCCAAGCTGCCTTCCTAAAGTGGGGTTATATTTGACACTTTAATAAACCTCAGAGCCTGAGCCTCTCTGCTCTCAGACTGGCCAGGGTGCAGCTCTCACTCTTACCAAACCCGTCCATCTCTCCTCCCCCCACCGCGGGGCACAAGGGTTTTCTCTGCCCGGCATCTATTTCCAGGCCCCATAAATCATATCCCATTGTTCCAGGCCATCTGAACTCATGCTTAATAAACCATCCACCTCACCCTTCCGCCACCACCCCGAATTTCCCACAGGGAAAGACTGTTTCAAGAAGAAAAGGAAATTCTTCATTAGGGCTGGATTTTAAAAGCAAGCTTCCACAAAAAACCAGAAAACAAAATTGGGTATAAATACCATCCAATAACCACTAAATGTCTTTGGTTAAAGCACCTGCCTGCCTGTGATTCTCAGGTCCAGATGTGAGCTCAGTGCACATCCAAAGGAAGCAGAATTTGAACCTGATGCTAAATGACAAATGATCCTGAACTTCATGACCATTTAAGTGCCACAGTGGCTAGACTAAATTGCTCTGATGCAGAATTTCTCCCAAGTATAGGTTACTGAGAAACAGAATATTGCTTGAAAATGTATTTAGGTGCGCTCATCCTTCTCAGACCAACACTCATGGGCTCTTAGTCATAACCAGGCTTAAGCTAACACGATTCCCCTATTTTCCCCAGAGAGGGAGGGAAACAAGAGGACATGTCTCTCATGTTCCAAGATCAAAAACTGGATCACAGCACTCACAGCATCAAGTCTGCCAAACCAGAGCTCTGGGTACGTACAATTCTTAAAGAGCTAATTGAATGGAAAACAGCCATCTGGGGCTGGAAACCCTTATGACATTCTGGGAAATGTATGGGCTTTAAAAGGATTATGCAGGGTGATGGGACTTTCAAAATTCCCAAACTCTGAACTGAAGCCTAAATGAGAATATGTTAAATTCACCCATTCCAAAACACAGCACAGTTGACTCGGACCCTAGAGCCCAGCTGTAGCTCAGGGTGTCCACACTGCAGCCTGTCTGTGGGAGGTCTGCAGACCACTCCCTGCTGAGAGAGTCCAGCCAACCCAATCAGCCTACCAGCAGGCTGTGGCACAAGGTCCAGATCCTAGCCCAGGCACCAGCCAGGGTTCCCTTTGGCCTGCCCTCTTATGGTTGAACAACAATCATGGAGAGCCACAGGGAGAGCGGCATTGGGTCCAGTATGGCCACTCCCTGGTCCTCCACAACACTGGTTGCACACTCTTCAACACAAGAAAATGGTGTGCAGAAACAAGGGCCTGCCACAGTAGGCTGTCGAGCAAGGAACAGAAAGCATCAGGGGACAGGTGGGACTGCTCGCTGCTCTCCACCTCTCCCAGAGGGCAGAGGCCGCAGAGCTTCTGCAGGCTAAGCAGAGACGTGTCAGAATTACCTTCCCAAAAAGTAGGCAGTAAAGGAGGATTTCAAGCAGCCACAACCACCAGCAGGCCTGCGACCTCCAGATATCAGGGGCTTGACCATGACCGTGTCGGTAAGCAGAACACACAAGTGCCTTCTGGAGCGAGAGAAGACAGCTTAACGCTGATAACTGGTCCTCTCACTCTTCTCTGCTCTCAGCAAGTGATCCTGAAAGGGATGGACAAAGTTGGTCAGATTCACTGGAGAAAACACGAGCCAGTGAAGACGTCCCGGCTCGCACTAGGCCTCCCTCCAAAGGCTGGCTGCCCCACCCCTGGCACCTGGGTAACGCTGCTCTGGGGCCATCCACACAAAACGATTTACGTACCCCCCACCCGCAACAAACAGACACACACACACACACACACACACACACACACACACACACACACAAGCTGCATCGGGCTTTAGGAACCTAACTCAAACGCACCCCTAACAACAACCCCACAGGTGTGACTGGGTTGGACACTCCCAGCAAGGGAGGAAAGGCCCTCCCCTTGGGTCCTTGCCAGCGGCAGGGTGCCACCTGGGCCTCCGCCTCATCCTCTCCATCCGCGAAGAAGTCGGAGCGGCCCCCACCAACCACCACCACGCAACCAGATTCTCACACTTCAAATCCCCGCTGCCAGGGCCCCATCTGTGTGCTGACCGAAAAGCCGCCCTCAAGCAGCCGGCCCGCGGAGCATCCGGAGTTCTCCCAGCCCCGCGCTCACGCCTCCCCAGGCAGCCCCTGCACCCGCGGGCCGCGCCTTACCGCCAGTGTCCACGAAGCGCGGGGGCGGGCGGTCCCGCAGCGTAGCACTCCAACCCGCGCTGGCCTCGTCCTCGTCGGACTCCTGCCCTTCGGGGGCATCGGGAGGCAGCAGGGGGCCAGGGCGCTTGTGTTTGGCGTCCGAGGAGGCGGCGGAGGAGGAGCGCGAGGCGGCGGACGTGCTGTAGAAGGCGTTCCCACCGCTGTCCGGGCCGGACTCGCCGAACACTTCGTCCCAGATGTGCAGGCTCTCGTGGCGCGCGAGGGCCGCCTCGAGCAGCGCCGGCGCCCTCCTCCGCGCGCTCCCGCCGACCTGGGCCCTGGCCCCGGCCGCCGCCCGCGCTCCCGCCCCCCAGAGCGCCTCCCAGCCGCACGCGCCGGGCACCGGGCCCGCGCCGCGGCCCGCCGCCCCCACCAGCGCGGCCCGCCGCCCCCCACCAGCGCAGCCCGCAGCACACCGCCTGCCGCCCCACGCACGGCCGGCCCGCCATCTTGGCCGCCTCGGGCCCAGCGCCCTCGGAAGCGCCCTCGGAGCTCGGGCGCCGCAGGCTGCAGGCCGCGGAGGGACGCAGGGCGCGAGAGCGGGAGGCAGGGGCTGCGGCCGGGCCCAGGTGCCGCCGCTGCGTCTCCTCCGCGCCGGCTGCGTCCCCGCGCGCCCTCCCTCCGCACCCCGCGCTCCCTGGCCTACCTTCCCGGGCGGGAGCCGCCAGAGACGGCCCCGCCTCCTCGCACATCCGGCCCGCCCGCCGGCCAATGGGGAGCAGGCCAGGGCGGGGCCCGCGCGGGGCACGCCCCACACCCCTTGGCCAAGCGGGGGCAAGGAGAGCAGCTGCGGCGGCGGTGGCGGTAGGGGGGAGGGCGGCCGGTGGCTTCCTCGCCTGCGGGACGTGTGGCCCGGGACGGCCACCCGCAGGCCCCGCGCGGCCCCGCAGGGGGAAGGGAGGAACCGAGTGGGTGTCGGGGGTTGGGGGGGACGCAGCCGGTCTTCCCGCCGCCCCAGCCGGCTCACGGAGCGTGAAGCCCGCGCTCTCGGTCCCCTTCCGCAGTCGGCGCCGGCGGCGGCGGGGAGCTGTCCGCCCCGGTGATTCTGAACCAGGCGCTGCGGAAATTCCAGGTAGGCGCCGGGCCTGAGGGTCACGATTCCCGTGGCTGCTGTGGCTGCTGCTGCTTCGGTGCTCCACAGCCGGCTGTACCTTGAGCTCTTGCAAGCACAAGGGCTATCTGGCTTCCGGGAGCCTTGCTCTAATAAGGAGCCCTCCTCGCTGGTTCATTCCTGGGGTCAGGTGGTGACTCAGTCTCGCTTCAATACCCCTGTAATTTGAGGGGGTCAACATCCGATCTTAGTCATTCCTTCCGTCTTTGACCTTTGACATCTTTAAACTCAAAATATTCATTACCTTCCAAATATTAATTACTCTAACACCACCACTGCAACATCTTCACCCATACATTTGACACACTTGTCTGTTAAAGTACGGCACAATCACCCAGGCTTCAGTGTTCTGATAAACAATAGATCAGAAAGGTTTCATCCATCCCTCTGCCTTGGCCAGGAGTGCGTGGCACTCATTCCATTGATGACGATACACGTGATCAGGCGTTTCTTGCTCCTCTCTCCCTCCCACAATAATGCAATAAGTCACAATGATGGTAATTGGGCCATAAAGTCACTTGCACTCTGAAATAAAATAAATCCACAGAGATGTGAAGGGCTTGCAAATCCTACTGGGTATTAACTAAATAAGGATTACACGACAGGGAAAGGCATATTGCTATTTCATGCATAAAGGATGCAGATGCATAAAGGGTGAAGATGTTGGTACCACCAGCTAAGGTCGTTCTAACAGCAGGTGAGCTGCTTCTGCTCTCGGCCTCCCCTCGCAAGCCCCTGTTTCCTCCTCCCAAACCAGAGTCTCTGTACCAGCATGAATTCCTGATCATCACTGAAAGATGATATATAAAAAGGAAAGGATTCACATGACATTGCTTTGTATATGAATTGGCTGATATACGTGAAATTGTTTGCAAAGCATTTCAACTCCGTTGGAAGAATTGTGTCACAGAAAAGAACTGGTTTCCAGCACTTCTCTATACTGTGTTAACCAGGGAAAGATTCTGAAGAGAGTTCATACAGGTAATCAGACTTAAAAAGGTCATTGACACATAGATTAAAGACGAAAAGTAAGATTGCGTAGCTCAAGTTCAAATTCTGCAATTAGGAATTCTGTAATACTCCTGTAAAATTTAATGACATATATTTTAAAAAATAATTGAAAGGGATCAAAACACTGAAATACATAGGCAAGAACTCCTTCTCTTCTCCAGGCAGCCAATGAAAAAGTCAGCAGCTAAAGTAAGTATTTTAAAAACAGTGGCTAGCTTTGCTACCCAGAGGAAGCAGGAAGTAGAGCAGTAACAGTTACAAGGATGGAATCAGTCTTCCATTGTGCCAAATCTGCATTTGTATGGTACTAATCCCAAAGAAACCTTAGAGTCTTTGTGCTTATGAGCTCTCAAGTGCTTGTAGCTCACAGAGCATGCAACACTGGGAGAGGATTATATGGTCACAAAAGAAACAGACTGGGAAATCAAATTGTTATCCAAACCCTGGCCCAACAAAAATGAGATGGCTATGTCCATTTAGAATCAAGGGTTTAGCAACCAAGTGCTACTTTGTTTAAACAAATGTTTCCGACCAAGAACAGTAAAAATACTTCAGCCTTTAAAAACAGGTGGCTGATTCTCCTTGTGAAAGGAGGGGAGGAAAGAGAAGAAAACAACTGGAAAACAAAAACCAAAAAGCTTTCCCATCTGCTTGGCAACCTCCTACTCGATGCTATGATTATGGTTCTACATCATTAAGTTTTACAAGTAATGTTTTCTGGGAGGATAATTATAGAACCAGCATTATACTGAGATCTTTTAACTTTGAGTCATTTAAACACATCTTCCAAATAATACAACTTTGTAATATAATTAATTTTAAGATTAATTATAATTAATATTGAACTTTTGGTTCATAGTCTGCACAAAAGGCTCCAGGGTAGTAAGAACAACCCATTTCTGTAGTAGATTCCTTAGGCTTTGTTAAGCCAGAGAGGTTCATGCTCTTGTGAAACTGGGGATAATAGCCATATTTCATTGAGTCTTGGCCTCCTTTCCTGGTATAGTTTAATAAGAAACAAAAAATGCTACCATTCAAACTATGATACAATGTTTTCTTTTCATTAATATTTTAATTTAAATGTATTCAAAAAGCTCTTTGGTAAGTATTTAGACAGATTTTTATTACATATGGCCTTAATGCATACATAAAATAAAAGTTAAAATTTTTGGTTAACCTTTTTCCAAACCTCACATTAAGAATCTCACTACTTTTATTTACTTTCTAACTGAGAGATTTCAGTGCCCAGATTTTTCTCACAATATGTTCCTCTGAGCCACCCAGAGCTTTTGTCATGCTGCACTTAAAAAATTATTATTAGACATATACCTGACATTCAATGTTAAATTAGTTTCAGGTGTACAACATAGTAATTTGACAATTCTATATATTACTCAGTGATCACCACAGTAAGTATATCATCACGTCACCATATAAACTTATTATAATATCATTGGCTGTATTCCCAATGCTGTACTTTTCATCTCCAGATGAGAACAGGAAATTATTTTATTTATTTTATAACAGGAAATTTGTACCTCTTAATCCCCTTCACCTATTTCACTCATCCCCCATCCACCTTCCCTCCCATAACCACCAGTTTGTTCTTTGTATTTAAGAGTCTATTTTTGTTTTGTTTTTTTTTTTTGTCTGTTCACTTGTTTCTTTTTTTATATTCCATATAGACGTGAAATTACAGGGGCCCCTGGGTGGCTTAGTGGGTTAAAGCCTCTGCCTTTGGCTCAGGTCATGATACCATGTTCCTGGAATCGAGCCCCGAGTCGGGCTCTCTGCTCGGTGGGGACCCTGCTTCACCTGCCTCTCTGCCTGTCTCTCTGCCTACTTGTGGTCTCTCTCTCTTTCAAATAAATAAATAAAATCTTAAAAAGAAAAAAAAAAGGAAGTGAAATCATATGGTATTTGCCTTTCTCGGTCTGACTTATTTCTCTTAACCTAATACCTTCTAGATCCAGCCATATTGTCACAAATAGCAAGATCTCATTCTTTTTTATAGCTGGATAATATTCCATTATATATCTATATACACCATATCTTTACCCATTCATCTACTGATAAACACCTGAACTGCTTCCATATACTGGCTATTATAAATAGTGCTGCAGAAAACCTAGGAGGGCATATATCTTTTTGAATCAAGTGTTTTTATTTCCTTTGGGTAAATATCAAGTACTGGAATTACTAAAGCATATGGTAAATCTATTTTTAATTTTTTGAGGAACCTCCATACTGTTTTCCACAGTTGTTGCACCAATTTACATTCCCACTAAAAATGTACAGAGGTTCCTTTTTCTCCACATCCTGGCCAACACTTGTTCTTTCTTGTCTTTTTAATACTAGCCATTCTGACAAGTATAAGGTGATAGATCTCCCTGTGGTTTTGATTTTATTTTCCTGATGATGAGTGATATTGAGCATCTTTTCACATGTCTATTGGGTGTCTGTATGTATTTTTTGGAAAAATGTCTATTAAGTCCTCTGCCCATTTTTCAATTGGATTATATGTTGGGGTTTGGGTTTTTTGGGGGTTTGGTGTGTGTGTGTGTGTGTGTGTGTGTGTGTGTGTGTGTGTTCTTTACATATTTTGGTTATTAATTCTTTATTTTATTTATCATTCAACACTGTCTTCTCCCATTCTGTAGGTTCCCTTTTGGTTTTGTTGCGGGTTTCCCTTACTGTGCAAAAGCTTTTTATTTTGTTGTAGTCTTAATAATTTATTTTTGTTCTTGTTTCCCTTGCCTAAGCAGACATACCCACAAATAATGTTGCTAAAACCAATCTCCAAGTGATTACTGCTTATTGTCTTTTAGGAGTTTTATGGTTTCAGGGCTCTCATTTATTCATTTAATTTTTTTTTTAAGTAAGCTTTACACTGAATGTGGGACCTAAACTCACAGCCTCAAGAATAAGAGTCACATGCTGTAAAGGCTGAGCAAGACAGGCACACCTCACACTTCACATTTAGATCTTTGATCCATTTTGAGTTTCTTTACGTGTATGGTAAAAGAATGTGGTCTAGTTTCATTCTTTTGCAAATGGCTCTCCAGTTTTCCCAACACTGTTTTTGAGGAGACTTTCTTCTGTTACATATACTTGCCTCCTTTGTCAAAGATTAATTGACCATATAATTGTGGATTTATTTCTGGGCTCTCTATCCTGTTTCCGTTGATTTATGCATATATTTTCTCCCAGTACCCTACTGTTTTGATTACTATAACTTTGTAGTATATCTTGAAATCCAAGAAACTGATACCTCCAGCTTTGTTCTCCTTTCTCAAGATTGTTTTGCATGCTACACTTCTTATAAAAGTATTCTGAGGTCATCCATTCTGCTTGGTTTGATGCTGGTAGGGTTTCTCTTTTTCTTTTTTCTTTTTTTTTTTCCTTATCTGAGATTTTCATATAATAACCAGTTTATTTTCTTTCTTTAAATGGTCCTCAAAAGGCCTGTGGCTTGGCATGCCAAGGGATGTAGATGATCAGTTGTGCCCTAGGAGCAGTAACCACATGGCACAGGGTCAAGCTGTGGTAACTTTATAGGGACTTCCACCTGCTCAGCCCCAACTATAAGACAATTCCTGACATTGGAGATGTGAAAGAAAATGGGAGGGGAGGGGCATCTTAAAATCCATAAAATATGGCATATTGTCTCCTGTTTGTACTTTTACAATTTCTGATTTTGCAAATGGCCAAGCTGCCGCAGGGAACAAAAATGAGGTCCTAAGGTGGCAGAGACTGACCTGGTCAGCCCTGTACTGCACAGGCTATGCGTTACTGGATCAGTATGAATGGAGAAAGCAGGGGTGAGTCAGGGAAGCTGCTGCTTCTCCCTACATTGCCTTCATCACCCACAGGAAGGGGGCCCAAAGCCAAGGAGGACCTCCTGGAACTGAGACAGGGGAGGGGAAAAGAAAGTTGAACGATGCCACAGCTGCTGAACCATGACCAAAATATGGGGGAGAAGGCTGGAGGCAAATGTGCATGGTACACCGTGACATTTGGAGTCCTAGGTGACATAGAAGCTTAAGGATCCAACCTTGCTCAAACTGATTTTACATGATGATTTTATCTACTAATCAACCCAGAGATGCAGAGAATGAAATAGGGCAATACTATAGAAAATGCTTGAGAGAAATCTCTCTTATGATTGAGATAACCTGATATTTCCATTCATTCATTCATTCATTCATTCGTTCAACAATTATGTACTGAGTATTATGTATCAAATCCTCTTCTGAACACAGAATAAATAAGGAAAAAAACCCACAAATACCATTTTTATAGCACATGCATTCAAATAGAAGAGAGAGAACAGACAGTAAATAAATAAATATATAATATGTCAGCTGTTGATAAGAAGTCAAAAGTAGAGAGGGACAGAAACTATGTTGATTGTGATGGTGCTGGTGCTGGCTGTGTGTGCAGTTAGGGGAGATTACTCTGATAAGAAGACATTGGCAGATCCTTGAGTGGATTCAGAGAACAAGACGGGTACATTTAAGAAGAGGAAACAAGTGCAACGCCCCAAGAAAGGCACGCACTTGCTGTACTCTGTTAAACACTAAGGAGGCTGGTGAGCGGAGGCAGAGACAGCTGAGTGAAGAGGTAGGAGATGAATTGAGAAGGAAGTTGAGTGTTAAATTTTGTAAGACTGAATTTTGTATTGAGTGAATTGGGGAGCCATTGGAGATCTTAGAGCAGAGAAATAACAAGGTCTGACTTTTGTCTTAAACGGATTGCTTTAACTGCTGAGTGGAAAATAAACTAGAACAGAGCAAAGATGGAATCCAGAAGACCAGATAGGAGACTATTACAATAACTCATAGAAGACGGTGTTTTGGACCACAGTGGGAGTAACTGAAATGTGGAGAACTGGTCAGATTTAGAATATATTTTGAAGATAGAATCCACAGCTTCTACCAAAGAATTAAACGTGGGCAGTGAAAGAAAGAGATGAATCAAGAATGACTCTACAGTTTCCTGTTTGAGCTATTGCAAGACCAGCAGAGCTCGAGAAGAATAAGAGCTTGGTTTTGAACATGTTGGGTTTAACTCATCTAGGTAGATCTGGAAAGCAGGCAGTGGAAGAAAGCTCAAAATCCAGGTCTGGACTGGAGGTGGAGATGTGGAGTCATCAGGAGATAGATGGTAGAAGAGGGACAGTCACCAAGGACTCAGTGTAGACAGAGGAGAAGTCTGAGGTTGGGTCCTGGAGCACATTCATACTCAGAGATCAGGGAAATGAGAAGAAACCCCAAGTGGAGGGGCTTGTCCTCACTCAGAAGGGATTGGAGTAAGGGTTCCACCCAGGTAAACTTAGTGGGATTCTGTGGGTCTTCTTTCCTTACCGATTTTTCTTTTCAAGATTTATTTGAGAGAGAGAGAGAGAGAGCAGGAGCACACACATGCAGGGGGAAGAGACAGAAGGAGAGGGAGAGAATCTCAATCAGATTCCCCGCTGAGCATGGAGCCTGACGTGGGGCTCGACTCCATAACCCTGAGCTCATGACCTGAGCCAAGATTCACACGCTTAACCACTTAGCCACCTAGACACCCACCCAGTTTGTTTTTCATTCTTTTTTTAAAATATTTTATTCATTTATTTATTTGACACAGAGAGAAAGAGAGAGAGAGAGAGATCACAAGTAGGCAGAGAGGCAGGCAGAGGGAGAGGGAGAAGCAGGTTTCCTGCTGAGCAGAGAGCCTGATGCGAGAGCCTGAGACCCTGAGACCAGGATCTGAGCTGAAGCCACCCAGGTGCCCTCAATTTACTTTTCTCAGTGAAGTCATCAGAATGGTCGGTCATCAGCTGTATCTGATGGAAGGTGTTCAATTCTCACTCTGAACAAAATGGCTGTACATTAGAATCACTGGGAGAATTTTAAAAGCACACTTATATCCAGACCCTAATTGGATATTAATCTAATTGGTTCTACACCAATTAGATCAGGTCCTTTGGAGGTGGGCACTCCTGTGTTTTAAAGTCTTCCAGGTGATTCAAAAGTGTGGCCAGTGTTGAGAAGCCCTGGCTTAAGGTTGGAGGAAAGAAGATGTGAAATAGTCAAAATATTTCACGAGAAGAATGGAGATTCTGTCGGTCAGAGAAACATACTTGGATTTGTGGCTGAGAATTTAATGTGAAAGGGGCGCCTGGTAGGCTCAGTGGGTTAAGCCGCTGCCTTCGGCTCAGGTCATGATCTCAGGGTCCTGGGATCGAGTCCCACATTGGGCTCTCTGCTCAGCAGGGGGCCTGATTCCCTTCCTCTTTTTGTGATCTCTTCCCTTCCTCTCTCCTACTGTGATCTCTCTCTGTCAAATAAATAAATAAAATCTTAAAAAAAAAAAAGAATTTAATGTGAAAGCTTCCAGCATTGTTGCTTTTCTCACCAACCACCTTCAGCTGCCAGGGGCAGACATAGGGTGGACAGAAGGTTGGGTTTTTACCAGGGTGGGGTTTTATCAGGTATGTATGATGTATGATGGAGGTGAGAGTATGGGACAGGGATTATAGTTATGGGAGTGGACTCTGTGCCAGCTGCGGAGGCCTGTGAGAATTTGGGGTAAGGATCAAGAACCACAGAAAATGAAATAGGGGGACGCATGGATGGCTCAGTTGGTTAAGCAGCTGCCTTCCGCTCAGGCCATGATCCCAGCGTCCTGGGATCAAGTCCCACATCAGGCTCCTTGCTCGGCAGGGAGCCTGCTTCTCCCTCAGTCTCTGCCTGCCACTCTGTCTGCCTGGGCTCGCTCTTGCTCCCTCTCTCTCTCTGACAAATAAATAAAATCTTAAAAAAAAAAGATTCTCTTCAAAAAAAGAAAATGAAATAGGTAAATGGATTCTTCTGAGTGACTTAGATAATTAATACTTCTTGAAATAATTTAGTGCAGCCAGACCCCTGCAAAGCAGCACAAACAACTCTGATGAGTGCTTCAATCTACCACTTCTTCCCAGGGCTTCAATCAATTGCTTTCAACAAGTGAACATTGAGATATTTAGAGCAAAGGAAAAAAAATAAATATTGGAAGTTCGCATTTTTTTTAAGATTTTATTTATTTATTTGACAGAGACACAATGAGATAGGGAATACAAGCATTGGGAGAGGGAGAAGCAGGTTTTTCCTCTGAGAAGGGAGCCCGATGCGGGGCTGGATTCTCAGGCCCCTGGGATCATGACCTGAGCCAAAGAGCAGATGCTTAACAATTGAGCTACCCAGGCTCCCCTGGAAGTTAGCTTTTTACATTCTTGGAAAATGGGATTTTGTACATTTATGTCCTTTTTCTGTCCCCTTGTGGATATTTTCCCTCTTGAAGCACACCCAACCCCTGCTCCACAGTTGTCCAGTAAAAGAAAGGGATCTGAGTGCCATCCCCAAAGTTCACTTGCGTTTAAAGGAGAAACAATCCTGGGAAGCTGTTTTACACAAAAGAGTAGATTGCTCAGTTGTAGAAACTCAGCTATTATAAGAAAACGGGAGAGATATTCGTTACTAGAAGGGGGACTTGCTCAGCGTTTCTAAATTCACATTGGTAGATTGTTGAACTGTTGTAGGCTGAGTGTTAAAATCACATCTTTCCCTCCGTTTTCTTACAGAGACAATGATGGTTCTTCCAAGATTGTCTGTGAAAGGCTAGGCACCTGCAAAACCACACATTTGACCTGAGCCATCACCCAAGTAGAATGTAATCTGCTCTCAGATCATAGGAGAAAAAAGAGAGAGAGAGAATCCCAAGAAGAAACACTCACGTCAGGATTTTCATCAAATTTAGTGCACGTCTCACGATGTATCTTCATTTGCGGTAATTTTTTAAATAAACACTAATGTCGAATTGCCCTGCGTTACAACGAGCAACTCAATTATCAGAAAATCACGAGTCTCCAACGTTTGTTCTAATTACTAAAGCAGAAGAGTGGACAGAGTTTAGAAAATTTTCAACAAGGCTTAAACAAGAGAGATTTTCCACTTTTTTCTAATCAGGTCAACATAGATACCACTTTCCCTACAACCTTGTAGGCAGTTGGTATTTTTCAGAGATATCATTTGGTTCTTTATAGAAGGCTTAAAGTTGGAGGTCCATAAAAACGATAATCAACTTTTATGTGTGCCTTCTATAGGCCAGGAACTGTGCTAAATGAACAGTATCTAATTTAATCCTCCTAACAAGCCCTGTGAAGTCAATACTACTGACTATTCTCACTCCAAGGGGGGGGCAAAGCAGATGCTTCGAGAGTTGAACTCAGTTTTCCAAGTTCATACAGCTCGTATATGATGGAATCAGGACTTGAGCTCAGTCTAATGCCAGGTTGGACCCTCAGTGGCAGCTACTGTAGTTTTTTTGACCATCACCTGCTTCCCTCCCCCACCCCCGCCCCCATCTCATTCCCATTTAGGGATAATCAGCCATACCTAAATGACAGTGGCCAGGCAGGAAGGGTGGCTACTGGGTTTAATTATTTATATCCAGGGGGAAGAGCCGCCTCGCCCCATACGTTCTGCTTCAGCTCTTGCCCTGCCAGGGGAGTAGCCATCCTTCAAACCATCAGTGTTAATGGCTGGTGAGGGATGAATTAGGCGGCAGGGGTCACACACAGTTTACTAGTCATGCATATTTCTTTCAGAATACCTAAGTACCATTCCCTTGGAGATGAGAAGAAATGATGGGAGGGATGTTAAAAGGGACTCCCAGAAATATTTCTGGACCAGTCATGATCACTAGCCCTTATGATACTCTTGGAGTCATTTTACTGGTTCTTGAAATGAGTGCACTTGCCCTAGGATGGCTTGGCCCCTCCCAGTAATCAGAAGCTCCCAGGATGGGTCAAAGATTACTTTATTTGCTATAATTCTGCAAGTTGAATGTATCTCTCAGCCATTTCCTGTGAATGCTATTATGGGGCAGGCACAGGGGGATGACTATGGGACAGAAACATATCAGGTGAGAGGGATCCTATGCTTTTGTATGAAGGAGAAGCCCATTCTCCTTGGTGATGGGAGTTTTCCTTCTGCTCTGACTCCTGCCCAGCCGGGATCAGTGGGGAGCCTCCTCCTTTGGGCGACAGGTCTCTTTCTTTCTAATTCTTCTTTTTTTGGGACAAAAATCAAGACTACCCTTCTTTTCATCTTTCAGCTTTTTCATCCTGGCCAACGACACTCAAACACCCTCGCCCCCAATTTGGGCTGCTAGACTATGCCAAGAGGCCACATACTGGATATATTACCTCAGGCCCAGTGTTTGGACTTCACTGAACCTTAATTGTAACATCTGAGAAGGGTTGGGGAGGCGGATGTTGTGAGGATTCATTAAGACACTGTTAAATTTTTATCACGGAGTCAAGAAAGATCTCTTGTTAGGAATGTGTTCAATCTTACCAGGATAGAGGGCAAAATAGCATTTTACATATATTTTTTTTAATAAAGTATTTCTTTTTAAAAAATTATTTATTTGACAGAGAGACAGAGCAGGAATACAAGCAGGGGAGTGGGAGAGGGAGAGGAAGTCTTCCTGTTGAGCAGGGAGCCCAATGTGGGCCTCCATCCCAAGACCCTAAGATTATGATCTGAGTGGAAAAACGATGCTTTAAGGACTGAGCCACCCAGGTTCCCTGCAAAACAGCATTTTTTAAAAAGATTTTATTTATTAATTTGACCAACAGAGATCACAAGTAGGCAGAGAAGCAGGCAGAGAGAGAGGGAGAAGCAGGCTCCCCGCTGAGCAGAGAGCCCAATGAGGGGCTCCATCCCAGGACCCTGGGATCATGACCTGAGCTGAAGGCAGAGGCTTTAACCCACCGAGCCACCAGGCACCCCGGAAAACAGCCTTTTAAACAATATTTTTATTTTTATTTTATACATATATATGTAAACTGAGAATTGAATGTATACATATAAATATAACTTGTAAACACATTTGATATATATTTACGTTTATCCTAGGATGCAACACTGCCCTCCTGAGCAGCGCAAGAGGGTGGGTTTTTACAAAGAATCACCAAACAGCTTGACCCAACTGAATGGCCTGCCTTGCGCTGCTGCTTAAGAGAAAGCCTTGAGTTGGTTAAGGTTTGACAAATACTGAGAAAAACCAGTCAATTAATATGTTAAAAACACTACCCAACCACAGTATGAACCATTTAGACATATGGCTTTAATTTTGACTTTAGTCTCCAAAGCCTAGGGGTCCCTGGGGAAAGGGGGCAGAGGGAGAGAAAGGACCAGCTTCTCTGTGGGCCAGGTTTCTGGGGTTGCTCCCAGCCCTGCCCCCAGAGGGAATGCCCCCACCCAGGGCTTTGCTCCCAGAAGGGCCCCTCCCCCAGAAAGCCCCTTCCCAAATGGCCCTGACCTTTGGCCACACCCTCAGAGGTCCCATTATCCACCCCCAACCCCCTCACACCCCCCTACCCTGCCAAGCACCGCCCTCAGAAGGGTTCTAAGGTGAAGTCAGTGTGCTTCTCTCTCAATGTCTAGGAATTACTCAGTTTTATTTTTGACTTTGTGTTTTTTGAGCGAAGTGGGTGGTGTAAGGACCTACTTTATATTTTTATATTTTAGCCAGAGGCTTCCATTGAGGTTACACAATAACCTTGTTGTTTAACCCTTAAGCTGTCCCTGCTCCCCTTCTCCCAGGGGACTTACTTAAAAACAAGTCCCGGAAATCAACCTCAGGTAACAAAGCCCAAATACAAGGGTGGGTCAGGCCAGGTAAGACATCTGATCAGTGGAGGGCTGCATACTGTCTCCCTAGCTACCAAGGAGTATGGGTCCCGCCCTTTGTGAGTCTTTTGGGCGAAAATCCTAACCAAGGTGATAGGCTAGGTCAAATATCTACTAAAAGGTAAGTTGTAATTCAATTGGTCACCTAGCATCACTGTGCAGCTTTCTCTGTGTGTTACAATTTCATTGGCCACCTGTGCATGACCAGGCCCAACCGCATGGCCTATGTCCTTAAAAGCTAGTCTGTAAAGGAGAGACGGGTTGACTTCTCTGTAAGAAAAGCGGCCCTGGCTGGTCAGTTTGATTCTTGATGCTTGGTGCAAAATAAAGCTTTGTTTGACCTTCGCTTTGTATCAGTCTCGCTCTTTTAATCATGGACCCATTATTGGGGCATAACAGGTGGGATAGTGGAGCACGTACATAGTGGAGGGGACAGCCCACTGTGGGTATCCACCATTCCTTGCCTGTACTGCTCATTTGCATGTACTGCTCGCCCTGCCCGGTGAGCACAGCATGGAAATGGACACCTCGTGAGTGGTGGTCAACGAGACTCACTGACCACGTGATGTCTATGACCGAGTCAACTGGAGCTCGCCTTCCCTACAGACCAGAGCTTGCTCTGAGCACCGGCAGGAGGCGGTGGCCTCTTGTGAGCAGCCCAGAACCCTGTCTTGTCCTTTCTCACTCATGTCACCTCCCTGTGTTAGCCAAGCCTTGGAAGTGGTGACTTAGGAGGGAAGGGAAAGAAAGGCAGCCCCTGGCTCCTGATCCTGTCAAGTTCCGTACTCATCAGGAAGCCGAGGGCAGCAGGGTTGGTGGAACAGGTGTGAGTCCCCAGGTGAGGTAAAGATGGCAGAGCTGGTCTTGTGCAGGATTTCTACGGTTCTGATAAGAAGAGGGCACGTGGGTGTGCCCCAGCTGTGGAATTCCCTGCGTGAATTATTTAACACTGACATTGCACCCTGCGAAGATGAATGGCATAAATCATGCCCATAATCACATTATAAAATTTTTATTTGCTTGGAATGACATTAAATGCAAATAGAAAACAGCAGCCATGCCCCTTCAGAAGACAGATGGTGGAGGAAATGAGCTTTCTATTTTAGTACCTTTAACAAACACTTCCTCCCTGTTTTTGCCCAAAGGGCCCTATATCTTCATTTTGCATGGGGCTTGTAAATTATGTAGCCAGCCCTGGGGACAGCTGTGCAGTGTCTCAATGACCCAGTGCAGGGAATGGCAGGAGCCTCCCTCCTTGATACAGTAGTATTACACAAGCCCCTGAAGCTGAAACAGAACTTCAGGATAAAGTCTGGGGGGGAGGTCCTCAAATTTCTGAGTCATGGGCTGTCGTAAACAAAATAACAGCCGTGTGGCTTAGGCAACATACAATTTATTTTCTCATGGTTCTGGGCGCTGGAAGTCCAAGATCAAGGTGGCAGTAGGGTTCGATTCTTCAAACGTCTCTCCTTGGCTTGCAGATAGCTGTGTTCTCCACTCTGTCTTCAAATGATTGTCCTTCAGTCTGTACTGTCTGTGTCCTAATCTCTTCTTCCTGTAAGCACACCAGTCCTGTTGGCTTGGTGCCCACCCCCAGTGAGATCGTTTTCCCTTTATCACCTCTTTAAAAATCCTGTCTCTGAATACTGCCACATTCTGAGATGCTGGGTGTTAGGACGTCAACGTAGGAATCTGGGGGCATCCAACTAAGCCCATAACAATAGTCAAAACTGGATCCGAAACTGAAATATAGACACATTTTAAAATGCTAAAAGTGTATATATATAATTTTTGTGGTAGGCCTGAGATGGTTGGTAGGCTGAGATGTATTTGTAACCTTTGAGGGAAACATCCTTTGGAATGATCAAAGAGAGCTTCTATGTAATTCCATACATCCACAATTAAACCCCAGAGCTTTTTAATTTGGAATTTGGCTGTTTTGTGCTTGGTGGTAACCAAAACCAGCCTAGGGCTTTTCTTTTGTTTTGGCAGAAAAGTAGGAGGCAGAGGACTTGAGCATTTAGACATCTTGCTGCTCTTTGGTTTAATCATACTCTACTGAGTTGCCCGAAACTAATTAAGCTCTTGGCTCTGTAGAGGAGAGATGATGTTCCTTACATGTCATTGGCCACAATGTTCCTTTTTTAAATTGTTGTTAACATTTGTGTTATTTTTCAGTATAAGAGACAAGCTTTACCTTAGTTTGGGCTGATGTAACAAGAGCACCATAAACTAGGTGCTTTAAAGACATACTTATTTCTCTCAGTTCTGGAAGCTGGGAAGTCTACGATCAAGACCCTGGAAGATTCCGTGTCTGTTCAAGTGCCCACTTCCTGGGTCACAGATGACCATCTTCTCCCTATAACCTCCAAGGTGGAGGAGGCGAGGGATCTCTGTGGGGTCTCTCTTATGGAGACACTAATCTCGCCCATGAGGACTCCACCCTCATGACCTAAACATCTCCCAAGGACCCCATCTCCTAGTTATGTCCCTTTGGACATTGAGTTTTCAACTTACGAATCCTGGAGGGATACACTGTCTACAGTGAGCTTCGTCAAACATCTTTTATGTTCAAGGCACTGTTTTTTGGCAAAATTAATCATTTCCTACACATCCTTTGAAGCAAGAGTATTTCTGCACTTTGCCTTCCTTTAGAACCTTTCTCTAGAGAGGATCCTAAAAAGTTCAGAAAAGATGCAGAAGAAACCTGCTGGTTAGCTCGTTTTTCACAGTAGAGCAGAATTCATTTTGAAGTAGGTTAATCTTAGAAATCCAGGCGAAGACACTTCGCTTGAAAATCATCTCAAATGATCAGTTAGTTTTGTTAGTAGGAGTAATAGTAACTATAAGATCAATAGAACAACTTTTTGTTCTACTGTGGGCCTACTGTGTGCTGGCTACCTCGGAGCACCTGAGTCGAACCATCTCGTGATCCTTTCAACAGCCCACTGAGGGTCACACTGTCTTCTCCTCCACGTTATGGATGAGCCTTAAGTCTGGGCCAGAAATGACACAACTTTCCCAAAGCCATATTGCTACTGAGGGGCCAGCTGGGATCTACGCCCACTCTGGTGCCAGAGCCTGTGATTGCAAACGTGGGCTGCACTAGCTGTTCAGAACAAAGGACTGTTCATGGAGGTGACACAGCTAACCCGTGAGACCCACCACCCTTTTCCCTAAGGTCATCCCGGTACAGCCTGCAGTGATGGCCCGAGTTAAGCATTTGAACTTGGTGCTGCAGAGGGCGTGTTTTAGGGACAAGATTGGTGTTAAGGGGGTCTAATGAAGCCCAGAGGGAATGGAAGGAAACAGGACTTGGGGAAATATCTGGGTCCCTGGAGCAGTGATCTCCTTTTATTACTGTGCACCTCTCTTTCACAAAAATACATACATACATACATACATACATACATACATACAAAAAATATTTGCGGACATAGCACAAATTTAAGCAAATTTTTGATAAATTATAAACTCTACTACTCTACTAAATTATTATAAAAGGCATGCAAAAGCTAAACAGTTAAATGGATGACATGAAATATGAATAAAACTTATAATATTTTCTTCCAGCCCCTTACTGGACTATTTGTCAAACTCCCTTTGGAGAAGACTTTTTAAAGATTTGTTTATTTATTTATTGAGAGAGAGAGAGACAACACGTGTGTGCACATGTGAGTAGGGGGGGTGGGGCAAAGGGAAAAGGAGAGAAGCAGACTCCCCATTGAGCACAGAGGCCTCACTAAGGGCTCAATCCCATGACCCTGAGATCATGACTTGAGCCAAAATTTTGAGTCAGACATTTAATCAACTGAGACACCCAGGTGCCCTGGAGAAGACTTTTTAAGAAAGAGATAGGACACTGGATTTATAGCAATAGTTCCTAGAATTAATCTTTAAAAGTGGGAAGATAGAAATGGTTTTTTTAATTTTTTTTAAAGATTTTCTTTATTTATTCATAAGAGATGGGAGGCAGAGACAGAAGCAGGCTTCTCGCAGAGCAGGAAGTCCAGAGTGGGACTTGATCCCAGGACCTGGGATCATGACCCTAGCTGGAGATAGACGCTGGAGATACTGATAAACCAAACTTTAGGGAAAAATACTGAACTTTACTGGGAAGATGAAGCAGAACAACAGCATATGGCAGCAACATGAGTTTTAGATAGTTGTTGGTCGCCCAGAAGGCTTAAGGTGGAGAGAAAAACAAAAGGCTGTAGTGACCCAAAATTGTCCGAGTTGTGACCCAGGAACTTCCGGGTGACATAAAGATTTGTTTATTTATTACACGGACAGCGCCATGTGGGGACAGAGCGAGGGGGAATGAGAATTCCATACAAACGTGTGAGTGGCTCTTCTCCCATCTCCAGGGGGGAAGGAAGAGATTGGGTTTACTCCAGTAAGCATGGTGATGAGTTGGTGAGGTAGGTTGACTAGATGTCTGGACACCTGAAAAAGCCAGCTAAGGGGGCTTCCTGGCCATCTTGTCAGTGTCTTATTGAAAGCTTGTCATGTGCAAGACTTTCTTTTAACAGGTTGCCAGGTGAATTGAAGTACAAATCAGACTACCGGCCGCCATGTGTCATTGCTCAGGTGGTCCATGACACAGTGCCCTGCCACTAAGGGGATGCACTTAGCATTACAGACATCGTTCTGTCTTTGTTATTTTGAAATTTAGAAAATATCTTGTTAATTTGTTCACCCCAAAGAGGCAATTTATTGCTTACTATGACAGTCTTTTGGTAGAGGACACAAAACTGCTTTCTTTGTTATGAAAATCAATGTGTTACACCAATTTTCTGAAAGATAGAAATGAATTGCCTCCTTCCAGCTGGGTCAGGACATATGTGTACCCTATGTACTGGTTTTTCAATAGATTCCATTTACAGATTATACATGTCTCTCAATACAGAAGACATTTGCTCACATTTATGTGTAGAACATTCCCGAACCTGGTCCAGGTTGCGGATGAAACCGTCACTCTGACTGGCAAGGCATAACGAAGAAGAGTTTTCCTGTAAACAATATGTGGTCATGGAAGGAATCAGCACTGCAATTCGTGGCTGATTCCAAAGGCTCTAAGAGGTGGTAGATGCACAGGCAAAGTGGTGACTTTTGCAGAGGAAGCAGGCTGGGGAGAGATAGCAAAACAGAAGTTTGAGAGGGCCCTGAAATCTCCTCCTGTGGGATTATTGGCCATTGAGCTTGAGAAAGGCTATGGTGAAAACTTGAAAGAGCATCAGATCAAACCCTTGGCCACTGGAGGTTGAAACTGACATGAGCAGCACTATCTCTATTCTTGACCCAAGGCCACAGGATGACAAGCTTTGCTTTTTCAATGTGGTCTCAAGTCTCTATACTGCCCTATAAAGAAAATAATACAAATAAATGCTGAGAGTGTAAAGTGTAAGCAGAGCTCCCCTTGGCCATTTCCTGTTTTCTCCACTCCGAAGTGAGTATCACTTTGGTGAGTGCATTGCAGGAAATGGCCTTAATGATCAATGGCAGACCTCCACTCCAGAGTGACATAAAAAGCAATCTGCACCTCCTTCCTGATTTGTCTGTAATGAAACTTGCTTTCCTCAGGTCCCAGCATTCGAGGCAGATAAATATGTTCCCTTTCGTTGGCTCTTACTCATACTTCAGCAAGATTTCCCATGTGCTTTCCTTGGCTGGCTGGGAAACTGGACGACAATTTATGGGATCTTAGGGGACAGGCGCGTAGAATTCCAGTGGGATCCCGGAACAGAACCTAATTGGAGATTAGAGACCATTGCAGTGCAAAGCTTTTCTTTGAGATCGAAAGAGGTGCATGTTATGTAAATATTAGCAAGTGTAAGTTCACACTGTCTATTGAAAATTTATAGACTCATTATGGTCAAGAAGGCTGGAAGATAAGTAGATTTTGGGAAAGATTCAGGTAAATTCAGGGAGGTGGCAAATTACCCCAGGGAAAGTAGAATGGCTAAAGAGTATGGCCCAAACTTTTTAAAAAAATTTTATTCACTTATTTGACACACAGAGAGCCAGAAAGCACAAGTGGGGGGAATGGCAGAGGGAGAAGGGGAAGCAGGCTCCCCGCTGAGCAGGGAGGCAAATGTGTGGGACTCGATCCCAGGACCCTGGGATCATGACCTGAGCTGAAGGCAGACACTTAACCGACTGAGCCACCCAGGCACCCCCTGGCTCCAACTTCCAAAGATGTGTATGAGATACCTTTGGTGGGAAGGAATGAAGATCAGCAACTGTCCTTGATTCTGCTTCTCAGGAAGGCATTGTGATGTGGTGCCCAGGACTTTGGAGACAGACACATGCTTGGTGCCTTCTGGCTCTGCCGCAAAAGCAACACCTTCCAGAGGGCAGCTGCAGGCACCGGGTGGTGTCACACTGGGTCAGACCCAGGAGGCACTCAGCCACGTACACATTCCACCATCCTGCTGGGTTTGGAAGAGTGCTATCTAAGTCCCTGCTGCTGAAGGACCATCCAGAGTGACATGTCCCATGGGGCATCCCGGCATTCCTTTACCCCTTCAGGTTGTTGGCAGCAAGGCTGGAAATTTTTTTAATTGCCTGGGAAAATGATAGCAAACAGCTCCATAAAGGAGTTTCAGAACGCAGACTTCATACTATGTTTTGAGTACATTTCATTTATTTGGCAGGTACTGACAGGGTGCTTAAGTGCCAGGTGCTGCTGCATTAGAAACGGACTTGAGAAGTTAACAGGAGGGGGCTCCAGCCCTCAACCAGCACAAAGTTGATCAATGGATGCATGTGACAGACAGAGCACTGTGACGGGGAGTACTAGGTGCTGTCATAAGAAGGGTATGCCTGGAGTTAAAGGAATACTCGGGGGGAGCCAGCACCAACACTCGGGGAGAGCTGTGGGAAATATGATGGATGCAGATGGCTCCAGAGGAAACCAGAGAACTGCTCAGATCCCTGCTTCTTAACAGCTCCAAGTGCCCGCCGCTTCAGAGTGGGGGCTGGACGAGCAGGGAGCTGGGGTGGGCGCAGCGATGCCTAAGTTCCGACCTCAAGCCCCTGCGCTGTTTCACCTGTCCCTTTAGGAGTACAATGACATAGGATGTCACCAACGGAGGATCTACCCCTGCATCCTGGTACTGGGAAAGCACGCGAGGGCTGCGGAGCTGAAAGCAAGAGTTGGTAGTTCCAGTAATGTGTGCAGGGTTTTAAAAAACTATATACCGGAAAATATCCGGTCTTATTTGCATGTGTTTGTATCATGCACAATTTTTAACTGCAATCCTCCTTTTACCTTCTTCCCTGTTGTTAAGACTCTCCTCTCCTCACCGCTGCCTTTGTCCCTATAATACCTGTTGACAGCCTGGTGCTCATCCATGAGCTCATTCGCCTCTATCCACGCACGCATGGGGCTCTGTCACTGTTTAACAAATATGGGCTCATTTTATCTACCTCTTGATCTAGTGCTTCCCAGTTAATAATCCCTCCTGCATAACGTCCTTCTGTTTTTATCTTCATTTTTATAAAGAATGGTTGCTCACCTTTTATCAGGTGCCTTTATTTTTTTATCAAATGCATTTATTGCTATGGTCTTAAGAGTTTTTTCACAGTTAATTTAGTGATGAGGTAAATCTTATTGATTTTCTGGTCTTGAGCTCCCTTTATTTTCCTGGAATGAATCCAAGTTGGTCTCAGGATATAGTCCTTTGATAGATGCCTGACTTCTGTTATTTGCTAACATTAGTTCAGTTTCTGTTAACTAATCTGTCCTAAGCCAGATTTGTTAATAGCTTCCCCGTTCCTCCCTCTCAGGTTTGGGTATTAAAATTGTGCTCAGCTTCATCAAGTGAATTGACTTATTATTGTTTAATTGCCTGTTGCCATTTAACAGTAGAATGACAGTTATCCAGCTGCAAACCTGTCTGATCTTGGAACTCATCTTCTTAATTTTTCATTCTTGAATCATTTGGATGATTTTGTTTTCCTAGGAAATCATCGTTTCTTTTAGGTTATCAAATTGATTAGTATAAAGTGCCTTGCAGTTTAGTGATTCTTTTATATTATGCATTTGCTTTTATATCTCTGTTCCCAATTCTTATCTGTTTTGCAACTCTCTCCCTCTCTCTGTCCCCTCCTCCCTGAAACCCCCCTTTCCCCATTCCCCTTCCCTCTCCCCACCTCCTCCCACACCCCATCTTCCCCCTCTCTTATCCTTAATAGGGCATGTGAAGTTGTTTTTATTATTATTATTTCATTAGTCTTTCATAGAAACAACTTTGAGTTTATTTGCCCCTGATATTTTTTATTAGTTTAAAAATTTATCTTTATTATAACTACTTCCTTTCTTTGGATTGAGCTGCCCTTTTCTGATGGGTTTAAATGAGTACTTTCTTTTATTTAAAAAAATGTTTGAAATTGAAGACATTTGACACTAAAGTCTCCTTAGAGTATAACTTCTGGTGTCTTCTGTAAGTTTTGGTATGAAATAGTCTCCTTTCCATTGCTTTCAAGATTTTCTTCAGTTGTCTTATGATTTCTTCTTTGACTGAAGACTGTATTTCTTAACTTGTATGTAGTTTCAATTTTTTGTTACCAGGTTATCTAATTCTGATTCTACTGGATTGTGATCAAAGAACTGTTCTTTAAATCTTTAATTTGGAAGGCTTGTAAAGGTTTACTTTGTTGCCTAGTATGCAATTAATTTTTACAAATATGGCTTTCCTTAGGTGTAAGAAAGAAATGTTTTCCGAGGGAAATAAGGATGTCTATTTTCTTTTTTTTTTTTAAGATTTTATTTATTTATTTATTTGACAGACAGAGATCACAAGTAGGCAGAGAGGAAGGCAGAGAGTGAGAGAGAGGAGGAAGCAGGCTCCCCGCGGAGCAGAGAGACCGATGTGGGGCTCGATCCTAGGACCCTGGGATCATGACCTGAGCCGAAGGCAGAGGCTTTAACCCACTGAGCCACCCAGGCGCCCCAGGATGTCTATTTTCTGTGTGTCCTTGTTTTTCCCTCCTTCTAGTAGATACTCCCATTTGAAAAGCTAAAATTTTACCTTGTTATTGCATTTTTAGAGTCTTCAGGTATTATGTTGTTAGATGTATACCTGCTTATACCTTTACACCTTCTTTCCAAACTCTGCCTTTAAAAATGTCCCTCTTCATCTTAGTACCTATAACTTTAGACCCAACTTGTCTGCGATGAATTTTGCCATTCCGGCTTTCTCTTTTGCATGGTATCTCCTCACCTGATACATTCTCAATCCCTTTTGCATTTTAAGTATGTTTCTTGAACAGCGTGGATCTGTAACCTCCTGATAGGCGCTTTAATAGAAAAAGTCAGTCTGTACACATTTAAATTAATGATAAACAGTCATAATTTTATTCCTCCCATCTTATTTTGTTTTTATTTTCCCCATTTTTGATGTTTTTAATCAAGTTCATTCTTTTTGTACTTGTTAAATAGAGAAGTTCTTTGCATTTTTCGATGACAGCTTAATTGAGATATAATTCACAGGCCATACCACTCACCATCTAATGTGGACAATTTAATGGCTTTCACTATATTTAACTATACTATACTGAACTACCTACACATTTTCATCATCCTCAAAAGAAAACTTTAGCCATCACCACCAGTCTTAGGCAACCGCTAATCTACTTTCGGTCTCTGTAGATTTAGCTATTCTGGAAATTCCATATAAATCAAATTATGCAATACGTGGTCTTCTGTGACTGACTTCTCTCAATCAGCAGAATGTTTTCAAGGCTCCTCTGTGTCGTGGCACATATCAAAATTCTATTCCTTTTCAAGGCTGAATAATATTCCACAGGCTGGATGGATCACATTTTATTTATCTCTTCATCAGTTGATGAACATCAGGGTTGTTCTCACCTTTTCGCTATTACGAATAAACCCTAAACCTTCATGCACAAGTTTTTGTGTGGGCATAGTTTTTTTCTTGGCTCTATACACAGGAGTGATATTGGTGTGTCATATGGCAACTCTGTGTTCTGCATTTTGAGGAGCTACTAAACCATTTCTAATGTGGCTGTGCCATTTTCCAAGCCCACCAGCAATTTACAGGTTCCAGCTCTTCACATCCTTCCAACACCTGCTTTTGGGGTTTTTGATAGTAGCCATCCACGTGGGTGGGAGGTGGTATCTCACCATGGTTTTGATTTGCATTTCCCGAATGATTAGTGATGTTGAGCATATTTACACGTGCTTATTGTCCCATATATTTTATATATACCTTATATGTATCTTTAAATATATATTATATATTTCATATTTTATTTATATTTAAATACATATTTAAGAATGTAAATATATTTACATAAATATGTTTATATAAATATATGATCATGTAAAATATATTTATATATACATTTATATATTAATGTATACATTTGAATATTAGAGAAATGTATATTCAAGTTCTTTGCTCATTTTTTAAGAGATTTTATTTATTTATTTCAGAGAGATTTATTGAGAGAGATCACAAGCAGGCAGAGAGGCAGGCAGAGAGAGAGGAAGAAGCAGGCTCCCTGCTGAGCAGAAAGCACGGGGCTCGATCCCAGGACTCTGAGTTCAAGACCTGAGCGGAAGGCAGCAGCTTAACCCGCTGAGCCACCCAGGCGCCCCTCTTTGCTCATTTCTTAACTTGGTTGTCTTTTTATTTGAGTTGTAAGAATTCTTGGGTGCCTGGGTGGCTCAGTGGGTTAAGCCGCTGCCTTCGGCTCGGGTCATGATCTCAGGGTCCTGGGATCGAGGCCCACATCGGGCTCTCTGCTCAGCAGGGAGCCTGCTTCCCTCTCTCTCTCTCTGCCTGCCTCTCCATCTACTTGTGATTTCTCTCTGTCAAATAAATATAAAAAAAATCTAAAAAAAAAAAAAAGAATTCTTGACACAGTCTGCATGCATGTTCCTTATATATGACCTGCAAAAATTTTCTCCCATTTAGTGGCTTGTCTTTTGACTTTGTCAATGGGGTCCTTGGAAGCACAAAACTGGGATATTTTGGTTGAGTCCCATTTATTTGTTTATTATTTTTTTTAAGTTGCTTGTACTTTGGTGTTTGGCTGAGGAGCCGTTGTTAGATTCAAGACCACTAACATTTACCTTTGTGTTTTCTTCTGAAAACTTTATCATTTTACTTTATTTTTATTTTTTAAAAGATTTTATTTATTTGAGAAAGAGACAATGAGAGAGAGCATGAGCGAGGAGAAGGTCAGAGGGAGAAGCAAGCTCTGTGGAGCTTGGAGCCTGATGCAGGACTCAATCCGGGGTCTCTGGGATCATAACCTGAGCAGAAGGCAGCCGTCCAACCAACTGAGCTACCCAGGCATCCCGAACTTTATCATTTTAATGCTTACACTTATGTCTTTGATGCATTTGGGGTTATTTTCTCTGTATGGTGTTAGGCAGGACTCCTGTTTCATTATTTGCATGTGGCTGCTTGGGAGTAAAATACTGTTCTTACCCCCATTGAATTGTTTGGGAGTCTTGTCAAACATTAGTTGACTGTAATTTATTTTCCTTTTTTTTCCCCATTGAGGCATTTCACGTGCCATGTATATTATATTTCTAGGAAAAAGGAATCCCAGGATTTTCCCTCCTGCCTGGATTCTTCCTTCTTCATGGTGCATGATGCCAGAAGAATTTTTCCATGCAGTGAAACCAAACTGAGGGGATGGAAATATTCTGCCACTTTTCTAGATCTTTCAGTTATACAAGTCTAGGGCTGGTCATGCCACACTTGTTTAACTTGCCCGTGAGGTTCACAGCAGTTTTCCCAGCTCTGTGGTCATCAATAATTTCAAATTTGCCAATGTACTCATGCTTCGTCATCACAGTGAGGAAACGGGACGATGACTTTGGTGCAGGGCCTCCTAAGAACCTGACCTTCGCCCCCCCTTTCAGCAGTGTTAATGTTCTTGAGGGCATCTGTGGGACATTTGTTCACACTGTTACTGCGGCACGGAAAGATGGCAGAAAAAGCTTTTTTCCCTTTTATTAATATTTGGTCTTGTTCTCCTTCCCTTTCTCATAACCGAATGCGTATTTCCCCTTCGTCATTTGAAAACTGCATACTGTTCTCCAGCTGTTTTCCCCAGACGAGACCTTGTGTATCAAGAATCCTTATTTCACGGTTATTATACACAATCTTAAAGATTTATGACTGTCCGCTTATTTTACACATGCATACACACGAAGCACTAAATACGGACTTTATCTGAATGGCTAAATGTTGGCCAAGACAGAAGCCAGTTGTAGTGGGAACTGATAGGATAAAGATATAGTCTGAAGTTTTTGTTCTTTAAAAAAAGCCTTCATGGGGCGCCTGGGTGGCTCAGTGGGTTAAGCCGCTGCCTTCGGCTCAGGTCATGATCTCAGGGTCCTGGGATCAAGTCCCATGTCGGGCTCTTTGCTCAGCGGGGAGCCTGCTTCCTCCTCTCTCTCTCTCTGCCTGCCTCTCTGCCTACTTGTGATCTCTCTGTCAAATAAATAGGTAAAATCTTAAAAAAAAAAAAAAAAAGCCTTCAGGGGGCGCCTGGGTGGCTCAGTGGGCTAAAGCCTCTTGCCTTCAGCCCAGGTCATGATCCCAGGGTCCTGGGATCAAGTCCTGCATCGGATTCTCTGTTCAGTGGGGAGCCTGCTTCCCCCTCTCTGCCGGCCTCTCTGCCTACTTGTGATCTCTGTCTTTCAAATAAATAAAATCTTAAAAAAAAAAGGCCTTCATATTTTATTAAAAATTTTAGGTGTCCGAATTCAAAAGGTTAACAATATAGTACAATAATAATAATAATAATAATAATAATATATCATCTAATAATAAAATAATAATAATTTCTCCTGCATAGTCACTGCTGCACACTAGTAAAATGAGATGTTTCTTTTCTCTTCTTTTTTAAAGATTTTATTTACTTTATTTATTTGACAGGCAGAGATTACAAGTAGGCAGAGAGGCAGGCAGAGAGAGAAGGAGGGAAGTGGGCTCCCCGCTGAGCAAAGAACCCGACATGGGGCTTGATCCCAGCCAAAGGCAGAAGCTTAAACCACCCAGGCGCCCCGAGATGTTTATTTTCATTTGGGATTATGGAGGGGCAAGGTGTTTTTGGCTCTCCTGCTGAAGTAGGGACTCAGTCAGTATTGTCTCCACCTTTTTCCCTAATAGTAGCTCTGGAAGATGAAGACGTCCCTCCATCTCCCAGACATGAGGGTTTGACCAGGACATGGGATGGTATAAGCTCATTGACAGTCTCATGAACTAAGCCCTGGTTTATTTGTCACAGTCGTTCTCCAAGTATTTTCAGGAATAAACTTCAGGTGTTGCCCTTACTCTAATTTTTCTTTCTGAGATTTCTGACTGCAATCGCTACTTCCTGCAGTCACTCAAGGAGAAACGAGGCATGTGGCAGCGCAACAGTGTGTTTTTCTTTCAAGATGACAGAATCACTCTTGATTTCTGTACGCATCTCGGATTTTCATATAGGAATATGGATTTTGGTGTCTACCCTGAGGAGATAATACATATGGTGTGAGCTTCACATGTATTCTCATGACACGTCACCTGGGTTACCCAGAACTTTCTGGGCCCGGCAGAAAGGCAGAAACCCAGGTGAATTCTTCATTGTTCCAGCAGGCTGTCAGCCCTCAAAGGCCTTCTGGATGTGTTTGTGCATCGCAGTGTCTGCTGTGTAAGATACAGAAAGAGCACAGTAGTTCAGGGGGAAAATATTTAGGAACACATTTTCAAGGAGGAACCAGGATTCAGTTTGGGTGACTCTTGACCATTTTTCATCTTCTGACGACTGAAAGTGGTAGTTAATCTACAGTCATGGTTTTAACATGCATTTCAAATGTAATGTGAGTTTCTATCAACATAAAACTATAAGAACTGCCTTCCTAAAGGGCATTCATGTAAGGCCCGTTATTTTCCAGCTTGATTAATGAAAACAAAAATTTTCTGTAATGCTTTCTTCCTACTCTGTATTAGTTTTCAGGACTGGATTGAAAGTGATTTATTGTGGATAGGGTTATACCTGCTCGTGGAATTTTTTTCTGTTCCTGGGTTTTTAAAGGTGGCAGAGTTGACTTTCTGATTTTAATTCATCTTCACTAGATGAAGAATTCACAAATAGGACTTTTTCTTGAAATAACCATAGCCTGGGGGCGCTTGGGTGGCTCAGGTTATGATCTCAGGGTCCTGGGATTGAGTTCCACATCGGGCTCCCTGCTCAGTGGGGAGCCTGCTTCACTCTTTGCCTCCCCCTCTGCTTATGCTTTCTCTAATAAGTAAATAAATAAATAACCTAAAAAAAAAGAAGTTGTATTTGACTGGAGCTTCATGTGGAGTGACAGATCAACAGAAAGACAAAGGAATAAGAGACAGGAAGCAATGAAGGAAAACAAAGAGGCGCACAGTATAGACAGATGTTCCTCAGCTTATGACGGCCTCGGCTTCTAATAAACCCATTGTTCAGCTGGAAATCTCTTTAGTTGAAAATGCATGGAAAACACCTAAGCGACTGAACATCAGAGCTTAGCCCCGCCAAACTTAAATGTCTTGAGAACACTTACAGTATTGCACAGTTGGGCAAAATCCTCTAACACAAAGCCTATTTCACAATAAAGTGTCTGGTATCTCATGTAACTTACTGAACACTGCACTGAAAGCCAGAACAGGACGGTTCAAGTGTGTTGGTTGCTGACCCTCGTGATCACGTGGTTTGCCTGGGGGCTGTGCTCGCTGCCCCTGCCCAGCATTACAAAAGAGGACCCTACTGTAGATCGCCAGCCTGGGAAAAGATCCAAACTAAATGCATATCACTTCTGCACTATTATAAAAAGTCAAAAATCCATAAACTGAACCAAGGTGAAGTCAGGGATCTTCTGTACCAGGTGTGTTAGGGAAGGTCAAGTGCTCCTGTCTGGCCAGGAACCATAGTGGTATGGGGGAAAGTTCCACAGTAGAAAGTTCTACAGCAGAGAACCACTAGGACTCAAGCACCAACGGTCACAGGTTACACCAGGAAGACTGGATGCTCTTCTGTGGGCGATGAGAAGCCACGAGCGACTCAGGAAGGCTGAAGAGCTCTGGGCAGGTGGGACAGCTGAGGGCTGCAATGAAGAGGGACAGGTGGAGCTGGGAGACCAGGTGGGGAGAGCCCGCTACCCTCGAACAAAAGGCAACAAAGGTCTGGACTGGGATGATGGAGATGGTGGAAGGTAATGGGATATTCATGAAACAGAACTGGAAAGCCATGGAAATGAAATAAGAGAGGGAGGGAAAACCGTTCATGACTTTAATTGCCATCAGTATAAAACATGTTGAATTAAAATGAATTGGTATTTCTAGACCGATGATGACATCACAATAATGGAAGGAAACCAATTTTGATTTTGAGCTTGGTTAAGGAGACAGTATAGACAAGAGAAAAGCAGAGGCTCTGGAGTCACACAAATGTCACCATTGAGATACGTCCCCACTCTTCATTCCCTTCCCTGTAAACCCAGGCAAGTGACACCTGCCTCACAGCACTGGTAACAAATAGGGAAGAGCACACGTTCCCACGTTCCCGGGTCAGACAGGACAGCCAGGGATCAGCGGCACATGAGGAGGTGACAGGTGGTCACTAAACTGAGCTCAGGTGCATACACAGCATTTTACGTCACCTTGAGATGGCTCCTCTTGTGACCTCTCGAAGAAGGTGGCAGTGGTGAGGAACGAACTCCAGGAGCTTATTAGCATACATGATCTTCAGGCCGTCTGGATGAGACTCAACGATCTGCTCTACAATCACCTAGCAGAAGGAAGAGCGTTTTATTTTTATTTATTTATTTGTGTGTTTGTTTGTGTTTTTGTTTGTTTTTAAAGCACCTAAAAGATAAGTATGAACTATACACTACAGAGAAAAGAATCGTGTAAACCTTAAAAATGCACTTCGTCCTTCCTCCTCCCCACTCAGTATGCTTTCTAAACAGGAGGTAAGTAACATTGGCATGAAAATCTAGGTCCTGGGATTTGGGAATACTGCTCCAACCCTGGGGGACACAGAGGCTGAGGGACAGAGACTGGCCTGAAGCTAAAACATCACACACACTCATCTGCTTCCCTTCTGAGCTTAAAAGCAAAATACTGTATCTGCAGACAACAGCTCTGTATCATCTTCACCCTGGCCTTATCCTCTACCGTCTCCAGAACAGGGAAAGGGCTGAGATGGAAAGTGATGGAAGAAAACACATCTTATTTTGCTTTAGTATTTAATTTTTTTTGGTGAGGCTGAGTTGCAGGAGGTGAATGACAAGCATACAAACTTAAAATACAAATGTGGCCACAGTTCATTTAATGACATGGAAACGTAAAGTACTTCCCCAATTTAGCATATTAGATTCAGTTCAATGAAAAGGGCATAAATTAAATAACTAAAATATTTTCATTTAGTGACAAAGAATAATGTGATCTTTTTCACCCCCACAGAGAGAGCTATGAACTATAATAGGATACATACAAAGAACTGACAGATCATTTATTTTAGTAGTCTTAATGAAGCTGAGAAGATTACTGAAATTAATCCTTCAATTTCATTTCTATCACTGGGATACTGTCTCGTTTTAAAACTGGAAGCCTTTCATCCTGAAGTCATGGTGGGTAGCTTTATACTTACCAGACAGAAAGAACACTCGCACTGGCAGGTGACTGGAAGAAAGCCCTCAAACGCTGAGACTGGCTTCATGACTTCTGTCCGCTTGAACTAGATGAAACCGACGCTCTCTAAGTTGGAAGCTGCTGATTGCTGGCGGCCTCACATGGTGCAGCCCATACTCCGGCCGCTCAGAGGCAGGATACACTGACTCCCTGTATTTTACTGTATCCTTATAGGTCAAGAACACTGGGTAACCAAGTTCTGGACTTAAGGTACTACCCGGCTAACTCGCCCTTCCAAGCCCTTTATCATTGAATATTCCCTCCCTCCCACCTTCCTAGCCTGGCAAACTCCCCCATGGTCTTCAAGACTTAGGCCACAACAATTCTGCGAAGACGCTTCCCCTCACAGACTTTCCCTGCGCACAGAGCTGTCTTCCAGCTCCTCCAGTGGGCACGGGCGCCTTGGTGGGGTCACGCTTTTCGGCAACTTCATTAACGTATAACTTATGGAAATGGAAATTGACCTGAAAATGTTCTGATCCGTACCTTCTTCCTAGGCAAGTCCCTCACCCCTACTAAATTAAGATGATCCCTGAGTTATGGCATCACTGTAAGAGACCAGAACACATGCCTGATTCCTGCCATGCTGATGGGCACCAAGCGGGACCAACCTTTTCTTACAACCAGAAGATCAGGAACTAAGAGCATCTTCAAGGAAGAGCCCTGAGCTCTCTCGCACCCAGTCAAGAAACAAAGCCAGATTAGATGCTCTGTGTTTGTGGAATGAGGTGCATGGGGGCACAAACCTCATCCATGTATGGTTTCACCAGTACTTGACCGACTAACGCCTCTGCATCCCGTGTCTTGTCAATTGTAGCGTAAGTCTGGAGGCAGTGCCGTATGATGTCCACATTGGAAGTCTGAAGCCCTTCTAGCAGCAGGCCTCCCAGGGACTGCTGCAGCATGGCCGTAATGTGGGCTATACGCTGCAAGAACAGAGAAACCAGGAAAGAAGGTTCAGGTACCAAAGTTTCTAAAAGCTCAAATATATGTGTATAATTTATATACATATGTGTTATATATATAAAGCGAGCCTCTAATTCTACCAGAATATATGTAAGATTAAAATACCAACATTTCCTAGAGAATAACAATGAATCTCTTCTCCCCATGATTGCTTTCTTTCTTTTTTTTTTAAAGGTTTTTATTTATTTATTTGTTGAGAGAGAGCACAAGCACACAAGGAGACACAGGCAGAAAGAGAAGCAGGCTTCCTGCCAAGCAAGGAGCCCAAGGTGGGACTCAATCCCAGGACCCTGGGATCATGACCCAAGCCAGAGGCAGTGGCTTAACTGACTGAGCCACTGAGGCGTTCCCTCCCTATGATTTCTTTGAAAGTAAGTCGGCTTCATCAAAGTGAAGTTCAGACAATTACGGAATGACAAAAAGTTATTTGCCTCTTAAGCTACGGAGTAAATCTGACAAACGTGCATTTAAACCCAGTCAAGGGCTTTGGATAAATGAACTCTGACTACATCATATGATGTGTCAAGTTACATGAAATTCAGAATTAATTTTACTTGCATAGTTTGGAGACTACGCTTGTGTCTTTACACAAAATCTATCTAGTGTGACATAATGGAAGCAGGGTCCCAAGCAGGAGACTCTGAAAAAAAAAGAATTCAAAGCTAGCTTCAAAATCCTGTAGAGTAGCAATTATCAGGGGCAATGCTAGGTCAAACCAAAATCATCCAGGAAATTCGCAAACAGCAAATTGAAAATCGAAACCAACACTTGCTGGTCTTACTTTGTCCAGAAGAGGCATGCCTTTGCTCTGAACAGCATGAAAGTGTAACTGGTTAAATTCTGTGGCAATTCTCTCCAAAATCTGTCTAGTCCAGAGAGGGCTAGTAGAGACAATTAGAGAAATGTAATTCCCAAAGTTAAAAACCTGCCACCCCCACCGCCCCACATGCCTTACAGCGCTCAGGCACCTGCACCTGAACGCCATCAATTTTCATGACAAACTGTCTGTGCAGCAGGCCCCAGTGCAAGGGGTGAGGAGCGGGGAGGTCGTAGAAGCCACCGACGCAGCCTGGCCCGGGCCACAGGGCCCAGGCAAGGGGATGGAGCTATTTTAGGTCAGTGTGGGTACAACTGCATGATTCCTCCACGTTCCTCGGGCTCTCCCATTTGTGCCCTTCTTCTCCCTTCTTCTCCCATTCTCTAACCTCCTCCTCTCTCTTGCCCTGTCCTACCGTTCATACCCGAAGCCCCCTCTTCTTCTCTGCCTGCCTCATTCTCCCTCCCAAGTACCTCCCCAGTACCAACTACTGCTGTCTCCTCAATCAGCTAAAACTGACCGCCTAGCAGCAACCTGGGAAATCGCTCAGAGCAGCGGACTCCAAGTTTAAATTTACCCAACGGCAGAAAGAGCAAGCTCGGTGCTCCGGGAGCTGGTGAGAAATCACTCACAGTGCATCTGCCATCAAGTGGACTGGATACACTTCCCTCTTGCCCCCCACATTAGAAAGCGTCAACCCCATTCAAAAGGAAGTCGAACAGTGAAAGAAAAAAAAACACACAACAAAGGCCCCAAAGCCCCTGCTGGGCTCTATGAGGCATCCCACATCTGAGGATGGGCAGTCAGGTAGTAAGGAAACACACTGTAAGAAAACCCAAAATCGCTGGAGACCTGCCATGGTGTGCCCCATCCCAGAGCATCAGAACTGGTGTGGAGGGAAGGCAAGCGCTTGGCACGACCAATGCAGAAGCCTAATCCCAACCTCTACTGACTGATCCCATGTGCATTTCCTATTTATCCTTTTCTCGGCATTTCTGGGCCTGGCAGAGCATGATGGATTTACTGTGCACTGACGCTGCTCTGGCTTTCCTGACTCTAGAGCTCAGAGCTGCTCTTCTGGAGAAAAAAGTCCTCCAAGGTAATTCTGAGCAAGAAAGTGCACAATGTCTGTTTATCAAGGACAGTGTTGCAAAGGGACAGGATTGTAGACACAGAGCTCACTGAGGTGTTTCTATCCGATGAGCACAGCAGCAACAGCAAAGACGGGAAGAACACTGGAGGGCCAGCTCCCCAGGGGCCGAACGTGGACATGGCTGGAGGGGCTGCAGGCGCTGCCAAGGGCCGCAGTGAAGCAGAGCCGCTGGAGACACACGGGCTGCAGAAGGGCCGCGTGCAGACTGTCTGCTAAGTGTGGACGAACGGGGCAGAAGCACGAGTGCAATGGGCTAGAGACACAAGCACAGTGGAGGCTGACCACTTAGTTGAATGCCTTGATGTGAAAGGGGACAGAGACCTAGGACCAGAGAATCGCTTCCTTTGGGATGTGTCCGTTCTTAATCTCCATCATGAGACATGCGGAGCATATGGTCTCTCAAGTTCCTTCCAAATCTAAAACCTTAATTCCTAAAATTTAGAAACCTAACTCCGCCTGCAAGGGGAGGGACTGTTAGCGTCACACAACAGAGCACTCAGGGCACCAGGCGACCTTGACGCAGGCAGCCCAGCTGGTATGTGTAGGACCAGCCCCGGCTACTCCCACTGCACCACTGTGCGTCTCACAGTGCTGACAGGACCTAACTACTCATTTTCTGAGTCACTCATCTACCCTGGATGATTGAAAATTCACACCAGGAAGGGAACAAGACAATCACAGTGTAACAAAGAGAGCCATCATCTTTTTCCTATTTCATAAGTTTTTCCTTTCCTGTTTGTAAATTTCAACTGGATATGTCCTATACTGTTTCATAATAATATAATGCTGGTGCAAAATACATCAATGGTAATACTCTGGGCATGTCTAGGAAAAAAAATGAGATGGAGAAAAACCAAGATGAATGGTAGGTATGCCTTAAAGATCAACAGGACTTTGCTAGTCCTCAGGGAAGGTGATTCCAAATATACTTTTACACTGCAAGCATAATGACGTGTTGGAACTGTGGTCTATAACCAAAGGGTTTATAGGAACGTGTTATAGATTTTACCATTTCATGCTCTACACTCTCCTGGAGCTACATTCTAGCCACAAACCTGGATTTTCTTCTTGTTCAGAAATGAATTCTAACTAAGCCGTCCCCGCCTAATTAGATTGGATGTGAAGTATTAATTTATGTGCTACTTAGTTAAAAAAAAAATGCTTACCTGCTTGCTTCTAGTGCAGAGGTTTCTTTCGAACTTTGTGAATTTAAGATTTTTTCAATCTTTTCCACTGATCAAATAACTTGTATAAGCCTCAACACACACATCTATAAAAATAAAAATTAAGCAAACAAAAAACGTCACCATCTTTACTCTTAATCATCTTTATTTCCCATGCTAAATGCAGGAAAATATAAGACCAAAAGTTAACTTCAAATATATAGGGCATGCTATATTTTGAATATTTCTATGAAACACAGAATTCTCAAGAATGCAAGTCTTAGTTCTAGAATAAGCATACTTCCATATTCTATTGCAAGTTTATAGAGGAAAAAAAAAAACCCTAGACTTTGCTTTCTCATATTCTATACTCTTATTTCTTTTTTTCCCCATCCTGAATCTTTCTATGGGCATTTCTTTCCTATTTTCTTAAAAAAGATTTGTTTATTTGAGAGAGAGAGAGACTGCATGTGCGCGTGCAGGGGAGGGGCAGAGGGAGAGAGAGAATCTCGAGCAGACATCCTGCTGAGCACAGAGCTCAATGCGGGGCTCAATCTCATGATCCTGAGATCATGACCTGAGCCAAAATCAAGAGTCGGACGTTTAACCAACTGAGCCACCAGGCGCCCCTCCATTTGTTTTCTTATGGCCCTTTATTCATGTTTTAACTTTGGCTTCCGATTGTACTGGCCCTCTCAGTTTACATGTGCATATACCTATATGCCCAAGCACCAAATCATTAAAGACCTTTTACACTACAAATATTATCAAAGAGGTTGAGGGACATTATGAAAACTTTCATCCTTAAAGAACAAAAAAATACAAAGTCATCCATTCAATAAATAATAATAATAATGAACACCCCTGGGAGCTCGATATTCATTCCGACGGGGGGTGGGGGGGCACGAGAAAATAAAGCAAGAAATACACCCTGCTCTCACAAAGCTTACTGTTTTGTCTGGAAGCGCACGACAAGCATTCTTTGGACAAAAGCTGTGAGGAGATCCAGAGGCGAATTAAACAGAAGGTCCCTCAAACAGGCTTCTCCCCACTGAGATTTTAACAAATATGCTAATAATACACATAGAAAACATTGTACAGAGCAGCAGGCGAGAGTCAGAAGCCCAGACTCCCAATGCCCGCTGTGCCCCTACATCGTTATGCTCATGAATGATATCGGGGACACTTGGAACTGGAGATAGCACTAAGGGGCACACTCCCGGGGTGAGCCCTCAGATGTACAGAGCCATTGCCTGTCTCACACACCTGAAACTAAGCCAACACCGCATGCTAACTACTGGGAATTGAAAAAATTAAAGTGAACACCAGAACATAAAGAACACAGGATCAGAAAATAACAGCAAACCTATGGCAGAATCCTGAGTTTGCTTTGGAAAGCCCACTTCTCCCCTAGTCTCTAATATAGGCCTATTTTCTTTACAGGGCCGCTGACAATTTATACAGTCATTAACTGTCAAGCGCTGCACTGACAACAGTTATCACTGTTTCTTGTTCTGGAAAAAGTGGGTGATCTTGAGATCGTGTGGGTACCTCTGAAATTCTGTCTTCTTATTTCAGGTAGATAACGTGACATAATGCATAAAATGCACATGCGTGAGAGCTTTGAAAAAAAGCTAAATTAAAAAAAAAAAAGAAAAAAAGCTGAATAGTGCTGACAAGTTCGCGGAGACAAGAGGAGAGGGCTTCAACTGGCATGCAGCATAAGAAATCTACTGGAGGGTACCTTTTTCTTCCTTATGTCCTCTTGTTTACACATTCGTTCATCTACTGCCCGAATTCCTTCACTGACTGATGACCTGAGACTCTTTAAAAGAATAATAAAGAAAATGTATTACAGACATTGTTTTGTCACATTATCAATTTCCTACATCTCATTCAATTCCACAGAAATTAATACCTGTGCACCAGTACTATGCAGATATTGACAAAAAAAAAAAAAACATGATATACCAGACACAGTTACTGTTGAGGGGACTCATGACCTGGGGGCATAATGACACGAAGGCAGGGTCGCATGGCTAGAAGAAGAATGACATATACAGTGAAAGTTATGGGGATGAGGGGGCTTAGAATGGAGAACAGATAATATGAAGCAAAGTACAGGAGAGTCTGGAAATGCGACGGGGCTCGAATCGGACTCTGAAAGCCATGTGTACACAGCTGCCGAGGTGGGGAGGGGATGGGGAGCAGATGTAAGTGCACACACACTCAGGGGCTGGGTCAGACAGGCACACAGCCATGTGCACTGCAGGCTTCCTTCTGGAGAGAAGCAGAAATAGGAATGGAGGGCCAACTTCACTGAGATGAAGTCTTTAGATTCTGCATATTTTGGAGAACGAAAGAATGTCAAAGCACTGATGCATGATGATGAAATGTGGGTATGGAAATACCAGGAATCAAGAATGAAGAACAGAAGACCAGAAAAAGGCAGAGCACAGAGGTAGAGAAACATGTCCAGAAGCTAATGAATAAAGAGATAATTAGGAATTAGGGCCAAAACAAAGGTTAACAGAAACAACTAGAATGAAGTAGGCAGATCACAAAAATTCCACAGGAAGGTGAATTAATTCACTCCATCAACATTATGAAACACCTCCTGGACGTCAGTATTGTGGCAGCCTACAGGGATGCAATGAAGACAGATATAGTCGTATCCCTCAGTGATCTGAGAATCTCACAGAACAGCTTCAGAGTTGGGACCAGAAAGGCAGGTCAGGCCTGTGGCTGAGCAGGACCAAAGTGGCCATAAAAACAGGCCATGGAAAAGGGAGGGTATATGGTGATGGCAGGGGGTGAGGTGGGACGGGAGCCTGTGTGAGTAGAGCAAATCTGCCTCCAGGGAGGGGGTTCGAGAGAAGAGTGGGAGGCCAAAGGAAGGCTAGGCTTGGGAAACAACACCACTATGAGGCCCCGGGAGGAAGAGGCACACCAAGGAGGCAGTGGGAGAGCCCCACAGCGGCTGGTGTGGAATCCAACAGCGAACCATGAAAATCCCTTCCATTCCAAGGAAAAGTATTTTTAACAAGATTTTGTAAAATTCAAATGAGACATAAACCATGGAAAGTATTGGCTACCTCAAGGCACAACTCAAGATTTTTACCTGTTTCACGAACTCTTTCCTGCCTGCCCCTCCCCTACGCTTCTCAGCACTGATATTTCCATTATTTCGCATTTTTCTTGGTTCTAACCATGTACTGTGTCTTCCCTTAAATTATGTTCTCTTTATATTCTCTCTAGGATGCAGGCACTGTCTTAGGGGAGGGACGCAAGAGGCCACTCAAGCTAGAGGAGACACACAAGGAAGGATGGTGTTGTTTTGACAAGTTTACGACAGGGCATCAGAATGGACAGAGGCCGTAAGTCAGAGCACCAGACACAGACGGGGGGGGGGGGCCGGAGGGGAGACAGGGCAGCACAGTTTTCTGTTAGAAGTGATGCCACAACTGCCCCTCCACTGTTCACCCAGGTGGAGTTCCTATTCCCAATGGCTTAGAGGTGGGGAGTCCCATTCCCACAACAGAGATTTTTCTGAGAGAACATGCAAATGTAACATTTATTAAGTATTACATTTTATTTATATTATCCTTCAGTTCCATTAGGGATTACACAGTTTTTGTAGATCAGCCCAGGAACCTAACCACACGTAGCTTACATGCGGTGGGGGGGGGGGGGGATCTTTACAAGATTAGAAACTGTTAAAATACAAGTCATTCGTAAGTTAGAAACCACTTACATATGACCAAAGTGGCATTAATAAGTTGAATTTGGAAATATGCTTCCTCTCCCCTGACATTTTAAGGTTGTCTACTCTGAGAATAGGTCTTCTTCAATTCGAACATGTTTTTTTAGGTTTTTAGCATATGCAAAACCAAAATCATTTACAACACTTCTGAAGGTGAATATTATAATCATGAACCGTTAAAATACAACCAAACTAACAGATGAAAAGAGTTCTTAGAGAAAAGCCGACGAGGACAAGAGGCGTCAGAGCAGACTGTTTTCATTAATTGGGGACTTACCAGAACTTCTCATAACTGTCGCAAAGGCACAGAAAGTTGATTGAGGGCTTTGTCCATGCCAACCTAAAGGGGCACTTCCCCTCTACCACTGTTGCCAGACTAACCTTACCTATCCTGCAGGGTCAGGTCGGCCTGGCCCTTTTTCTGTTGCTCTCCTCTGAGTGGTTAGTTTTTCATAGAAACCGTGCTTTGATTTTGTCAGGATTTACCCTGGATTATCAAAACCTTTTCCTTGTGCCAGTGAAGCCTAAGAAACAGTCCTAATGAGAGAACCAGGAACTCAAACAGATCATATTTATCCTGAATGTTCTGTCCAAAATGAAAAATTCCTTTCTGAGGAGCCTCAAGATCTCTGAGAAGGGAAGTTTAACCAACTCTGTCATGTAGGGGCACCATTTCCGATTCTGTGTCAATTGTCCTACTTTCCCAGCTAGTAATTCTCTACCTCAGAAAGCCCACTCTAAACCGTTTCCTCTTTCAAAGGCAGTTGCTCTTAGAGTCTGCACATGGCACTTGGGGCCTGCTGGTCGTTGGCTACTGACCTCTGTACCTTGGGTCTAACAGCTGCGGGGCATCAAGATGAGCACGTCTCTTGTTCTAGGACTTAATATAGTTTGGGGCACATGGTAAGCAATAATCACTTCTTTAGTTGATCCAAGTGTTGGATCATTCTTAATTATTCTACTACCGCAATTTACTTGTTCTAAGATTGGTTCCCCCCCCCCCCATTTTAATATCTCTTAAGGTGGCACTCACCTTGCACTTGATGACATATCCTACTTTAACTGACAGCATTTCACTTTCTTAGTCGAACATAAACTATAGTGCATCTTACACTTGATGAAAGCTAGGATGCAATGAAATACTCTATTATGGTTACGATTCTGATATTTGAAATCCTCCGGTAGCTCCCTGTGCCCCCACAGTGTAGTACCTCACCTCCTCGCCATAGTATACAAACCTTCTCACCGCAGTGTTAACCCCGGGGCTCAGCCTCCATCCCCAGGTGATGCTGCCAGAACAGCTGTCGGTTGTCATGGACTTGCTGTAGTTTAACGAATGCACTGTTCTGCCTCCTGGCACTTTGAAACTTGACACACTCATCCTCATTCTTCGCTTTGCCCTTGTCTATCACCTCCCTTGAAAATCTGTTCCTAAGTGGCTTTTCCCAGCTCCCACCTACCCTTGGCAGTCTATTATTTCCCTGTGGTAAAGCCTGTCACACTGCACCATGGACATGCCCGTTGTCCCCCTGAGAAGAGAAAAGGGACAATGAGGGCCACCAGCATTTGCAGCTCTAGTGCAGAGCCCCATGCCTGGCTTGCAGGAAATGCCAGATCATGAAGACAAACGGAGATCATCCTCTGGCTAAAACCAGCTCTTCTTTGCCTACCGCAGGATCTGGATCAATAAAGAGTAGCCAGTTATTATTGATGTTTTTCTAGGGATTTTTACCCCATATATTTCCCAGGTCTCTACTCTTTTTGTAGCACTTTAATTCAGGCTTCAACCACTTCCTAGTCAGATCAGGTGAAATCATTTTCCTTCCCATACCCTCGATGTATTTCACATCTAGTAATTCTTTTTTTAAAGATCTTATTTACCCATTTGACAGACAGATCACAAGTAGGTAGAGAGGGAGGCAGAGAGAGAGGGGGGAAGCAGGCTCCCCGCTGAGCAGAGATCCCAATGTGGGGCTCTATCCCAGGATCCTGAAATCATGACTTGAGCCGAAGGCAGAGGCCTAAACCACTGAGCCACCCAGGAGCCCCCATATCTGGTAATTTTTAACCAACGTGGATTTGCTGCATCAAATAGTTCCTTCTTCTTCAAATATAAATATATAAATAAAGTGATCAAGTCACTCGCATGTCTTAGGAGAATGTCATACCTTTAGTAGCAAACTTGAAATCTTGGCCATTGGTTTTGATTTTTGTTTTGGTTAGATTAGGTTCGGTTTTTGTCATTTTAAAAATCCCTCCAGCCCTTGGCTCTGTCTGACCCGATTGCTTTCAGCTGTTTCTGCATCAAAATTTTCCTGGCAGCGAAAACTCTCATTGTTTAAAGTGGCGCCCCCTTCTGAACACTTGGTTAATAAAAAGCTTTTTGTTTGTTTGTTTGTTTTTCGGCTATGGTAAATGTGGAACAACAATGAGGTAATTCAAAGAGGTGAACCACAGATAAATTTCTCTAAGGGTGGGGTGAGTGTTACTCAAAAAGGAACTTGACAAGGCTTTTAAAGATATCGACAATCATTATAACATAACGTGACTGATTGTTACCGCGCTCTTAACTGGGCAAACACTTGTTGGCTTCCAAGAAAAACTAACATAGTTGAAATGGTTCTAGTGGCCTTCTAGCACAGGGTATGATGGGGTAGGTATTCTAGCCACTGGCTGTGCAAGGCATGAGGCCTGTTAGTGATTCTATTTTTTCCTCTGCAGAATGGGTCTTTCTACATTCCAGGTCCTTTCTACACCAATAAATAATGCGGCGATTCTCTCAGTGAGTTGTACTTTTGGTTTAAACAGCCAACTGTCTCTTAAAAAGGTCTTTTGTTTAAATTCCTTTAAAAAAAAGTCCTTTCAAAAATAATTTTTTATTTTTTATTTTTAAATCCCATATGTTTACTCTGATCATTGAACTTTGTCATTTTGACCATCTCTGCTGATTAAAATATTCTTTTTTTTTTTTTAAAGATTTTCTGTATTTATTTGACAGAGAGAGAAATCACAAGTAGGCGGAGAGTCAGGCAGAGAGAGATAGAAAAGCAGGCTCCTGCTGAGCAAAGAGCCCGATGCGGGGCTCAATCCCAGCACACTGAGATCATGGCCCGAGCCGAAGGTAGAGGCTTAATCCACTGAGCCACCCAGGCGCCCCTGATTAAAATATTCTTCATCATTAGCACCTACTGCTCTCCTCTCTTGGTGGTCTCTCCGGAAGGGGTCTCCTCTAGCTCTTCTAGCAGGAGATGGGCAGTTCCCAAATACCCCTGTTGCCAGACTAACCTTACCTATCCTGCAGGGTCAGGTAGGCCTGGCCCTTTATCTGTTGTTCTCCTCTGAGGGGTTAGGTTTTCATAGATACCGTGCTTTGCTTTTGTCAGGATTTACCCTGGATTATCAAAACCCTTTTCTTCTGCCAGTGAAGCCTAAGAAACTGTCCTAATGAGAAACCAGGAATTCAAACAGATCATATTTATCCTGAATGTTCTGTCCAAAATGAAAAATTCATTTCTGAGGTGCCTCAAGATCTCTGAGAAGGGAAGTTTCACCAACTCTGTCATGTAGGGGCATCAATTCCGATTCTGTGTCAATTTTACTACTTTCCCAGCTAGTAATTCTCTACCTCAGAAAGCCCACTCTCAACCGTTTCCTCTTTCAAAGGCAGTTGCTCTTAGAGTCTGCACATGGCACTTGGGGCCTGCTGGTCGTTGGCTACTGCCCTCTGTACCTTGGGTCTAACAGCTGCAAGGCTTCAAGATGAGCACGTCTCTTGTTCTAGGACTTAATATAGTTTGGGGCACATGGTAAGCAATAATCACTTCTTTAGTTGATCCAAGTGTTGGATCATTCTTAATTATTCTACTACCACAATTTACTTGTTCTAAGATTAGTCCCCCCACCCCCATTTTAATATCTCTTAAGGTGGCACTCACCTTGCACTTGATGACATATCCTACTTTAACTGACAGCATTTCTCTTTCTTAGTCGAACATAAACTATAGTGCATCTTACACTTGATGAAAGCTAGGATGCAATGAAATACTCTATTATGGTTACGATTCTGATATTTGAAATCCTCCGGTAGCTGCCTGTGCCCCCACAGTGTAGTACCTCACCTCCTCGCCATAGTATACAAACCTTCTCACCCCCAGTGTTAACCCCGGGGCTCAGCCTCCATCCCCAGGTGATGCTGCCAGATCAGCTGTCGGTTGTCATGAACTTGCTGTAGTTTCCCGAATGCACTGTGCTGCCTCCTGGCACTCTGAAACTTGACACACTCATCCTCATTCTTCGCTTTGCCCTTGTCTATCACCTCCCTTGAAAATCTGTTCCTAAGTGGCTTTTCCCAGCTCCCACCTACCCTTGGCAGTCTATTATCTCCCTGTGGTAAAGCCTGTCACACTGCATCATGGACATGCCCGTTGTCCCCCTGAGAAGAGAAAAGGGACAATGAGGGCCCCCAGCATTTGCAGCTCTAGTGCAGAGCCCCATGCCTGGCTTGCAGGAAATGCCAGATCATGAAGACAAACGGAGATCATCCTCTGGCTAAAACCAGCTCTTCCTTGCCTATCGCAGGATCTGGTCAATAAAGAGCAGCCAGTTATTATTGCTGTTTTTCTAGGGATTTTTACCCCATATATTTCCCAGGTCTCTACTCTTTTTGTAGCACTTTAATTCAGGCTTCAACCACTTCCTAGTCAGATCAGGTGAAATCATTTTCCTTCCCATACCCTCCATGTATTTCACATCTAGTTATTCTTTATTTAAAGATCTTATTTACCCATTTGACAGACAGATCACAAGTAGGTAGAGAGGGAGGCAGAGAGAGAGGGGGGAAGCAGGCTCCCCGCTGAGCAGAGAGCCCGATGTGGGGCTCCATCCCAGGACCCTGAAATCATGACCTGAGCAGAAGGCAGAGGCCTAAACCACTGAGCCACCCAGGAGCCCCCATATCTGGTAATTTTTAACCAACGTGGATTTGCTGCATCAAATAGTTCCTTCTTCTTCAAATATAAATATATAAATAAAGTGATCAAGTCACTAACATGTCTTAGGAGAATGTCATACCTTTAGTAGCAAACTTGAAATCTTGGCCATTGGTTTTGATTTTTGTTTTGGTTAGATTTGGTTCGGTTTTTGTCATTTTAAAAATCCCTCCAGCCCTTGGCTCTGTCTGACCCGATTGCTTTCAGCTGTTTCTGCAACAAAATTGTCCCGGCAGCGAAAACACTCATTGTTTAGAGTGGCGCCCCTTCTGAACACTTTGTTAATAAAAAGCTTTTTTTGTTTGTTTGTTTTTGTTTTTGTTTTTCGGCTACGGAAAATGTGGAACAACCATGAGGTATTTCAAAGAGGTGAACCACAGATAAATTTCTCTAAGGGTGGGTGAAGGTTATTCAAAAAGGAACTTGACAAGGCTTTTAAAGATATCGACAATCATTATAACATAACGTGACTAATTCTTACCGTGCAATTAACTGGGCAAACACTTGTTGGCTTCCAAGAAAGACTAACATAGTTGAGATGGTTCTAGCGCCATCTAGCACAGGGTCTTATGAGGCAGGGATTCTAGCCACTGGCTGTGCAAGGCATGAGGCCTGTTAGTGATTCTATTTTTTCCTCTGCAGAATGGGTCTTTCTACATTCCAGGTCCTTTCTACCCCAATAAATAATGCGGCGATTCTCTCAGTGAGTTGTACTATTGGTTTAAACAGCCAACTGTCTCTTTAAAAGGACTTTTGTTTAAATTCCTTTAAAAAAAAGTCCTTTCAAAAACATCTTTTTTTTTATTTTTTATTTTTTAATCCCATATGTTTACTCTGATCATGGAACTTTGTCATTTTGACCTTCTCTGCTGATTAAAATATTCTTCATCAGCAGCACCTACTGCTCTCCTCTCTTGGTGGTCTCTCCGGAAGGGGTCTTCTCTAGCTCTTCTAGCAGGAGATGGGCACTTCCCCTCTACCCCTGTTTCCAGACCAACCTTACCTATCCTGCAGGGTCAGGTCGGCCTGGCCTGTTATCTGTTGTTCTCTTCTGAGTGGTTAGTTTTCATAGATACCTTGCTTTGCTTTTGTCAGGATTTACCCTGGATTATCAAAACCCATTTCTTGTGCCAGTGAAGCTTAAGAAACAGTCCGGATGAGAGAACCAGGAACTCAAACAGATCATATTTATCCTGAATCTTCTGTCCAAAATGAAAAATACATTTCAGAGGAGCCTCAAGATCTCTGAGAAGGGAAGTTTCACCAACTCTGTCATGTAGGGGCATCAATTCCGATTCTGTGTCAATTGTCCTACTTTCCCAGCTAGTAATTCTCTACCTCTCAAAGCCCACTCTCAACCGTTTCCTCTCTCAAAAGCAGTTACTCTTAGAGTCTGCACATGGCACTTGCGGCCTGCTGGTCGTTGGCTACAGCCCACTGTACCTTGGGTCTAACAGCTGCGGGGCATCAAGATGAGCACGTCTCTTGTTCTAGGACTTAATATAGTTTGGGGCACATGGTAAGTAATAATCACTTCTTTAGTTGATCCAAGTGTTGGACCTTTCTTATTTATTCTACTACCACAATTAACTTGTTCTAAGATTTGTCCCCCACCCCCATTTTAATATCTCTTAAGGTGGCACTCACCTTGCACTTGATGACATATCCTACTTTAACTGACAGCATTTCTCTTTCTTAGTCGAACATAAACTATAGTACATCTTACACTTGATGAAAGCTAGGATGCAATTAAATACTCTATTATGGTTTTGATCCTAATCCAATCCATTACTCTAACACTGACTACTACATAACCCTGTCGTTGATACTAATGTGGACTTTAAACCAATACCTGATCCTGACTGTAAACATGACCCTGGCTCTAGACTTCACCTGACCCTGACTAAGGCAAACACCAGAAACCTAACCCTGAACCTAAAAGTGACCCTGACCCTGACCCTAACACTAACCCTGACACTGAATGTGAGCCTGACCCTAACTCTAACCCTAAACCTAACCCTCCCTGACACTAACACGGGCCCTGACCCGAAACCTAACACTGAACCTAACCCTAAAACTAACCCCTAACATTATCCCTGACACTGACCCTAACCCGGTCTAACCCTAACCCTCAACCTACCTCTACCCTAACCCTAACCACACTTTAACAATAATCCCGAACCTCTCCCTGACCATGATCATAACCCTAACTCTGAAATTTGCCTTTGTCAGATCTTAAACTTAAACCTGACCCTGGCCTTGACCTTAACTCTTATTCTCTTTTGTTAATTTTCACATGTTAACAAAGCCAACGTTTTTTCTAGCAGACAAGATCTTAAATCCTAACAAAACTCAATTTTTTCCTTTTTTTTTTAAGTTTGAGAGCCTCATGTTCTCTCATGCTGCTTTAAATACAACTCAAAAAAAAAAAAAGGAGCTAAATGGGGCAGTAAGACCAGACTTTTTATTTTATTTTATTTATCTTATTTTTAATTAAAAAATTAAAGATTGTATTTATTTATTTGAGAGAGAGAGAGAGCATGAGTGGGGCAGGGGGAGGTAGATGCAGAGAGAGACTGAGAAGTATACTCCCTAATGAGCAAAAAGCCCGATATGGAGCTCGATCCCAGGATCCTGACTGATATCATGACCAGAGACAAAGGCAGATACATGTGCAAAATCCCTTTTTTTCTGGGAAACAATATTTTACAAGAGATGTTTGAAAAAGTACTGGCAAATCCACTTTAATAGGAGATACAAACATTTAATTGATTTTTGTAAAGCTACAGGGATCCAAATGATGGGAATCCCAGCCCGTTTAGGTTGTGGACCACAGAGTATTCCTCTCTGTAATATTTTATTTTCTTCCATGTCTACTAACTCCAGTCCAAGTTCACTGATCTCTTTTTAGATAGTGCAAAACATGGCAAAGAATACCAAACGAGTGCCCAATATTCTACATTTCTTATATCATTTCTAACATGTAGAAGTGTGTTATCAAGGCTGATTCTGTGAACGAACATAGTTATGCTAAAGTGTGTTTTGTTCTCCAAGAAATTAAATGCATGATTATCACACAATTATAAAATACTTGTGTCAAGAATTTTTATTCAAAAAAAAAAATTAATAAGAAGCAGATATTAAAACTAGTTCACATGGTTATTTGGGATATAAGCAGAGTTGTGCAGCAGAAGTGCTCTGGGCCCATCATTTGGGTTATAGAATTTATGTTTTCTAATGAAATATCACTAACTTGCATTATTGTTAACAAGAATCTTGTGCATTACCATCAGTTTTCTACATTATAACCTCTTGCTCTACAGTTTGTAAATAAATTTGTCAATAGCAAGCTAGTAAACAGGGTGACTCCAATGGATTGAGATAATCTCCAGAGTTTCTGCTACATAATACCCAGGACTCCATTGAAAGGACACCTAAGAATTTATTTTGCCCAAAAATTTGATCATTTTTTTCACTGTCCTTACCTATTTTCCAAACCTAGTCCTTTTGCTTCACCTTTCAGTCTACGGACAACCCTGTATCTGACTGACTTGTTAATTCTGGGAATGTCTTGCAGATTAATTTGCTTGCCAGAGGTGGTTCCTCTAATTGATGTCTAAGAACCCTAATTAGTTAAGAAAACTTTTTAACATTTTCATTGCTATTTATTATTATTATTATTATTGCTAATATCTCTATTATAAATAATTCACAAGGGCATCTTTCTGACAAAAGACAAAGAGCTGTCTACTAGTAGAAAAAGTACATTTGACTCTGTCAGTGAAAGTGGTAAAGGGATTTGAGAAAATAAGGCAAAGCACTGGAATTTTGTGCTAAAACTTTAAATATTATAGACACATTTACTTAATTTCTAATACTGTTGTTGCTTATAATTAAATAAGATGTTTTCCATGAACCACGCATTACAGCAAATATATTGTTTATACAGATTAAATTTTCATCAAAAGGGACGCCTGGGTGGCTCAGTTGGTTAAGCAGCTGCCTTTGGCTCAGGTCATGATCCCAGCATCCTGGGATCGAGTCCCACATTGGGCTCCTTGCTCGGCCGGGAGCCTGCTTCTCCCTCTGCCTCTGCCTGCCATTCTGTCTGCCTGTGCTTGCTCTCTCGCCCACTCTCTCTGATAAATAAATAAAATCTTAAAATAAATAAATAAATTTTCATCAAAAAATAGTAAGTGTATTTTATTGTAGGATCATGATCAGCATTTTGCAGATGAGAAAAGTGAAATTTAGAAAAGTATGTCTCTTCAAATCCCTCATACAATATCTGGCCTAGATAGAAGGATATACTATCACAATTGAGGAAGATAATTGAGATTACTTAAAATGATAAACTTTACTATATAGGGTTTTTAAAAGTTTGCCACAGATTCAGATTCTTTTAAAATATATATCTATTTTGTGTAAAGAGAATGCACTGAGAAGTAAAAAGAAAGTGATATATCAGAGCTACCAACTAATGGCTATAATATCATCACCTTATTTATGAACAATGAAACAGTGTGCAATATTTAAGTAAATTTAAATAAATTCCTATTTATTTTATATATTTATAAATTTAAATAAATTCCTATTTATTTATTATTAAAGAAATTCCTCTACCAAACAGTATGTTTTGAAGGTTGCTAGCAGGAAAGTGTCGTACTTCATGGAAGTAATCAGAATATATGATCTAAATTTCTGCTTTCAAGGGCGCCTGGGTGGCTCAGTGGGTTAAAATTCTGCTTTCAAGAAGCTATAACAGTAAGTACTGAGCATTAGCTATTATATGCTATGGATGAATAACTGAAATCTACATTTGAAACTAATGGTACACTATATGTTAACTAATTGATTTTAAAAAGTTAATAAAAAAAACACTATTTTATAAAACAATATTCCCAACAGGCTCTTTTGCTTTAAAATACTCACTCTGTAATGAGAGTCATTACTTTTGTCCAGCAAATTCTTACATCACTGTTTATCCCTTCCCTGCTTTATCCCTTCCCAGTATCAATAAAGGCTCACTTGGATTACCTAGAAGCCATGAGAAAGCTTGTAATAGATCTGGCTGGTTTTCTCCAGCAATTTGACCACCATGTGCACAGGGAAGTCTATTGATAAAGGCTTTATTGCAATAAATTGCAAATACATGGATGATTTTGAATTCTCTTTCTTGAGGTCTTGTTTCATGATAATAAATGTAGGGTGGCTTATTGGAATGGATGTTATTAACATATTTTCATAGTTCTAAGTACATGGAATTGTAAAATAGATAAATGAATGTGGCATTACTGACAACCGTCCTCATTTTGAAATCAAATTACAGTGTACTGAGCTGAGGTGGCAAAGCAGATTTGGGATTATGAGTGAAATAATTTTAAAAAGTCTTAGGGGTATGATCAGACTATTGGGTAATTCAGTAGAAAAATATCAACTGATTGAGATTCTGTGTTCCCTGATTTCAGAGAGAAGTTAAGATAAATAAGTAACACGAGGAGACTAGGAAGCCAAACATAAGTGATACTTTTGTGCCAGGGTGTGTATACATCTCTTTATCTTCTTGCTTTACCTCTAAGGTTGCTCCTAGCGGAGAGTTTAAATATGTGTTGGAGCTAATCTCTGTGGATTACACAAGAAACCACATCCTACAGCTCTCCGTGAAACACCGCTTATGATTTCAATGTAATTTGGTTTTTGCATTTTTAGAAATAACAAAATACTTTGCAAACTCATCTACTTTATTACCACCACAAGTGAGTCAGCTGACTCCCCATTTTAACACAGTGACAGTCACAGAGGAATGGAGGAGTGAGTAGAGTTATCAATATAGGTGCTTTAAAGAAGTATGACAGGGTAGCAGCTATTTCCAGGAACCAAAACATGGGTCAGCAGCTGTGCAGGAAAAGTGATGGAATAAATGACTCATTTCAGAGGAGTTCTATAACATATTAGTTCTATAATGGATCTTCAGCACCCAATTACCCGCTTTGATCTAAAGATAAGGATTTACAGTTAAGATCCCATTTATGATTTGTCTGGTAGGGTCTGAATCATGTTTACTATTGTTTTGACTATTACTTGAAACCTATAGTAGTACTTGGGATATGTGTTGTGTATTCTGTGAACATGTGCTATTTTTAGATTAGATAATTCCTGTCTCGAACCCCTGTTAATTTGTTTGCTTTTGTTTATTTGATAGTGCTTTCAGTAAATGGATATATCTGAAAAATTGCAAAGCCATTATTAAAATAAGTTATTATTATATATAGCATGGAATTGCACATTCCTCCTTTGAATCCGACAGAGCTTCACCATATCCTTAACAACTTGGGAAAAACACGCTATTATTTTTCTTTATAGAATTTCTCCTGTTAGGCTGTGATGGTTGTCATCAGCAGTAACTCCTCTGAAGGCTTTGTCAAAAGAGTTGAAAAAATTGGAAAGGTGTGAATGAAGCTGTTTGCTGAATATAAAGAAAAGAGCATTGAAGTACAATTCACACTCTTACTTCTCCTTCTATGCTTTCAGATGTTTGACATTTGAAAATTTTGCTTCTAGAAGAGATGCCCTATATAATTCTTACTTTAAGGAGCAAGTTGCTTTTATAATTTTTTTTTATTATTCTACCATTCAAGTATTTCCATTTAAATTAAATTCAATACCATTTAAAAAAAATCAAAAGTGCAGCCAGTATTCAATTCCTGGGCTAAATAATTTTAGAAAGCTTTGTGTTATTGAACCTACGGGGTTTTTCTGTAGTTTTAACTCTTTCTTTCTGTGATTTTTCCCATTAGTCACATAAGTGACTGCAATATAACAGACATTGAGGATAAAGGACTGAATAGAACAATCCTTGGCCTCATGAAGTTGAGAATCTAGCAAGGGAGTCAAACAATTCGATCATTCAGAGACAATTTATTGAATGCCTGGCCTAAGATGAGCACAACAAAACCCCAGCCCAGAGGAATCATTTTAATGGGAGAGATAGATAATAGGTAAGCCAACTTTAAAAAGAAAAAAAAATCGTACTGGTTTTTCTTTAATAGTGATGCATATTTGAACTAAATAAGCACATTTTAATAAGAGCAGTGATTGAGAAGAGGTTTTGTAACTGAGTGGTCTGAAAGGGCCTCCCTGAAAAAGTCTGTTTTGAACAGATTTCTGAATAATATCAGCCAGGAAGCTGCGTAAAAATCTCAGGGATGGGTGATTTTTCCAGTCAAAAAACTGTAAAGGCTCCAAAGTCACAATACAGCTGTAAGTTTCTCTAATAAAGTAACTTCTGACAAAGAATGAGAAGAAATAACTAACCCAGGTTTGAAAGAAAAGGGACAGACTTTCTATGGAATTCATATTTAATTAAAGCTCTAAAGGACAAAAATACAATAGAGCAAAATTCTGGTCCCGCTGATATACCTAATGAAAGTTCATAAACAAGGTGTGGGTAGCAAAGAGTGTGTGGGAATGTTGGTAAGGACAGTGGGGAAGAGTCATCCCTGAACATGTTCTTAAATGAAGCAATTCTTGTGTTGTTTTAAAGGGTAACTTGGAGTTTGCCTAAGTGATTAGAGAAGGATGCCTCGGCTTATGGAAGTTCAAAGCCATAAAGATGTGATAAACTACTGCAGATATTTTCATGTATATTTGTTGTTGCTTCTAGTAATGGTGATCTAAAAACTCCTACTTAAGACAACTTAAAAATACAGACAAAATAGCTTTTAAAGTTAAAAATATCAGAATGATTATAAAAATAAGTGAGGGATTACTGGGCCAATACGAAACACAATGAGAGCCTAGAGATATATGCCCTGAAGCCATTTTAGCTATGAGAGCATTAGAAACTGCTAAAACACACTGAGCTGTGTTTTTAATAGACACTTGATACTAGAGAAAAAAAATTCAAAATCCAGCAGCAATCAAATTTGAGGACTTTGGTACAACCCAAATTTAAGTTGAGATCCCCAAAGCACAAGGAGAAGCAGAAATAAGACTAGAGCCTACCTTGCCTTCTGTGTAAACTGAGAACGTCAACCACTGAATTTGGAGTATGATTGTCTTGTAAAGTCTCAGATATAAGAGAAAATCCTGCCAAGGAGGACCATACCATTATTATAGCTCTTAATTATTCCTACTCAATAAGAGTTTCAAATATAATGTCTTGAACATAACAAAATGTAACAAAGCACACAAAGAAAAACCATTAACAAGATTTGATAGACAAAATGGGATTAAGTATGATATTAAAATGATCAATAAATATTGTAAAATGGCTTGATTACTCTGCTCAAAGAAATGAGAGGGGAAGCAAATTGAACAAAAAACTGAAACTAAAAAATGATATTGAGAAAGATTTTATAAATGAACCAAATGGATACTCTAGAACTTTAAAGATATGACAGCCAATTTAAGATACCCCAGGGGTGCCTGGGTGGCTCACTTAATTAAACCTCCAATTCTTTTTCCTTTCTTTTTTAACATCTTAATTTTATTTTATTTCTTTCTTTTTGGCTCAGGTCATGATGTCAGGCTTGTGAAATAGAGCCCAGAGTTGGGCTCTGTGCTGAGCCTGGAGCCTGCTTAAGATTCTTTTCCTTTCTTTTTCTATCCCTCCCCTGCGCTCTCACTCGCTCGCTCTCTCTTGCTTGCAAATAAATAGACAATAGACAAAGCAAAATAAAAGCAGATTATGAAAATAAATATAAAGTTTTTGAAATGAAAGCAAGTTCAAAATAAAATAGAGAAGACCTACACAGCTAAAAGTTCATTCAGGAAATCTATTCTTAAAGAAGTCAGTATGACACAATGTTAAGATATCAAAAGATTGAAGCATGTACTTTACAGAAAGGGTAATCCAATTGGCCACTCATAGGTAAAAACTGTTTATCTTTTTTATGAATCTGGAATTAAATTAAATTAAATTAAAAATAAATTAAAACCTAGAATGGCATACTATTACACACTTACCATATTGGGAAACAGTAAAAATGTCTTGCAAGAATGTGAAAGAATGACAGTGCCCATAATAAAAACATTTGAGGTAGGTTGGACAATATTTAGAAAAATTAAAAATTAAAAAAAAATTTTGTCCATTCCTGGAAATACAACATGGAACTAAATGAATATTTTCACCAGGATATGAAAACAGATGATTATAGTTATTTCATTCATAACGGCATATCAGCAGTGGTCTATTTGCACAATGTTACATTAAATAAGAGAGAATATTAACAAACTGGGAGAAGGGGCTAGGTTGTTATCATAAACAGATCTTCTATGGTGCTGATTATGTTCTATTTCTCAAAATCTTTAAGTTAAAAAATCTTCAAATTTATATCTAAATAGATAGATAGATAGATAGATGATAGATAGACAGATATCCCAGGAGCTGCAATGCTAGGCTAAGACCAGGCTTTAAAGGGCTTTTCTATATTCTACTAAATACTTTAAACCATTCATTATATCATAGCTCAGTGTTCGAATCTCCATTTGTTTCCTCAGTTTTCTAATATTTATCTTAAGGTGACCTGATCCAGACTTTTGATCACCTTTGTCTAAATATTTCTATTTTAACAAAGTCCTTTTTAATACTCAGAGACTAAAACTTAGAAAAATACTCTGATTGTTATCTCACTAGAGTGGAAAATATATGGTTACCCATTAACTAATGATATCCATGTCTACATTAGCTCCATGACATTTTTAATTCTTGGGAGCTTTTGGTTAAATGAATTTTTTTAAGCTTTCTTTAAATGAAGCTTTAAGCCATCACCACATGAATAAAATTAAAGAACTAAATGAAAACAAGCCAAGTAATTGAGTAATAGAATGTGCAGTGGAAAGAGTACAATTCTGAAATCATAAAGCCTAAATTAGTTTGATGCATCTTTACTAGCCATGTAATCATAAACCAGTTATCTAAATGTGTTAGCCTCAGTTTTTTCACCCATGAAATGGTGATGATAATACTTATTATGCAGAATTGTTGTGTGGATGTGATGAAGCATGGAGCATGAGAGTCTCATATTCCATGCTAAAATGATAGCTATTTTTATACTTATAATAATTCTAATAATAGTAATTAAAATGTTCAAAATGGTAATATTCATTTATATTGAGGCATTGTATTGACTATTCATAGACACATTTACCAAAATAAATTTCATTTTACTTTACCCCCTCTGAGGCTATATATTCCTTAATTCAATATGAATCTTATTATGAATAATAATTATCTTGATAAATATGCTGATTTTTCTTCTATTTATTTTTAGGGAAGTATCCTTTACTGTTGAACATAAAGAAACTTAAGCAAGTCTGTCTTATTCAAAATTTGCATGCTGCTTTCTTATGAAACTAGATTATAGAGTTGTATGAAATAAATTCATGCAGTTAAGACATTTATGTTTGGAAAACTGGGTGGTCAGTTTAGTATTTCAAAAGAAGATTTTAAATTTAAACCTTAAAACTGAGCTCTTTCAGCCTTATTTATAGACCATCCTTCATGCTTCATAAGTATTCCTTCATTGTAAACTAACTAATAGTGTTTGTCACAGTGTGTATATAACTAAAATGGATTTTGTATTCTATTATTTCAGAGTTAGTTGCAGTTTCTACTTCCTTACTTCCTATTTTGAAAAATAGATTAATTCTACAAAAGGTTATTTCCAGCTTTATTGAAAAATAATTGACATATTATAATTTGTAAATTTAAGAAATGATTTCTTATAACACTGCAAACTTTTAACATTGTGTAAATTTTGTACCATTTGATAAATTGGTATACATCTGCATTGCAATATAATCTACATAAAAATGTTAATACATCTACTATCTAATATAGTTGCCTCTGTTTTTTATGCATGTATTGTAAGGAATTTTAAGATCTACTCTCTTAGCAACTTTTATGTATATAGTACAGTAGAGATAAACTTCAGAGGTCTTGTGGGTTTTGTTCCAGACCGCCTCAATAAAGTGATTATTTCAATAAACTAAGTCAAATCATTATTATTATTTTTTGGTTTCCCAGTGCAAATAAAAAATTATGTTTCCCAGTGCATATAAAAAATAAACACTATACTGTACTGTTCAAAAGCATTATGTCTTTAAAGAAAAACAATGTATATACCTTAAGTAAACTAGTTCTGAGTTTTCAGTGGGTCATAAATACTGATCACAGATCACCATAACAAATACAATAATAATGAAAAAACTTGAAATATTGCAAGAATTACCAACATGTGACAGAGAGACACAAAATGAACAAATGGTGTTAGAAAAATGGTGGCAGCAGACCTATTTTATACAAGATTGCTATAAACTTTCAACTTGTAAGAATGTGATATATGCAAAATTTAATAAAGGGAAGCACACTTAAAAAAGTATGTATATATTATTAACTATGACCATCATGCTGTACATTAGATCCCCAGAACTTTTTCCTATTATAGTTGCAAGTTTGTACCCTTTGACCACCTTATTCCACCCCAGGTTCACCCCTTGTCAACTCAACTCTAAGTTTCCATTAGTTTGCTTTTTCTTCAGATTCTGTATGTAAGGGATATCGTAATACATAAATTAAAAAATATATAAAATCTTTGAAATATTTCACTTAGTATAATACCTTCAAGATCCATCCATGGTATTGTAAATGGCAGTATTTCTTAATTTTTCATGGTTAAGTAGTATTCCATAGTATATATTTACCATACTTATTTTATTCATTCATCCATTAATGGATACTGAAGTTATTTCCATCTCTTGCTTAGAGTTAATAATTTTATAATGAACATAAGAGTGCAGAGATGTCTTCGAATAGTGACTTCGTTTCCTTTAGCTATATCCCTAGAAGTGGGATTACTGAATCATATGGTAATTTTACTTTTAATAATATGAATAGTCTCCATACTGTTTTCCATACAAATTTATATCCCTATCACAGTGCATAAGTTCCCCATTTTCCCCAATATTTACCAAAATTTGTTAGTTTTAATTTTTTGGTAGTATATATTCTAAGAGGTAGTAATATCTTGCTGTGTTTTTCAGAGGTAAACAAAAACAACAACATAATGACTTTGCCCTGAGTTTTTTACGTTGAGCACTTTTTAATGCTCCTGTTGGTCATTTATATAACTTTTTTGAAAAAAAAGTCTATTGAGATCCTTTTGCTATTTTTTTAATTATATATTTTTTTCTTTTTGTATCTGTTAGTTATTAACCTCTTTTCAGATATAAGTTCTGTAAGTATTTTCTTCCATTCTGTGGATTGTGTTTTCATTCCCCCTTTTTTTTTTGGCAATGCAGAAAATTTAGTTTGATGTAATACCATTTATTTATTTTTGCTTGTGTTTTTGGTCTGGTATCCAAAAAACTATTGGCAAGACCAATGTCAAGGAGAATTTTTCCTATGTTTTCCTTTAGGAAATTAGTTTCATGCATCACATTTAAGTCTTTAATCTATTTCAAGTTAAGATTTATGAGTGATTTAAGGTTCCAGTTTCATACTGTTTATGTGACTATTCAGTTTTAAATATCATTTACTGAACAGACTATCTTTACCCATTACATATGTTGGCCCCTGTCAAATATTAGGTGACTGTATGAAAGGATTTATTTCTGGACTCTCAATTCTGTTCTACTTGTTTATTGGTCTGTTTTTATGCCAGTATGCTTTATTGTTTTGAGCATGAGGGCTTTGTAGTATAGTTTCAAATCAAGAGTGTAATTTCGCTTCTTCATTCTTTCTCAGAACTGCTTTGATTATTTGTTGTCTTTTATGGTCTCATATAAATTTTAGGATTCTTTACTTACTTCTGTAAAAACACAATATTGGATTTTTTTTAAAAATTATTTATTTATTTATTTGAGAGAGAGAGAGGACAAGCAGGCAGAGAGGCAGGCAGAGAAAGAAGAGGTAGCAGCTTCCTGCTGAGCAGAGAGGCTGATGCGGGGCTCGATCCCAGGACCCTGGGATCATGACCTGAGCCGTAGGCAGCAGCTTAACCCACTGAGCCACCAAGGTGCCTCTAACATTGGATTTTTGATAGGAATTGAATTTACAGATGGTTTTCGGTAGTATGGACATTTTAACAATGTTAATTCTTACCATTCATAAATATGAGCTATCTTTCCATTTGTGTCTCCTTCAATTTCTTTATCAATGTCATAGATTATGGGGTACAGATCTTTCATAGTCTTAGTTAAATCTTATCCTAAGTATTATATTAGTTTTGATGCTAGTGTGAATTAGATTGTTTTCTTTATTTTTTCAGATAGTTCATCATTAGAGTGTTAAAATGCTCCTGTCTTGTGCTTACTTTGTCAGCACATATACTAAAATTGGAATGATGCAGAGAAGATTAGCGTGATCACTGAGCAAGGATGACATGAAAAACTATTAAAAAAACGAAACAAAAACAAAATTCTTGTCTTCTATATATTGATCTTGTATTTGGCAGCTTTACTAAATTTGTTTATTAAAAAATTTTTATGAAGTTTTTAGGATTTTTTTACATGTAAGTTCATGTTATCCAAAAAAAGAAAATTTTACTTCTTCCTTTTTTTTTTTTTATTTGGAGTCTCTTATTTCTTTGTGTTCCTTGTTTCTCTGGCTAGGACATCCAGTACTACGTCAAATGAGAGTAGTGAAAGTGGACACACTTGTCTTTTTTCTGATCTTTAAGGGAAAAACTTTCAAACTTTTTTGATTGAATATGAGATTAGCTCTGGGCTTGCAATATGTGTTTTTTCTTTAATGGATTTTTTTAAATTATTTTTTTAAAATTTTTATAAACATATAATGTGTTTTTATCCGTAGGGGTACAGGTCTGTGAATCACCAGGTTTACACATTTCACAGCACTCACCATCACTCACCATAGCACCTGCCCTCCCCAATGTCCATACCCCCACCATCCTCTCCCAACACACCTCCCCCCAGCAACCCTCAGTCTGTTTTGTGAGATTTAGTCTTTTATGGTTTGTCTCCCTCCCAATCCCATCTTTTATTTTTCTTTTCGTACGCCCGAAACCGCCTATGTTGCATCTCCACTTCATCATATCAGGGAGATCATAGGATAGTTGTCTTTCTCAGATTGATTTATTTCGCCAAGCATAATACCCTCTAGTTCCATCCACGTCATCACAAATAGCAGGATTTCATTTCTTTTGGTGGCTGCATAGTATCCCATTGTACATATATACCACATCTTATTTATTGATTCATCTATTGAAGGACATTTAGGTTCTTTCCATAGTTTAACTATTGTGGACATTGCTGCTATAAACATTTGGGTGCATGTGCCCCTTCAGAATGCCACGTTTGTATCTTTAGGGTATATACCCAGTACTGCAATCACTGGGTCATAAGCTAGTTCTATTTTCAGCTTTTTGAGGCACCTCCACGCTGTTTTCCAGAGTGGTTGCACCAGCTTGCATTCCCACGTACAGTGTAGGAGGGTTGCCCTTTCTCCACATCCTCGCCAGCATCTGTCATTGACTGACTTGTTCATTTTAGCCATTCTGAAAGGTGTGAGGTGGTATCTCATTCTGGTTTTGATTTGTATTTCCCTGATGCCGAGTGATGTGGAGCATTTTTTCATGTGTCTGTTGGCCATTTGGATGTATTCTTTGCAGAAATGTCTGTTCATGTCCTCTGCCCATTTCTTCATTGGATTATTTGTTCTTAGGGTGTTGAGTTTGATGAGCTCTTTATAGATTTTGGATAGATACTGGCCCTTTATCTGGTATGTCATTTGCAAATATCTTCTCCCAGATAACTTCTGACAGTCATCTTTTGGCTTTGTTAACTGTTTCCTTTGCTGGGCAAAAGCTTTTTGATCTGATGAAATCGCAAGAGTTCATTCTTGCCCTTGCTTCCCTTGCCTTTGGCGATGTTCCTACGAAGAAGTTGCTGCTGGTGAGGTCAAAGAGTTTGCTGCCTGTTCTCTCCTCAAGAATTTTGATGGATTCCTTTCTCACATTATGCTTCTTCATCCATTTCCAGTCTATTTTCATGTATGGTGTAAGGAAATGGTCCAACTTCATTTTTCTGCATGTGGCTGTTCAATTTTCCCAACACCATTTGTTGAAGAGGCTGTCTCTTTTCCATAGGACATTCCTTCCTGCTTTGTTGACGATTAGTTGACCATAGAGTGGAGGGTGTATTTCTGGGCTCTCTATTCTATTCCATTGATCTATGTCTGTTTTGGGGACAGTTCCCTACCATCTTGATGATGACAACTTTGTAATAGAGCTTGAAGTCTGGAATTGTGATGCCAACAACTTTGGCTTTCTCTTTCAATATTCCTCTGGCTATTCGAGGTATTTTCTGGTTCCATATATATTTTAGGATGATTTGTCCCATTTCTTTGAAAAAAATGGACGAGATTTTGATAGGGATTGCATTAAATGTGTAGATTGCTTTAGGTAGCATAGACATTTTCACAATATTTGTTCTTCCAATACAGGAGCATGGAACATTTTTCCATTTCTTTGTGTCTTCTTCAATTTCTTTCATGAGTACTCACTTTGGAGTTTTCTGAGTATAGATTCTTTGTCTCTTTGGTTAGGTTTATTCCTAGGTATCTTAGGGTTTTGAGTGCAATTGTAAATGGGATTCACTCCTTAATTTCTATTTCTTCAGTCTTGTTGGTTTAAAAAAATGCAACCAATTTCTGTGCATTGATTTTATATTCTGACACTTTACAGAATTCCTATACAAGTTATAGCAGATTTGGAGTGGAGTCCTTTAAGTTTTCCACATACAGTGTCATATCGTCTGCAAGCAGGGATAGTTTGACTTCTCTTTTGCCAATTTGGCAAAATTTGGATGCCCTTAATTTCGTTTTGTTGTCTGATTGCTGAAGCTAGGACTTCTAGTACGATGTTGAATAGCAGTGGTGATAACGGACATCCCTGCCGTGTTCCTGACCTCAGCGGAAAAGTATTCAGTTTTTCTCCATTGAGAATGATATTTGCAGTGGGTTTTTCATAGATGGCTTTGATAACATTGATAATATGTGCCCTCTATCCCTACACTTTGAAGAGTTTTAATCAGGAAGGGACACTGCACTTTGCCAAATGCTTTTTCAGCATCTATGGAGAGTATCATGTGGTTCTTGTTCTTTCTTTTATTAATGTGTTGTATCACATTGATTGATTTGCATATGTTGAACCAACCTTGTAGCCCTGGAATAAATCCCACTTGGTCGTGGTGAGTAATCCTTTTAATGTACTGTTGAATCCTATTGGCTAGTATTTTGGTGAGAATTTTCGCATCTGTGTTCATCAAGGATATTGGTTTGCTGTTCTCTTTTATGATGGGATCCTTGTCTGGTTTTGGGATCAAGGTGATGCTGGCCTCATAAAATGAGTTTGGAAGTTTTCCTTCCATTTCTATTTTTTTGGAACAGTATCATGAGAATAGGAATTAATTCTTCTTTAAATGTTTGGTAGAATTTCCCTGGGAAGCCATCTGGCCCGGGGCTTTTGTTTGTTTGGAGATTTTTGATGACTGTTTCAATCTCCGTCCTGGTTATGGGTCTGTTCAGGTTTCCTATTTCTTCCTGGTTCAGTTGTGGTAGTTTATATGTCTCTAGGAATGTATCCATTTCTTCCAGATTGTTGAATTTGTTGGCGTAGAGTTGCTCATAGTATGTTCTTATAATTGTTAGTATTTCTTTGGTGTTGGTTGTGATCTCTCCTCTTTCATTCATTACTTTATTTTTTTGGGTTCTTTCTCTTTTCTTTTTGATAAGTCTGGAAAGAGTTTTATCAATCTTATTAATTCTTTAAAGGACCAGCTCCTAGTTTCATTGATTTGTTCTATTGTTTTTTGTTGTTGTTGTTGGTTTTTTGTGGTTTTTATTTGTTTGTTTATTTGTTTATATTTCATTGATTTCTGCTCTGATCTTTATTATTCCTCTTCTGCTGGGTTTAGGCTTTCTTTGTTGTTCTTTCTCCATCTCCTTTAGGTGTAGGGTTATGTTGGGTATTTGAGATCTGAGAGAGAAGCGTGGTTGCACACGTGTGTCACTGCACTCCCCAAGAGCACGTCTGGGGAAGGTGCAGCAAGCCACCCCAGGAGAAGAGAAGGATACGTTGGCTTTGTGGTCGGGAAAGGTCGGGAAGCAGAATAGCCTGCCATGGCAGGAACAGCAGGCCGGTGGCAAGACAAGTGTCACCCGCTCCCTGTGCAGAGAGACAAAGCCTGGTTCCTAAGGAGACATGAGGGGATGACTAGGGCAGAGATGCATGCTCCACTCTGAGGAAGGAGTCTGGGCAGAAGGCAGGCCTGTCCTGTGCCTCTGGTCCCAAGGGGACAGCATCTCCTTGACCACCTGTTCGTAGGGCCGACTTGGGCTAGCTACCAGGCGCCATACCTGGAACTCGCAGAAATAGCTCCCTCGAGAAACAGGCAGTCAGATGCCATCTTCCTCCAAGATGTGACAGCGTTTTCGGTGGCAGGGGGTTTGCCGGGGAAGGAGTGGGGACAATCTCCCAAAGCTCCCCATTCCAGTGAACGTGCGGTGTTCAGGGATCCTGTCGCCTCTCCTCTCCTGTGTGGAAGGCACTGGCCTTGTCCGCGAGTCCGCCTGAGGGCCTGTGCAAAAGGCCAAGCGTTGCCTACACTGGGAGAATGTAGTGTGCATTGAGTGCCATCCTAGGCCACGCACGCTGCTGCAGCGTTGTGGCTGTGTCTGCTTAGTTCGGACTGGCAGGGTAAACCCAGGGTGCCAACATAGAGCCCGGGAAAGCAAGGCCCAAGAGGGACCAGTTCTCCCGCAGCTCTTCTTCCCTGATGCGACAGAGCGAACACCCAAAGCCTTGCTGAGGAAGCAGCAGCGAAGTGCCGTTCGCGCCAAGCTGAAAACCTCTGTGAAAGCATAGCAGTCGCTGGGAAATCAGAGTCGTTTTTGTGGGCTGCTGTTGCTGCTTGCCTTAGCCTAGTATTCGCAGCACGGCGGGAGAAACCCTCATACAGTGAAAGGGTCTTTGCCTGGGCATCTCCTCTGGGAAAGCACAGCATTATTTGGGAAATCAGAGTCGGGTCTGTGGGATGCTGCTGCTGCTTGCCTAAGCAAGACCCAACAGCACAGTGTAATAAACCCGCATGGAGCGAAATCCTCTTTGCTTGGGCATCCCCACTGCCTGAGAGAGAACCGTGGTTGCGCCTGTGGAAAGAGCCTTAAGGAAGGGGACATGTCTGTCACTGGGCTCCCCAGGAGCCTGTCTGGGGAAAGTGCAGCAAGCTGCACAGGAGAAGAGAGGGAGCCGTTGGCCTTGTGGTCGTGAAATGGTCGCGAAGCTGGAGAGCTGGCCCTGGCAGGAACAGCGGGCCGGTGGCAAGACAAGTCTCACCCGCTCCCTGTGCGGAGAGATGGAAGCCTGGCTGCTAAGGAGACATGAGGGGACGACTAGGGCAGGGGCGTGTGCTCCCCTCTGAGGAAGGAGTCTGGGCAAAAGGCAGGCCTGTCTTGTGCCTCTGGACCCAAGGGGACAGCATCTCCTTGGCCACCTGTCCCAAGGGCAGTCTTGGGCATGCCACCAGGTGCCATACCCGCAACTCACAGAAACAACCCCATGGAGAAACAGGCAGTCAGATGCCGTCTTCCACCAAGATGTGGCAGCGATGTGGGTGGCAGGGGTTGTGCGGGGAAGGAGTGGAGACTGTCCCCCACAGTTCCCCATCCAAGTGAACGGGCCTGGTGCAGGGATCCTGTCGCCTCCTCTCTCCTGTGCTGAAGGCACTAGCCTAAAAGCAAAAAGTAGAAATTTTTATGTTTGATTTTTAATCATGATTAAAAATAATGTTAGTACATTATAAAAGTGTGGATCTTTGTAAAACAATGTCATAATGTAAGAAATAGGTTGCATAGTCCTTTTGAGAATATGAAACCAAGTGTTCAGGTGCCATCTAATTTCTTGTTTAATCCAGAACTTTGGTGTGCATTATCTTGAGGAATAGAATTTTGAAGTCCAGACAGACTAACAGAAAACTGACCCAAATGTGTGTGTTTATATTTCTGCTTTTGTTGTAAAAATCAAAGTGTGATTGCTGGTTTAAAATGGTAAAACTAATAATGTTCATGGACTCTACTATAAATTTTCTAATTGTATGGGAAGAATCCAAGAAACATAGAATTAATTGATTTGCAAATCCTCAAAGAGCTACAGGATCAGGTAGTGGTATGTTCTGATTCAACAGCATCATAATGCAGCATTTTATGTGTGTGGCTAATGGATATTTTCATGAATGTTTGCTAGCTAGTCAGCCAATACAGAGAAATATTAGGTAGGGTAATTACTCACAGTTGTGTTTAATAAAATGAGAGAAAATTATCAAATGACACTAATAATAATAATCCTAGAGCAGGCTAAATAATTCAATGATAATTACAAGTATTAATCTAGCTTTCTTCCCTGATTATGACTCTTCTCTCCTTTATCATAATGGGAGTAGCAGATTGTCTGCAATGAATTGTGAAAACCCAGCAGTGACTTTGGCAGTGAAGGCCTCCCATCAATTTTGATAGGTTAAAATGATTCTGGATGGTCTTGAGCAAATGTGTCAATTTTTTTTTCTGTGTGTGTAATAAAAGAAAGAAGCAATAGTAAATTCTTGCTGTTATTCCATGGAGCCAATAAAATCATACTGCCAACAAGAGGCTGTTGACACTGTAAGTGTGGTTAACTGTCTTGAAATACTAGGCCTGGAAATAAAATTCCAGTATTTCACATAACCTCTTTTTTTTTTTTTTTTTTTTAAGAAAAAAACAAAACAGGGACGCCTGGGTGGCTCAGTTGGTTGGACGACTGCCTTCGGCTCAGGTCATGATCCTGGAGTCCTGGGATCGAGTCCCGCATCAGGCTCCCAGCTCCATGGGGAGTCTGCTTCTCTCTCTGACCTTCTCGTTCATGCTCTCTCTCACTGTCTCTCTCTCAAGTAAATAAATAAAATCTTAAATAAAAAAAAATAAAAGAGTCACTTATAAAAAAAAAAAAGAAAAAAACAAAACAAAACAAAGAAACTATACTGCTTACATTTAGGGCCCTGCTGTTGTGTAACTATTTTTAAACATGTCTACTGTAAGTGTATATATATATATATTTTTTTTTCTGTGCAATAAATTCATTTAGAGATAAATTTGGATTGCAAATTATTTGGGGGGAGGCATGGTATTTGTGGCTAGTCTTACAAGTAAAAAGGACTAAAAGAAAGAAGAAAAACATTTTTTATTACAGCATATTTACATCTGTCCAAAGTACTTATTTACTATAATACTGACTAATGTATAATACTGTACACAAAGAAAGAAGTTAAATGAGTTATAATTCAGTCGAAGTATAGCTGGCCATTTTAAAACTTACCACTGAATCTTTCTGGTATGAAATGTGATATCTGGCAATCTGGTCCAGTTCATTACATCAGGTCATTTGTATGTTCTTATTACCATTTTGATAGCATAGCACATTTTATAACCCAGACATTTAACAATGGAACTATGATGCATGTATTTTCAAAAGTATAGACATACATGAAGCTATGAGGTCAAAAAAGATGAATGTCCGTAGTACCATATAGACTCAACAAATAAAAATGTCCAAGGTGGGGCGTCAGGGTGGCTCAGTGGGTTAAGCCGCTGCCTTCGGCTCAGGTCATGATCTCAGGGTCCTGGGATCGAGTCCCACATTGGGCTCTCTGTTCGGCAGGGAGCCTGCTTCGCTCTCTCTCTCTCTCTCTGCCTGCCTCTCCATCTACTTCTGATCTCTCTCTATCAAATAAATAAATAAAATCTTTAAAAAAAAATGTCCAAGGCTCTGAGTGAGATTTATGAATATTGTATAAGATTAGGCCAACATGTGGTTTTGATATAAATCATCTGTTCTTAAATTAGAATTACAATCGTTGAGTACAGTGTTGAAAATGGCAGATAGATTTTAGCTATCTTTGCTCACTAGGGAAAATGGAAAAATGTTTAGTTTGGTCAGATTTTCACTTAACTTCTGAAAAATCTTACGTTTGAGAGAACCCTTCTGAAATAAGAATCCTTAAAGACATAACCCCTTTGGCACAAGTTTTCAAGAAACTTGTTGGATGTTGTAGACAATTATATGGCACACGTACTGTTCTAGATGTTTCATGCCAATAATATGTAAGCCATACCAAGGTTACATATACATATAGAGATGTTCCTCAGCTTACAAGGGGGCTATGTACAGAGAAACACATAAAAAACTGAAAATGCATTTAATACCCCTAAACTATCAAATATCATAGCTTACCTTAAGCTTATTTCAACATACTCAGAACACTTACATTTGCCTGCATTTGGGCAAAATCATCTTAAGCAAAGCCTATTTTATAACAAAGTATCAAATATCACATGCAATTTATTAAATATTACACTACAAAAAAGAAGAATGGTTATATATAGAATGGTTGTAAGAATATCAGGTGTTCACCCCTGTAATCTTCTAGCTGACTGGGAGCTGTGGCTCACTGCCCCTGCCCAGCATCACAAGACGGCACCATACCACATGTCACTGGCCCTTTTTTATAAAGATCCAAATTCAAAATTCAAAGTACAGTTTCTACTGAATCACTTTCACTTTCACATCATTGCCAAATATATTGTAAGTTGAATCATTGTAAATCAGGAGCCATCTTATTTGAAAGTTAAATCACAGTCACCTTCATGTAGGGCCATCTATGTAACTCTAAACAACATAGCATGACCTATCAACAGCAAAAAATGGATGTGAAGGGGACAATTGCTTTGCGTCAGTACTCTGAGCAGTAACATACATGGCCTTACTCACCTAGCAGAACTCCAGAGCTAGCTGATGGCAAGGAATTTTACAAATGTTTGCTGAACAGCTTAAGCACTATTATTTTTAAATTAGTGTGCATATCTGTTTTCTAAAGATATGTTAATTTATTTTATGGACTTATTACAAAACCAAATAATTTCCTCTTATTTAAGTGGCAGGTAAATAGAATTCTTTTTAATTTAAATCAAATGGCTTTTTAGGGAAAATATACTAAAAATTCTGAAACTTGTATTGCTTATGAATCTTTTATTGGAATCCTTATCAAGTTGTATTTTTCAAGTTTTTCCTAAATAATCTTCAATGAATTGAAAATATTTTTTGGATTTTATTCAAGGCTATTAACTCACAATTTCACTTTGTTAAATATAGTGCTAAACGTTCAACCAAAACGTTGTGTCTTTTTTTTTTCCACTACCACATCCTCCATCTACTGACTGGATTCTCTCCCCAACTAGCACATATATACCATTGTCTATCTTTGGGATAAGTAAGGGTCATCTTTTGTCTTTATTCTATTTCTCGCATGCTTCTGAACTTGTTGAATTTTAATATAGTCACACCATAAGCATCACATATTTGATTCCCCTTTCAATAGTAAACAGTGCACAACCAGAGCATACCTTCAAAGCTATCAATAGACTTACTCTGATATATTATTTTTGTATTTTTGTAAATTAAAATAATTAAATTATAGAACAAGAGTTTCAGGTGGTAGGTGTTGTAAGTTTTACCCAAACTGACTTTTGTCAAACTCGTTTTTGTCATCATATATGACAAGAAGTTTTCTCACGTTTATTTTTAGAATATCCTTGTATAATGAATATTTACAGTGATATCTAGTATAAAAATCTTGCAATTTATTTTAGAAACATTAAGATATTGAAAATCAATCTATTTCTTTGATTCATTAAAGACATTTTTGGCTTGTTTCCAGTACTTTCTTACTGGTTAAAAAATGAATTTGAAGTAGTCTGAATTTCATTATTATATGGCACTTTCCCTTTGATGAATACAAAGACGATATTCTATATTAGCTATCTGAGAAGAATTTGTTTTTTTAATTTTATTTATTTGTGAGTGAGAGAGAGCACAAGCAGGGGGAGCAGCAGGGTGAGGGAGAAGCAAACTCCCGGCTAAGCAGGGATTCTGTTGCAGAACTGAGTCCCAGGACCCTAAGATCATGACCTGAGCTAAAGGCTCAGGCGTTTAACTGACTGAGCCACCCAGGTGTCCCAATCTGAGAAGAGTTCTGTATGTTATTCCTATTAATATGCAGTTTAAAGTCTAGGTGATTAACTTAATATTTTAGTGGCTATTACATAGATAGCACTATGTTCCAGGCAGAGAGTAAGAAAGAAATAGTAAATCAACCATATTCTATGCATTCTAAATGAAAATAATTAATCAATCATAATAAATCCTTCTATTTATGGAATATCAACTTATAAGCTTTCCTCCATATGAACAATGCCAAATACCAGAATAAAGGGTCATCTAATACAAATAAAGGATAGAATTAAAGAATTCTGGTAAGCCATTTAATTTTGAAAAATGGTGCTATATTGTTGCTGAGTTGTGGTTTTCAGTTACATAATATCTGATAAGTGTAGAAGTAACATGAGTGTTACGTGAGATGAGAAATGGTTTATAATTAAGATAATTTTAAAAGTACAGATAAATACAAATTTGTAAACATAGCATTATGGAGGAATAAAAATAAATGATAGCTACACACTCTAAAGTGAATAAATCTTGGAAAGTTAATAGAGAAGTAAAACAAGGGCAGTGCAAAAAGTATGGTACATTTTTATGAAGTTCAAACAAATTCTGTGAAACCATCGATGGACTTAAAGATACTATTATGTATCAAATATTGTAAAAATTAAGCAAGGAAATAGCAAACATAAAATAACCAAAGGTGTGATCATGTTCTACTTCAAAAAGAGATGAGTTAATAGATAAATAGAAGTAACTAGACTTTTTAGAAGTTAATAAAACTTTGCCTGTTATTTCTTAGTAATATAAAATATATGGTTTTCTAACAAAAACGTTTATCTTAAACATATTTAAAAATAAATTTCAGGCTACTCATAAGGTTCTATTTACTTTTCCACTGAAGGAAAAGCTGGTTGTTGTAGTTGTAGTTGTTTGTTTGTTTTAGTCTCCTCCTAGTTTTTATTATTATAATGTGGAATAAGGAATGTTAGATTGAAAAGTGAATTATTTTATAGACAAAATCATTACTTGATTCACCTCCTGGTACAGCAGATGGAACTCCTGAAAATATGCCTTTTGCCTTACGGAAGAGTAACAGTTATGCTTACTTCTGAAACATACTTGGTGGTGGCCCTAAATAGTGACACCATAGTAAACATTTTGAATATTTGCAATTAATTTTTATAGTCATAGGGCTCCAAAAGGCACTGCTGGTATCTTAGCAGGTATTTCAATAAAGCTAAAAGTTGCCTGACTGTTTAAAAATATTAACAAGGCACAAAACGGCAGAAGTATTGTCCTCAGATATTATTTTTTTTCCATATGCTCCTGATTCCAGACATGACAAGTTATTTTTTTTTAATTTTTTTTATAAAAGATTTTATTTATTTATGTGACAGTGATCACAAGTAGGCAGAGTCAGGCAGAGAGAGAGGAAGAAGCAGGAACCCTGCTGAGATGAGAGCTCAATGTGGGACTCGATCCAAGGATCTTGGGATCATGACCTGGGCTGAAGGCAGAGGCTTTAACCCACTGGGCCACCCAGGCGCCCCCATGACAAGTTATTTTTGATAGATATATATACAATGTATTTTCCAGTTATAAGAAAAATGGTTCTGCTATTTGTAACCTTTTTTAAAAATTACATAATTTTTTAAATTAAAATTTTATGTTTTAATGTTTTAATTTTCTTTTCTTTTTTTTAAAAGATTTTATTTATTTATTTGAAAGATGGAGATCACAAGTAGGCAGAGAGGCAGGCAGAGAGAGAGAGAGAGGGAAGCAGGCTTCCTGCGGAGCAGGGAGCCCGATGCGGGGCTCGATCCCAGGACCCTGAGATCATGACCCGAGCCAAAGGCAGCAGCCCAAACCACTGAGCCACCCAGGCGCCCCAATGTTTTACTGTTCAATATACTACTTAGAATATAAAACCTATTCCATTTGGTAAGATATTTACCATTTAAAAAATGGTAATTTTCTCATAGTGTGTTCCCCTCACATTGCTTTATTTTGAATAAAAAAATTTCACAATAAACATAACTGATGCTTTCCTTTTGATTGTCCCTCTGTTGGTCATACTGTATATGAGCCATGACAATTAGTTTTACAAAATTTATTCATGTTTGTTGATATGTTTTATCATAACTAATTTTCCCTCCCTTATCTAGATTCCCCAGCTTTCAGACAGGTGGACACTTCAATAAACCATACCCAAGGGATGTATCAAGTACTTCTTAGACATCTCTCAGATCCTTGAGGTCTCATTTTACCTAGGGATTTGCAAAAGGTTCTGCCAGAGGCACCACTGTGACAACTGATGACCATGGTCTATCTCCTGCTAAGCTCAAGAGGTCACTGGTTTCCAAATTTATCTATACAATTAATGCATTCCAGCAAGTTCTTTGTTTTTTAATATTAACAAACTTACTTTAAAGTTTATATGAAGAGGCAAAGACTCACAATAGTCAACATAGTGTTGAAGGAGAACAAAGACTGAGGACTGACTTCAAAGTTTACCATAACGATGGGGCGCCTGGGTGGCTCAGTGGGTTAAGCCTCTACCTTCGGCTCAGGTCATGATCCCAGGGGCCTGGGATCGAGTCCTGCATTGGGCTCTCTGCTCAGCAGGGAGCCTGCTTCTCCTCATCTCTCTCTCTGTCTGTCTCTCTGCCTATTTGTGATCCCTCTCTGTCAAATAAATAAATAAAATCTTTTTTAAAAAAAGTTGACCATAATGATAATTGTAAGCAAGATATTGTAATACCACAGAAAGACTAGATTAAAGGAACAGAATATATATTATCAATTATATTTTATATTTAATATAAAAGCAAAAGCAATACAAGAGAGCAAAATACAATCTTTTAAACAAATGGTTCTGGAGTAATGGTGAAGCTAAATGTAAAAATATAAAATAAAATAAAATAAAATAATAAAATAAAATAAATCCAGGCAGATATCATACACTCTTCACAAAAATTAACTCTGATTGGATTATAAACCTAAACATGAAACATGTAGAAGGTAATATAGAAGAAAATTTAAATGACCTTGGTTTTGGCAATAATTTTAGCTACAAAAGCACAAGTACTGAATTTTAAAATGTCTACTCTGTGAAACACAATGCCGAGAGAATGAAAAGGCAAAGCACAGACTATGAGAAAAAATTTGCAAAATACACATCTGGCAAAGGACTGTTAATCAAAAATACACAAAGACCCCTTAAAACTCAACAATGGGGGAAAAACCTGATTAAAAACGAGCCAAAGACCTTAGCAGATACCTCACAAAAGAAAATATTACAGATGGCAAATAAGCATATAAAAAGATGCTTCACATCATATGTCATCAGGAAAATGCAAATTAAAACAAAAAAGAGACACCCGTACATACCCAGAATTCAAAACACTGAAAACAGAACACGAAATGTTGGTGAGGATGTGGAGCAACAGGAATGTTCTTCCATGTCTATTGAGAATAAAGAATGGAAAAAACTTGGCAGTTTCTTACAAAACTAAACATATTCTTGCCAGATGATTCAGCAGTAGCAGTTCTTGGTATTTATCCAAAGAAGATGAAATCTATACCCACAAAGAGGTCTATAGTAGTTTTATTCATAACTGACAAAAGCTTGGAAGCAACCAGGATATCATTCCACAGGTGAAAGGTCAAATAAAGTGTAGTACATGCAAACAATGGAATATTATTTAATTCTAGAGAAATGAATTACCAAGCCATGAAAAGATATGGATATAAATATTTAATAAATATTTGATTTTAGGCTTCTACCAGCCTATCAATAGTATTAGTATATTTTAACAGTGAATGCTCAGCATTCATGAATTTACCTAATAAAATATTTTGGGCTCAATATTTTAAATACTTCAACCTCTATGATTATATTCCTAATAATTTTGAATTGGGGTAAATAAACCTTAACTTTTTGTAACTTGTTTCAATATGCAAAAGAGCTCAATGAAATTTTAGAAAATAAAAATGTACCAAAAAAAAGTTTAGTTTACTATTGCCAAATAATTTAAAACTTTATCTTATATTCAAATACATATATTTTTCTAAATTGATTTATATGCTACTAAAACCAAAAACTTTTAGTTATACTAGATTTCATATCATGCCATCAATGCCAGAAAGCCATCTGTCGATGACTTGTCTTAGAGTTAAGATGGGCGTTATTACAATGCAAGATGGAAACAAAGATAGTATAACAATTGAGTGTTACATAACTTTTCTGTTTTGATCAAGTTACTAATCTACAAAAGGCTTTTATCGGTGACAGACTTGGGAATTTAACAAAACTTTTAAACTAGCATGTGCGACTCATTCCTAGAAAACAACACAATCAATAACACTTTATTTAGATTAAATCATGACTATTTCTCCATTTGAATAAAAAAGGTAGCAACCCCAATAAGTTTATTGAACGTGAAAAGTTGAAATGCTGTAATGCTCCTAAGGAATCAAATGATCCAGTCATGAATTACAAAAAAATGATATAAATACCAAAGTGTTTGTATAATTGTAATGTACAACTGCCCATTATCGTTCAATAGTGTAGGCTTGTACAAGAACTCTATAAAAGAACTCCACTTCTAAACTGTGGAAAATATGTTCCCTTTCTCCCTATATACAACTATTAAGCCATTCATTTAGCTTTTAAAATATCCACTTAATACAGGCCTTTTACTCATTTGAACCCAGCAGCAGGGTTCTATTCTTATTGCTTACATCTGAAGGATAGACTTCTAGCGTAAGAGGTAAAGCCCATAAAGGAGCCCAATAATAACAACAAAATACAGTTTAGTGATCCCTTACAATCTGCCAGCTACCTTTCTGAGAATACTTCAATTAATAAAACATATAAAATAGCTGACCACAAAGAGCTTACATTCTTTTGAAATATAATAGTGAAATAAACCAATAATAGAGGGGCGCTTCGGTGGCTCAGTCCATTGAGTGACTGCCTCTGGCTTGGGTCATGATCTCAGGGTCCTGGGATGTAACTCCCCAGCAGGCTTTCTAGGCAGTGGGGTGTTTTCTTCTTCCTCTGCGCACCCTCCCAATTCTCTCTCTCTCTGTCTCAAATAAGGAAATAAACCAGTAATAGAATAATGATTGATGGTTGATGGTGATAAGTGTTACAAAGAAATACAAGAAAGGTAAAAGCCATTGGAGAATGCTGGGATGAAAGTTAATTTTATTTTGTGTCGGGTGGTTATATCTCATTTAGGAGATGTTATTTGCACAAAGACCCAGGAAGTGAAGGAGGGTGTTATACAAATATTAAAGGAAAAGATTGCTCTAGGCAGAGCAAGTAAGTATATAGACTTTGTGTGAACAGCTTGTCTGTTACTTTTGAGGAAAAGCAAGGAGGCCAATGAGGAGTTCATAGTGGTGGAGAGAGGAAGAACGTATTGTACCTTCTAGTACATTGAAACGCCTTCAGTTTTTATTTAATGTGAAAGGGGAAGATACCAAAAGACTTTCAACAGCAGAATAAAATCATCTGACTTGATTTTTAGGTTAAGTTGCTGTACCAAAATAAATTTGCAGGGAGAAAGGAGTGCAGTATGTGTGAAGTGGGGCTATCAATCAAGTCAATAATTCAGGAACATATGATGGTGTTTTTAGCATGCTGGGTGGTAATAGAAGTGGTGAGGTATGGTTTTTATTTTGTATATATTTTGATGGTGAATATTCCGGTGAACAGGATGGGGTATGTGCAGGACAGACAATATCAACATTTATTTTAGCTGCACAAACAGAAGGGTGGAGTCTTCATTCCCTGATATGGAGAGAACTCTGAGTTCAATTGTTCTTTGTCATTAAATGGCATAGTGATGATGAGGATTTAGTCAGACAGTGAAAGAGAACAGTAAGCATAGTGTTAGGCGGTAAGACATTATAATACATTTGAACAACAAAAAACGTTGTGTTGGATCATGTGTTTATGTGAGTAAATAAATAAATAAAGCTTCCTGGGCTTCTGATAGAGGTAAAGAAGACTAGTATATGATCCAAAGGGGCACGTGCACCAAATATTTATAGCAGCAATATCCACAATAGCCAAACTATGGAAAGAACCTAGATGTCCATCAACAAATGAATGGTATATATATATATATACGATGGAATACTATGCAGCCATCAAAAGAAATGAAATCTTGCCATTTGCGATGACATGGATGGAACTAGAGGGTATTATGCTTAGCAAAATAAGTCAACCAGAGAAAGACACTATCATATGATCTCTCTGATATGAGGAAATGGAGGTGCAATGTGGGTGCTTGGGGGACAGGAAAAGAGTAAATGAAACAAGATGGGATCAGGAGGGAGACAAACCATAAGAGACTCTTAATCTCACAAAACAAACTGAGAGTTGCCGGGGGGTGGGGAGGGTAGGGAGAGGGTGGTGGGGTTATGAACATTGGGGAGGGTATGTGCTGTGGTGAGTGCTGTGAAGTGTGTAAACCTGGCGATTCACAGACCTGTACCCCTGGGGCTAATAATACATTATATGTTAATTTTAAAAAAAGAGGTTTACAGCAAAGAGTGTGCAATCAGGCATATTTTATTAAAGTAACCATGTAATATGATGGTTGAAAATTGGAATAACAGAAAACATAAAAATTAGAGATTTTAAAAAGAGATCTGGGACAGTGTAGAGAATATAATCAATGATATTATAATAGTGTTATATGGTGACAGATGGTGGCTATATTTATAGAAATCATAGAATAATGTATGGAGATATTGAAAACCTGAAACCAATGTAACACTGAATATCACTATACTCAAATAAAAAAATAGTAAAAATAAAACATTTTATTTTAAAAAGATAAAAAGAGGGACAAGAATTTGTAAAGTGAATTTCAAAAAGCTTAAAGATGAGGCTAAGACATACTCTGAACCTTGAGGAAAACACCATTTTGAAAATTCTTCCCATTTTGAGAAAACTCAAATGAATCAATACCATAAAAGAACCCATTTTAACTGAGAGATGTAATGAATGCTCAAGAAATAATTTTATGACAGGATAATTCTTCCCTATGAAACAGCATACAGAAACCAGTGGAAACACCTGGAAGCAAAATAAACTATACTGAAAATAAGAATTAGGAAAAAGATAAATGATGAAAGATAAGAAAATTAAAACTGCGAGAGAGACCTAGTGAATAGAATTTTTAGCTTGTGGTTTAATGTTTTTGAGGATAGTCTAGAGTTCATAACTGCCTTGAGACAGGCTGGTTGTAGGCAGTTTAGGCAGACCCCTAAGACAGGCCTACTTTGGGCAGGTGGTGTTGGAGGAGGCCATTGGGCTGGACAAAGACAAATCCAACCATTTGACTAAAGTGTCTGTGAAGATGTTGAAGTCAGATGCAACAGAGAAAGACCTGTTAAACCTAATCTCAGAAATGGAGATGATGAAGATGATTGGACAGCACAAGGACACCATCATCCTGCTGGGTCCTGCACACAGGATGGTCCTTCGTACACTCTCATGGAATATGCCTCCAAAGACAACATACAGGAGTACCTGCAGGCCCAGAGGCCTCCTGACCTGGAGTACTGTTACAATATCAGCCACAATGCAGCAGAGCAACTCTCCTCCAAGGACCTGGTATCCTGTGCCTATCAGGTAGCCTGAGGCATGGAGTACCTTGCCTCCAAGAAGTGCATACACCAAGACCTGGCCACCAGGGAAGTGCTGGTGACAAAGGACAACATGATAAAGATCTCAGACTTCAGCCTTGCCAGAGATATCACCACATCAGTTACTATAAAAAGACAACCAACAGTGGACTGCCTGTGAAGTGGATGGTCCCTAAGGCCATGTTTGACCAGAGCTACATCCACCAGAGTGACTTCTGGTCTTTTGGGGTGATCCTGTGCAAAATCTTCAATCTGGAAGCCTCCCATATCCTGGAGTGCCTGTGGAGGTGGCTTTCAAGCTGGTGAAGGAGTCATTTGATGGATAAGCCAATAAGTGCACCAGAGAGTTATACACAATAATGAGGGGTGGCTGGCATGTGGTTCCTTCAAGCTGCTGGTAGAAGACCTGGATCATACTGTGGCCTTGACCTCCAACCAGGAGTACCTGGACCTGTCCTTGGCCCTGGAACAATACTGTCTATGCTTTCCCAACACCTGAAGCTCAACCTGCTCCTCAGAGAAGAATTCCACCTTCTCTCATGTGCCGTTGCCCAGGGAGGCCTATCTGCCCTGACACCCAGCCCAGCTTGCCAATGGTGGACTCAAATGACTAGTATCCCTATTACTCCTGTCCAGATTCCGTCATAAGCTGTAACCCTTACCCCCCACCCTCCCTGCAAGACTCACTGCCTTCTCCTTTGTCCCTTTCCTACTGGCAGGAGCCAGCTGCCTACCTGAGGCCTTCACCCCTTGAAGTTCACCTCTCTTCCCCTTCCTCTTCCTCCTCCTTACAACCTGCTCATGAAAGAAAGGCACAGAGAGGCAGGTACTTGCTCGTGGCTACTTCCTTCCCGCCCATATGTTGGACCAAGACCCCTCCCTGGCATCTGGTACTGCCTGGACGTCGAGGGAGTGGGAGATGAGGCATGCCAGTCAAAGCTGTTGGAGCTTTCCTGTTTTGGTTTTGTCTGCTTAGCATAACATGTAAGACTGAGTTCTGGTGGCAGGGACCTAGTCCTTGGGGCTATAGCACTAGCGAGGGGAGGTCAACTGCTGTGGGCCTTGGCTAAGAGCAACCCCTTCTCCAGAGATATGGTGCCAAGGGCTTATGAATTTTGATACTAATTTGCTTTGCTGACCAAATATCTGGTATCCAAAGATGGGAAGGCAAAGGCTGAAAGCAGTGTTGTGACCATGGGGTCCAGCCCCAAACTATGAAGAAAACACAAAGTGTATAAATCTGAGTAAGTATATATTTACACACCTTTTTAAATAGGTTGTTATCAAAGACTTAATCAATGGGTAATATGCTCCTCGTGGCTGGGAAGCATCAGTTGCCATATATTAAAAACAAAGAAAAGAGGTGTCTGGGTGGCTTCCTCCATAAGTGTCCCTTCTTTTCAGGTCATGATCCCAGGGTCCTGGGATGGAGCCCCACATCAGGCTCTCTGCTCAGTGGGAAACCTGCTTCTCCTTTTCCCTCTGCCCTGCTTATAGTTCCTCTTCCTATCTCTCTGTCTCTCAAATAAATAAAATATTTTAAAAAAAGGAAGAAACAAAATGTTTTTAAAAGGTCTTTTTTTAAAAAAATTTTCTAGGGGTGCCTGGATGACTCAGTTGTTTAAGCAGATGTTTGCCTTTGGCTGAGGTCATGATTCCAGTGTACAGGGCTCCAGCCCTGCATGGGACTACTTGCACCCCAAGGAGCTTGCTTCTTCCTCTCCCTTTGCACGTGATTCCCTCCGCTTGTGCGCTTCCACTCTCTCTCTCTCTCTTTCTCTCTCTTGCTGTCAATAAACAAAATAAAATCTTTTCATAAATAAATAAATAAATTTCTAAACCTACTTTCAGTTTAGGTCCCTTAACAAAAATTGCTACTGCTTCATTTAAAAAAAAAAAAAAGATAATTTAGAAATGTGCTTCCAGAGCTAAAAAGCTGTTTTGTTTTTTTTTGTCAGGATTAAATATAGAAGTGCTTTAAAAAGTAAAAGAAAAAATATGCTATATTAACACTAATCACACTATAACTTTGGTGGTTATATCAAGATAATGAAAAGTGATTTTAAAGCAAATTTCATTATCAGACATAAAGATCAAGTCAAAATTACAGAATAGTAAAAGGATGAATTCCTCAGGGAGTATAATAATTCTTGACTTTTAATACTTAATAACAGATTTGGGGATATATAGGGAAAAACTAAGAACAAAAATCATAACTTCTACCTTAGAAGAGAAATGGAAAAAAATTTCAACACCTTTATTTTAAGATTATATAGACAAATGGTCATCAAATTGGTAAGATATGTAAGACTTGGACAAAATTATCAACTAACTAGATATGCTTGATATTACAGAACACTCCCAACAACCGCAGACTACATATATCTTAAGCCATGATTTTCTTTGCAAAGGTCAACATTGATAATGTTCTAGTCATTCCTCCGTGTACCAGGAAAGAAGTAGCACTATCTTGAAAGACACAGCTATCAAAGCTCCATTGAGAAACCGTAAAGATGGAGAAGGGATTTGCAAATTATATATCTGATAATGGACATCTACTCTGATTATTAAAAAAATGAATAAAAATAAAAAACCTTACTAATAACCACACAGAGTATCCAATTTTACATGTGAAGAAAATTATTGCAGAGACATGTCACCAAAAGGATATGGATGGCTTATAAGCACATGACAAATTTCTCAACATTTAGACATTAAAGAAATACGAATTAAAATCATAATGAGACATGCTTACATATCTATTAGAATGGCTAAAATTATAAAGGCTAATTGTACTTCGTCTGAGCTAGATTGAGAAGCAACAAAAAATCTAAACTGTTGTTGGCATATATCATGATACCACCACTTTGGAAAATATCTGCCATATAATAGGTTCAGTAGACAATTTGTAAATTTCAGAAAAAAATAATGTTGAGAGTATACTGAATTTCATAAGTCATTTCAATATTTTTTTTCAAAAAATAAACTATGTAAAACATACCTTAAATTTACTTTCAAAATATTTTATAGCATATAATGGACAATATACATAAGCCTTAAAGAAACAATCATATAAATAACCATTTCATACCTACTTAAAAATTGCATAATACCACACCCCTAGATCCTCTCTGAATGCTCTAAAATAACCCTTCAAAGGAAATACATTTTTAAAAATAACAGATTTTTGTTGGCAAATATTTTAATAAATAAAAGTTTCATTCATCTACGTAGATCATAATAAATGTTTTTAATAAGCATGAAATTATAACTCTGAAGTGTGCTAAAATGAAACCACCTGCTAAGGGTGAGAGAACAAAAATAAACATCATTTTTCCAAATAAGAGGAATTTATTACCTTTGAATCAAAGCATGTGGATTTGTTCAAACTGGCAATAAAGGAATATGGAAACACAAAAAATAGAAAGTCATATTTTAGATTTCTAAAAGACTTCAAAGTGAAGAGTATACATTTTTTAAATGTTACCTAATGCTACATAATGACAAGATGACAGGTTGTGACAAATAGCTTTTTAAAAGCTCTACTCATAATGGAACGGAAGGTGTCATTTCCCTATAATTTTATATATGTCATTAATTTACTATATCTGGATACAACATATTACCAAACAGATGTTCATCAAATACTAAATCATTTTTAATGGAACATAATAATTTGAACCTACATCTATTAATCATTTTTTTCGATCAAACATTTATAGTCTCGCTAAACATTTTATCAGTTGTCAACAAAATTAAAAAACAAAAGGATAAAAAGTCGTGTTTGGAAAAGTAGATTTTCGTTGAAATTTGCATTTAAATGAAAATATTTGCTGATATTTTTAAAACTTTAAATGTAATTTTATATATATCTGACCTATCAAATGATATAAAATTTTTGGATACTTAATATAGTTTGGGGCACATGGTAAGCAATAATCAATTTTTTTGTTGATCCAAGTGTTCTTGTAACATTTTTTTAATTAATATAGGACCATAATTTATAGTTCTAAGATTTTTCCACCCCCCCATTTTAATATCTCTTAAGGTGGCACTCACCTTGCACTTGATGACATATCCTAGTTTAACTGACAGCATTTCTCTTTCTTAGTCGAACATAAACTATAGTGCATCTTACCCTTGATGAAAGCTAGGATGCAATTAAATACTCTATTATGGTTACGATTCTGATATTTGAAATCCTTCGGTAGCTCCCTGTGCCCCCACAGTGTAGTACCTCACCTCCTCGCCATAGTATACAAACGATCTCACCCCCAGTGTTAACCCCGGGGCTCAGCCTCCATCCCCAGGTGATGCTGCCAGATCAGCTGTCGGTTGTCATGAACTTGCTGTAGTTTCCCGAATGCACTGTGCTGCCTCCTGGCACTTTGAAACTTGACACACTCATCCACATTCTTCGCTTTGCCCTTGTCTATCACCTCCCCTGAAAATTGTTCCTATGTGGCTTTTCCCAGCTCCAACCTACCCTTGGCAGTCTTTTATCTCCCTGTGGTAAAGCCTGTCACACTGCACCATGGACATGCCCGTTGTCCCCCTGAAAAGAGAAAAGGGACAGTGAGGGCCCCCCAGCATTTGCAGCTCTAGTGCCGAGCCCCATGCCTGGTTTGCAGGAAATGCCAGATCATGAAGACAAACGGAGATCATCCTCTTGCTAAAACCAGCTCTTCTTTGCCTACCTCAGGATCTGGATCAATAAAGAGCAGCCAGTTATTATTGCTGGTTTTCTAGGGATTTTTACCCCATATATTTCCCAGGTCTCTACTCTTTTTGTAGCACTTTAATTCAGGCTTCAACCACTTTTTAGTCAGATCAGGTGAAATCATTTTCCTTCCCATACCCTCGATGTATTTCACATCTAGTTATTCTTTATTTAAAGATCTTATTTACCCATTTGACAGACAGATCACAAGTAGGTAGAGAGGGAGGCAGAGAGAGAGGGGGGAAGCAGGCTCCCCGCTGAGCAGAGAGCCCGATGTGGGGCTCCATCCCAGGACCCTGAAATCATGACCTGAGCCGAAGGCAGAGGCCTAAACCACTGAGCCACGCAGGAGACCCCATATCTGGTAATTTTTAATCAACGTGGATTTGCTGCATCAAATAGTTCCTTCTTCTTCAAATATGAATATATAAATATATTGATCAAGTCACTCGCATGTCTTAGGAGAATGTCATGCCTTTAGTAGCAAACTTTAAATCTTGGCCATTGGTTTTGATTTTTGATTTTTGTTTTGGTTAGATTTGGTTCGGTTTTTATAATTTTAAAAATGTCTCCAGCCCTGGGCTCTGTCTGACCTGATTGCTTTCAGCTGTTTCTGCAACAAAATCATCCAGGCAGCGAAAACTCTCCCTGTTTACAGTGGCGCCCCCTTCTGAACACTTTGTTAATAAAAAGCTTTTTTTTTTTTTTTTTTTTGGCTATGATAAATGTGGAACAACAATGAGGTATTTCAAAGAGGTGAATGACAGATAAATTTCTCTAAGGGTAGCGTGAGGATTACTCAAAAAGGAACTTGACAAGGCTTTTAAAGATATCGACAATCATTATAACATAACATGACTGATTGTTACCGTGCTCTTAACTGGGCAAACACTTGTTGGCTTCCAAGAAAGACTAACATAGTTGAGATGGTTCTAGCGGCCTCCTAGCACAGGGTCTCATGAGGCAGGGATTCTAGCCACTGGCTGTGCAAGACATGAGGCCTGTTAGTGATTCTATTTTTTCCTCTGCAGAATGGGTCTTTCTACATTCCAGGTCCTTTCTACCCCAATAAATAATGCGGCGATTCTCTCAGTGAGTTGTACTTTTGGTTTAAACAGCCAACTGTCTCTTAAAAAGCACTTTTGTTTAAATTCCTTTAAAAAAGTGTTTTTAAAAAAAATCTTTTTTTTATTTTTTATTTTTTAATCCCATATGTTTACTCTGATCGTGGAACTTTGTCATTATGACATTCTCAGCTGATTAAAATATTCATCATCAGCACCTACTGCTCTCCTCTGCTGGTGGTCTCTCTGGAAGGGGACTTCTCTAGCTCTTCTAGCAGGAGATGGGCACTTCCCCTCTACCCCTGTTGCCGGACCAGCCTTACCTATCCTGCAGGGTCAGGTCATTCTGGCCTTTTATCTGTTGTTCTCTTCTGAGTGGTTAGTTTTTCATAGATACCGTGCTTTCCTTTTGTCAGGATTTACCCTGGACTATGAAAACCCTTTTCTTGTGCCAGTGAAGCCTAAGAAACAGTCCTGATGAGAGAACCAGGAACTCGAACAGATCATATTTATCCTGAATGTTCTGTCCAAAATGAAAAAAACATTTCTGAGGAGCCTCAAGATCTCTGAGAAGGGAAGTTTCAACAACTCTGTCATGTAGGGGCATCAATTCCGATTCTGTGTCAATTGTCCTACTTTCCCAGCTAGTAATTCTCTACCTCTCAAAGCCCACTCTCAACCGTTTCCTCTCTCAAAGGCAGTTGCTCTTAGAGTCTTCACATGGCACCTGGGGCCTGCTGGTCGTTGGCTATTGCGCTCTGTACTTTGGGTCTAACAGCTGCGTGGCATCAAGATGAGAACGTCTCTTGTTCTAGGACTTAATATAGTTTGGGGCACATGGTAAAAAATAATCACTTTTTTAGTTGATCCAAGTGTTAGAACTTTCCTTAATTATTCTAGTACCACAATTTACTTTTCTAAGATTTGCCCCCCATTTTAATATCTGTTAAGGTGGCACTCACCTTGCACTTGATGACATATCCTAGTTTAACTGACAGCATTTTCTCTTTCTTAGTCTAACATAAACTATAGTGCATCTTACCCTTGATGAAATCTAGGATGCAATTAAATACACTATTATGGTTACGATTCTGATATATGAAATCCCCCAGTAGCTCCCTGTGCCCCCTCAGTGTAGTACCTCACCTCCTCGCCATAGTATACAAACCATGTCACCCCCAGTGTTAACCCCGGGGATCAGCCTCCATCCCCAGGTGATGCTGCCAGATCAGCTGTCAGTTGTCATGAACTTGCTGTCGTTTCCCGAATGCACTGTGCTGCCTCCTGGCACTTTGAAACTTGACACACACATCCTCATTCTTCGCTTTGCCCTTGTCTATCACCTCCCCTGAAAATCTGTTCCTAAGTGGCTTTTCCCAGCTCCAACCTACCCTTGGCAGTCTTTTATCTCCCTGTGGTAAAGCCTGTCACACTGCACCATGGACATGACCATTGTCCCCCTGAGAAGAGAAAAGGGACAGTGAGGGCCCACAAGCATTTGCAGCTCTAGTGCAGAGCCCCATGCCTGGCTTGCAGGAAATGCCAGATCATGAAGACAAACGGAGATCATCCTCTGGCTAAAACCAGCTCTTCTTTGCCTACCGCAGGATCTGGATCAATAAAGAACAGCCAGTTATTATAGCTGTTTTTCTAGGGATATTTCCCCCATATATTTCAGGGGTTTCTGGTTAGCCCCAGAGGGCAATGATTTTTCTTCTGGAGGGCAGGCAGAGGGCTGCATTGTAGTTCTGGAATTGCCAAACTGGAGGGCTTGTGGGCCATGAGTTGAGGAAAGAAGTCTGAGAACACAAGCAACCTTAGGGTCTGGGCAAGGGCATGGCAGGTACGCTCTGCAGATGAAACAAGATCTCGTGCATTTGAAATCAGGTGAGGATCGGAGAAACGCTCAGGTTGGAGTATTTGTCCCTTATGGCCCTCTTCATGAAGAGGTGGTGGATCACGAGGCCATGGAATTTTTCCCACGATGGGAGTTGTGAGATGCTCCAAACCGTAAAGATTCTTCTGCAGAGCGATTGAGACCTGTTGGTTGGCTCCAGGACTTCTCATACGGATCGATTCCAAGTAGGGTTCTAAGGATGGATGGCTGGGAAGCCCGACTCTCATTCCTCTTGTGTCCTAGTGACAAGACAGGTTAGATCTGCTGGATCAGGGGGAGAAACTGATAGGGTTGAGTTGAAATGGACTCTCTTGTGGATGGGTCCTAATGTGGGTTTGTGTCCATGGAGAACTTGGAATGAGGCAGTGGCACAGGGTCCCTGAAGGGTTCTCCTAACCAGAGGCTTTGACTCAGCTCCAACGTGCAAGATTCCCACGTGGAGACGAGATTTCTTCTGATGGGTGCCTCAAGAAACAGCCATATGCTGCTATTGGAATCCAGGCCTCTGAGGAGAGAGGCCTGGACAACAAAGCAATGGATCCGATTAGGATCTAGGGGCCTGCTCACTGCAATTTACCTCTGGGGACATCTGTCCACGGGTCTAAGTGCAGGTAGATGCTCAGCTGGTGTCAGACCGCCCTTGTTTTCCTGGGCAGTCAACACTATTGGGATGGCCCCGGGCACTTTGGAGGTTTATCATCCTATTTCTAGGTTTGTGGCCAATGGAATGGGCAGAATTCCCAGGTACAGTCCTCAGGTTTGGCTCCAAGAACCTGTGCCTGTAGGTTTTGTGGGCCAGGGCTGTGGGGACAGTTGTCTGAAAACACAAACTCGGCTTAGGTTTCGGGTCGTAGGTATTGCAGGACTGATCTACAGACAGTGAGGAGAACTCTTCACGATATGAAAAAGGGGGCAAGTGTGAGACGCTTGCTCAAGATTTTGTCTCTGGATATTGTTTCACTGATGGCCGTGGAATGTCCGGGTGGCCTCATGGGCCATGGACGAGTCTTCCTCTCTGGGCATTTGGCCCGATCCGAAGAGTTTGGGGTTATTCTTTGAGATGGGAGGAGTTGGTTTTGTTTTGTTTTTACCTCAGGTGTCCCACCAAAAGAGAGTTTCCAGAGCAGAGCCCTGGGGAGGGGCGAGGGGACAACCAGAAAGCTGGTTAAAACTTGGGGCCTAGGGGCATGGCAAGCCCATTATGACGTCTAATGGTCCAGCCACTGAGAGGACTTACTAGAGGACAGGACTCACGCTGAGGGTCAAAATGCGAGTTTGTGCCCTCTTCGTACTTAAGCATTGGCGGGGCATAATGTGTCAGGGTAAGGGTCAGTGTCAGCGTTTGGGTTAGGGTTTGGGGCAGGCTCACAGTCAGTGTCAGGGTCAGGGTTAGTGGTTACTGTTAGGGTTAGCCCCGCTCCTGGGTCATGGACCCATCCGTTCAGGGTCTCAGGATAAACCCTGTGCAGAAGGGTGTAGACCCTCCACCCGATCCCACTTAACCAGCCTTAAACTGGTGTGTGAACATAACTTGCCCACCAGACATCTAAACCCTCATCAGCCTGATCCTGCTTGGGGCATCTCCTCCCACGATGGCATGGCAAGGTCCTCTTTACACACAGACACACAGACACCCAGAGGCACACACACACACACAGAAACGGGGAAGAGACCTAGGGCTACACCCGTGGATCAGAAGGTGTGGGACTCTCTGACTCTGAGCCCCCTGGTGTCACCTTTTGATTTTATTAGCCAAAGGGTCTGAGGCATTGGGGAAACATGATATGACCTGAAGGGAGGTGACGTGTCTGGCGGGCGAGCTCTCTTCTCCCTGCATCCTCTCGGCTTCAGTACAGCAGAAGAACATGTCGCTTCCTTTAGGATGTGCCTAGAAATGAGCTGGGCAGGGGGTTTTTCTCTGTAATGGGTTGCCTGGATACGTGGGTTCCAATTCCGTTGGGCTCTGTCGTCAGGGAAGTGAGGTCACCACTGCTCCTTACCGAACTTCCTGCTGTACGAGAGCTCCCTGAGCCACCGGTGTGCAAGCTGCTCAGGCTCACACTCCACTCAATGCAGTGCCCATCCAGTGACCCCCATTCAGACTCCACCCAGCCCTTGGGAGGCCTGGGTGCAGCTGTTGTCCCCGCTGGAGGCAACAGAGCTGGGTTTAGACTAGGTTAGTGTTAGGGTTAGGGTTAACAAAGACTTAGGGTCAGGGTTAGGTTTAGACGTCGTTGGGGTCAGCGTTAGCTTAAGGCTTAGGGTAGGGGTCAGGGTTAGGGTTAGGTTCATGGTTAGGTTTAGGGTCAGGCTCACAGTAGGGTCACGGTTAGCGTAACGGTCAGAGTCAGGGTCAGGGTCAGTGTTAGGGTGACAGTTAGGTTTAGGGTCAGGTTCAGGGTCATGGTCAGATTTAGGGTCAGGTTCAAGTTTTGGTTTGGGGGCAAGGTTCATGTCAGGGTTAGGGTTAGGTTTGGGACAGGTTTAGTGTCAGGGTTAGGGTCAGGGTCAGGGTTGGGTTCATGGTTATGGTAAGGTCAGCTTGATGTTTAGGATCTGTTTTATGAGTAGGTTCAGAATCAGGGTTAGCTTTAGGGTTACGATTCTGTTCAGGATCTTGGATTGGTTCAGAGTTAGGTGTACATTCAGGGTTAGGGTCAGTGTTAAGGTCAAGGCCAGGGTAAGGTTTAAGTTTAAGGTCTGACATAGGCAAAGTTCAGAGATAGGGTTATGATCAGGGTCAGGAAGAGGGTCAGGATTATTGTTAAAGTGGGGTTAGGGTTAGGGCTAGGTAGGTTGAGGGTTAGGGTTAGACCAGGTTAGGGTCAGTGTCAGTGATAATGTTAGGGGTTAGTTTTAGGGTTAGGTTCAGCATTAGGTTTCGGGTCAGGGCCCGTGTTAGTGTCAGGGTCAGGGTTACGTTTAGGGTTAGAGTTAGGGTCAGGCTCACATTCAGTGTCAGGGTTATGGTTAGGGTCAGGGTCAGGGTCACTGTTAGGGTCAGGGTTACGTTTCTGGTGTTTGCCTGGGTCAGGGTCAGGGGCAAGTCTAGGGCCAGTGTCAGGTTTACGGTCAGGATCAGGTATTGTTTTAATGTCCACATTCGGGTCAGCGACAGGGTTATATCGTTGTCAGTGTTAGGGTCATGGTTAAGTTTCGGCTCAGGGCCAGGATCAGGTATAGGGTCAGGGTCTGGTATAGGCAAAGTTCAGAGATAGGGTTATGATCATAGTCAAGTATAGGGTCAAAGTTAAAGTTAAAGTTTAGGGTTAGTGCTAGGGTTAGCGTTTGGTTGACGGTTCGGGTTAGAACTTGTTAGGATCAGGGTCCGTGGTAGGGTTAGGGATAGTGTTAGGGTTGGGTTCAGTGATAGGATTCTGGGGAGGGCCCGTGTTAGTGTCAGGGTCAGGGTTGCATTTAGGGTTAGAGTTAGGGTCAGGCTGACAGTCAGGGTCAGGTTTAGCGTTCAGGTCAGGGTCAGGGTCACTGCCAGGGTCAGGGTTAGATTTATGGTCATGGTCTGGTTCAGGGTCAGGGTGAAGTCTTGGGCCAGTGTCAGGTTTACGGTCTGGATCAGGTATTGGTTTAAAGTCCACATTCAGGTCAGCGACAGGGTTATGTAGTGGTCAGTGTTAGGGTCATGGTTAGGTTTAGGCTCAGGGCCAGGGTCACGTATAGGGTCAGGGTCTGGTATAGGCAAAGTTCAGGGTTAGGGTTATAATCATAGTCAGGTATAGGGTCAGGGTTATTGTTAAATTTAGGGTTAGTGTTAGGGTTAGCGTTTGGTTGACGTTTAGGGTTAGAGCTTGTTAGGATCAGGGTCTGTGGTAGGGTTAGTGGTTAGTGTTAGCGTTGGGACCAGCGATAGGATTCGGGGGAGGGCCCGTGTTAGTGTCAGGGTCAGGGTTACATTTAGGGTTAGTGTTAGGGTCAGACTCACAGTCAGGGTCAGGTTTAGTGTTCAGGTCAGGGTTGGCGTCACTGTTAGCGTCAGGGTTAGATTTATGGTCATGGTCTGGGTGAGGGTCATGGTGAAGTTTAGCGCCAGTGTCAGGTTTAGGGTCAGGTATAGGTATTGGTTTAAAGTCCACATTCGGGTCAGGGACAGGATTGTGTAGTGGTCAGTGTTAGTGTCATGGTTAGGATAAGGGTCAGGGTCAGGGTCAGGTGAAGGTCAGGGCCAGGGTCAGGTTTAGGGTCAGGCTTTGGTATAGGGTCAATGTTTGGTTCAGTGTCACAGTTAGGTTTGTCGGTAGCATTTGGGATTGGGGTTAGAGTTAGAGTTAGAAGTAGGGTTATGGTTAGGGTTAGCATTAGACAACGTAAGGTCATGGTTAGGATTTGGTTTAGGGTAGGGGTTAGTGTTAGGGTCAGGGTCAGCGTTAGGTTTAGGTTCAGGGTATGTATTAGGGTCATGGTTAGAGATACATTTAGGTTTAGGGTTAGGGTCAGGCTCACAGTCACGGTCATGGGTAGGGTTAGGGTCAGGGTTATGTCAGCATCAGGGTTAGGATTAGGGTCATGGTCAGGGTCATGGTTAGTTATGAGTCTTGGTTAGAGTAATATCAATGTTAGGTTTAGGTTCAGGGACCATATCAGGGCCAGTGTCAGGCTTAGGTTTAGGTTTAGGGTTCCGGTCAGGATCACAGATAGGGTCAGGGTCAGGGTCAAGGTTTGGGTTAGGGTTTGGGGAAGGCTCATAGTCAGTGTCAGGGTCAGGATTAGTGGTTACTGTTAGGGTTAGCCCCGCTCCTGGGTCATGGACCCATCCGTTCAGGGTCTCAGGATAAACCCTGGGCAGAAGGGTGTAGACCCTCCACCCGATCCCCCTTAACCAGCCTTAAACCGGGGTGTGAACATAACTTGCCCACCAGACATCTAAACCCTCATCAGCCTGATCCTGCTTTTGGCATCTCCACCCACGATGGCATGGCCAGGTCCTCTTTACACACAGACACACGGACACCCAGAGGCACACACACACACACACACACACACACACACACACACAGATCTGGAGGAGACCTAGGTCTACACTGGTTGATCATAAGGTGTGGGACTCTCTGTCTCTGAGCCCCCTGGTGTCATCTTTTGATTTTTTTAGCCAAAGGGCCTTGGGCGTTGGGGAAACCTGATATGAACTGCCATGGAGGGGATGTATCTGGCGGGCGTGCTCTCTTCTCCCTGCATCCTCTCGACTTCAGTACAGCAGAAGAACATGTCGCTTCCTTTAGGATTTGCTTTGAAATGAGCTTGGATGGGGGATTTTCTCTGTAATGGCGTGCCTGGATACAAAGGTTCCAATTCTGTTGGGTTCTGTCGTCAGGTAAGTGAGTTCAACACTGCCTGGGGGCTCCTTACCAAACTTCCTGCTTCACCAGAACTCCCTGAGCCACCGGTCCCAAGCTGCTCAAGGCTCACCCGCCACTTAATGCAGTGCCAATCCAATGACCCCCATACAGCCTCCCCCAAGCTCCTGGGAGACCTGGGTGCAGCTGTTCTCCCCGCTGGAGGCAACAGAGCTGGGTATAGACTAGGTTAGTGTTAGGGTTAGGGTTAAGAAAGACTTAAGATCAGGGTTAGGGTTAGACGTCATTGGGGTCAGGGTTAGCGTAAGGCTTAGGGTAGGGGTCAGGGTTAGGGTTAGGTTCATGGTTAGGTTTAGGGTCAGGCTCACAGTAGGGTCACGGTTAAGGTTATGGTCAGAGTCAGGGTCAGGGTCAGTGTTAGTGATGGTTAGGTTTAGGTTCAGGTTCAGGGTCATGGTCAGATTTAGGGTCAGGTTCAAGTTTAGGTTTGGGGGCAAGGTTCATGTGAGGGTCAGGGTTAGGTTTGGGACAGGTTTAGTGTCAGGGTTAGGTTCAGGTTCAGGGTTAGGTTCATGGTTATGGTAAGGTCAGCTTTATGTTTACGTTCTGTTTTATGTGTAGGTTCAGGATCAGGGTTAGCTTTAGTGTTATGATTCTGTCAGGATCATGGATTGGGTGAGAGTTAAGTTTACAGTCAGGGTTAGGGTCAGTGTTAAGGTCAAAGCCATGGTCAGGTTTAAGGTTAAGGTCTGACGTAGGCAAAGTTCAGAGTTAGGGTTATGATCAGGTTCAGGGAGAGGGTCAGGATTATTGTTAAAGTGGGGTTAGGGTTAGGGTTAGGGTTAGAGGTAGGTTGAGGGCTAGGGTTAGACCGGGTTAGGGTCAGGGTCAGTGATAATGTTAGGGGTTACTTTTAGGGTTAGGTTCAGCGTTAGGTTTTGGGTCAGGGCCCGTGTTAGTGTCAGGGTCAGGGTTACGTTTAGGGTTAGAGTTAGGGTCAGGCTCACAGTCAGGGTCAGGTTCAGTGTTCAGGTCAGGGTCGGGTCACTGTTAGATTCAGGGTAAGATTTACAGAAACAGCTGAAAGCAATCAGGTCAGACAGAGCCAAGGGCTGGAGAGATTTTTAAAATGACAAAACCCGAACCAAATCTAACCAAAACAAAAATCAAAACCAATGGCCAAGATTTCAAAGTTGCTAATAAAGGTATGACATTCTCCTAAGACATGCGAGTTGCTTGATCACTTTATTTATATATTTATATTTGAAGAAGAAGGAACTATTTCATGCAGCAAATCCAAGTTAGTTAAAAATTACCAGATATGGGGGCTCCTGGGTGGCTAAGTGGTTTAGGTCTTTGCCTTCGGCTCAGGTCATGATTTCAGGGTCCTGGGATGGAGCCCCACATCGGGTTTTCTGCTCAGCGGGGAGCCTGCTTCCCCCCTCTCTCTCTCTGCCTCCCTCTACCTACTTGTGGTCTGTCTGTCTAATGGGTAAATAAGATCTTTGTAAAAAGAATCACTAGATGTGAAATACATCGAGTGTATGGGAAGGAAAATGATTTCACCTGATCTGACTAGGAAGTGGTTGAAGCCTGAATTAAAGTGCTATAAAAAGAGTAAAGACCTGGGAAATATATGGGGTAAAAATCCCTAGAAAAACAGCAATAATAACTGGCTGCACTTTATTGATCCAGATCCTGCGGTAGGCAAAGAAGAGCTGGTTTTAGCCAGAGGATGATCTCCGTTTGTCTTCATGATCTGGCATTTCCTACAAGCCAGGCATGGGGCTCTGCACTAGAGCTGCAAATGCTGGGGGCCCTCATTGTCCCTTTTCTCTTCTCAGGGGGACAACGGGTATGTCCATGGTGCAGTGTGACAGGCTTTACCACAGGGAGATAATAGACTGCCAAGGGTAGGTGGGAGCTGGGAAAAGCCACTTAGGAACAGATTTTCAGGGGAGGTGATAGACAAGGGCAAAGCGAAGAATGAGGATGAGTGTGTCAAGTTTCAAAGTGCCAGGAGGCAGCACAGTGCATTCGGCAAACTACAGCAAGTTCATGACAACTGACAGCTTATCTGGCAGCATCACCTGGGGATGCAGGCTGAGCCCCAGGGTTAACACTGGGGGTGAGATGGTTTGTATACTATGGCGAGGAGGTGAGGTACTACACTGTGGGGGCACAGGGAGGCCCCGGTGGATTTCAAATATCAGAATCGTAACCATAATAGAGTATTTAATTGCATCCTAGCTTTCATCAAGTGTAAGATGCACTATAGTTTATGTTCGAAAAGAAAGAGAAATGCTGTCAGTTGAACTAGGATATGTCATCAAGTGCAAGGTGAGTGCCACCTTAAGAGATATTAAAATGGGGGGGGGGATAAAGCTAAGAACAAGTAAATTGTGGTAGTAAAATAATTAAGAAAGATCCAACACTTGGATCAACTAAAGAAGTGATTATTGCTTACCATGTGCCCCAAACTATTTTAAGTCCGAGAACAAGAGACGTGCTCATCTTGATGCCCCGCAGCTGTTAGACCCAAGGTACAGAGGGCAGTAGCCAACGACCAGCAGGCCCCAAGTGCCATGTGCAGACTCTAAGAGCAACTGCCTTTGAAAGAGGAAACGGTTGAGAGTGGGCTTTCTGAGGTAGGGAATTACTAGCTGGGAAAGTAGGACAATTGACACAGAATCGGAATTGATGCCCCTACATGAAAGAGTTGGTGAAACTTCCCTTCTCAGAGATCTTGTGGCTCCTCACAAACGAATTTTTCATTTTGGACAGAACATTCAGGATAAATATGATCTGTTTGAGTTCCTGGTTCTCTCATCCGGACTGTTTCTTAGGCTTCACTGGCACAAGAAAAGAATTTGGATAATCCAGTGTAAATCGTGACAAAAGCAAAGCACGGGATCTATGAAAAACTAACCTCTCAGAGGAGAGGAACAGATAAAGGGCCAGGCCGACCTGACCCTGCAGGATAGGTAAGGTTAGTCTGGCAACAGGGGTAGAGGGGAAGTGCCCATTTCTGGCTAGATGAGCTAGAGAAGACCCTTCCGGAGAGATCACCAGGAGAGGAGAGCAGTAGGTGCTAATGATGAAGAATATTTTAATCAGAAGAGATGGTCAAAATGACAAAGTTCCACGATCAGAGTAAACATATGGGATTTAAAAATAAAAAATAAAAAAATTTTTTAAAAGGACTTTTTTTTAAAAGGAATTTAAACAAAAGACCTTTTAAAGAGAGAGTTGGCTGTTTAAACCAAATATACAACTTACTGAGAGAATCGCCGCATTATTTATTGGGGTAGAAAGGACATGGAATGTAGAAAGACCCATTCTGCAGAGAAAAAATTAGAATCACTAACAGGCCTCATGCCTTGCACAGCCAGTGGCTAGAATCCCTGCCTCATGAGACCCTGTGCTAGAAGGCCGCTAGAACCATCTAAACTATGTTAGTCTTTCTTGGAAGCCAACAAGTGTTTGCCCAGTTAAGAGCACGGTAACAATCAGTCACGTTATGTTATAATGATTGTCGATGTCTTTAAAAGCCTTGTCAAGTTCCTTTTTGAGTAACCTTCACTCACCCTTAGAGAAATTTATCTGTGGTTCACCTCTTTGAAATACCTCATTGTTGTTCCACATTTACCATAGCCGAAAAACAAAAACAAAAATTAAACAAAGCTTCTTATTAACAAAGTGTTCAGAAGGGGGCACCAGTGTAAACAATGAGAGTTTTCGCTGCCGGGACAATTTTGTTTCAGAAACAGCTGAAAGCAATCAGGTCAGACAGAGCCAAGGGCTGGAGGGATTTTTAAAATGACAAAAACCGAACCAAATCTAACCAAAACAAAAATCAAAACCAATGGCCAAGATTTCAAGTTTGCTACTAAAGGTATGACATTCTCCTAAGACATGCGAGTGACTTGATCACTTTATTTATATATTTATATTTGAAGAAGAAGGAACTATTTGATGCAGCAAATCCACGTTGGTTAAAAATTACCAGATATGGGGGCTCCTGGGTGGCTCAGTGGTTTAGGCCTCTGCCTTCGGCTCAGGTCATGATTTTAGGGTCCTGGGATGGAGCCCCACATCGTGCTCTCTGCTCAGCGGGGAGCCTGCTTCCCCCCTCTCTCTCTGCCTCCCTCTCTACCTACTTGAGATCTGTCTGTCAAATGGGTAAATAAGATCTTTAAAAAAAGAATTACTAGATGTGAAATACATCGAGGGTATGGGAAGGAAAATGATTTCACCTGATCTGACTAGGAAGTGGTTGAAGCCTTAATTAAAGTGCTACAAAAAGAGTAAAGACCTGGGAAATATATGGGGTAAAAATGCCTAGAAAACCAGCAATAATAACTGGCTGCTCTTTATTGATCCAGATCCTGAGGTAGGCAAAGAAGAGCTGGTTTTAGCCAGAGGATGATCTCCGTTTGTCTTCATGATCTGGCATTTCCTACAAGCCAGGCATGGTGCTCGGCACTAGAGCTGCAAATGATGGGGGCCCTCATTGTCCCTTTTCTCTTCTCAGGGGGACAACGGGCATGTCCATGATGCAGTGTGACAGGCTTTACCACAGGGAGATAATAGACTGCCAAGGGTAGGTGGGAGCTGGGAAAAGCCACTTAGGAACAGATTTTCAGGGGAGGTGATAGACAAAGCAAAGCGAAGAATGAGGATGAGTGTTTCAAGTTTCAAAGGGCCAGGAGGCAGCACAGTGCATTCGGGAAACTACAGCAAGTTCATGACAACCGACAGCTGATCTGGCAGCATCACCTGGGGATGGAGGCTGAGCCCCGGGGTTAACACTGGGGGTGAGAGGGTTTGTATACTATGGCAAGGAGGTGAGGTACTACACTGTGTGGGCACAGGGAGCTAACGGAGGATTTCAAATATCAGAATCGTAACCATAATAGAGTATTTAATTGCATCCTAGCTTTCATCAAGGGTAAGATGCACTGTCGTTTATGTTCGACTAAGAAAGTGAAATGCTGTCAGTTAAACTAGGATATGTCATCAAGTGCAAGGTGAGTGCCACCTTAACAGATATTAAAATGGGGGGGGGGGACAAATCTTAGAACAAGTAAATTGTGGTAGTAAAATAATTAAAAAAGATCCAACACTTGGATCAACTAAAGAAGTGATTATTGCTTACCATGTGCCCCAAAGTATATTAAGTACTAGAACAAGAGACGTGCTCATCTTGATGCCCCGCAGCTGTTAGACCCAAGGTACAGAGGGCAGTAGCCAATGACCAACAGGCCCCAATGCCATGTGCAGACTCTAAGAGCAACTGCCTTTGAAAGAGGAAACGATTGAGAGTGGGCTTTCTGAGGTAGAGAATTACTAGCTGGGAAAGTAGGACAATTGACACAGAATCAGAATTCATGCCCTACATGACAGAGTTGGTGAAACTTCCCTTCTCAGAGATCTTGAGGCTCCTCAGAAACGAATTTTTCATTTTGGACAGATCATTCAGGATAAATATGATCTGTTTGAGTTCCTGGTTCTCTCATTAGGACTGTTTCTTAGGCTTCACTGGCACAAGAAAAGGATTTTGATAATCCAGGTAAATCCTGACAAAAGCAAAGCACGGGATCTATGAAAATCTAACCACTCAGAGGAGAACAACAGATAAAGGGCCAGGCCGACCTGACCCTGCAGGATAGGTAAGGTTAGTCTGGCAACAGGGGTAGAGGGGAAGTGCCCATCTCCTGCTAGAAGAGCTAGAGAAGACCCTTTCCAGAGAGACCACCAGGAGAGGAGAGCAGTAGGTGCTGATGATGAAGAATATTTTAATCAGCAGAGAATGTCAAAATGACAAAGTTCCACGATCAGAGTAAACATATGGGATAAAAAATAAAAAATAAAGAAAAAAGATTTCTTTGAAAGGACTTTTTTATTAAAGGAATTTAATCAAAAGTCCTTTTAAAGAGACAGTTGGCTATTTAAACCAATAGTACAACTCACTGAGAGAATCGCCGCATTATTTATTGGGGTAGAAAGGACCTGGAATGTAGAAAGACCTATTCTGCAGAGGAAAAAATAGAATCACTAACAGGCCTCATGCCTTGCACAGCCAGTGGCTAGAATCCCTGCCTCATGAGACCCTGTGCTAGAAGGCCGCTAGAACCATCTCAACTATGTTAGTCTTTCTTGGAAGCCAACAAGTGTTTGCCCAGTTAAGAGCACGGTAACAATCAGTCACGTTATGTTATAATGATTGTCGATATCTTTAAAAGCCTTGTCAAGTTCCTTTTTGAGTAACCTTCACCCACCTTTAGAGAAATTTATCTGAGGTTCACCTCTTTGAAATACCTCATTGTTGTTCCACATTTACCATAGCCGAAAAACAAAAACAAAAACAAAAAAAAACTTTTTATTAACAGAGTGTTCAGAAGGGGCGCCACTGTAAACAATGAGAGTTTTCACTGCCGGGACAATTTTGTTTCAGAAACAGCTGAAAGCAATCAGGTCAGACAGAGCCAAGAGCTGGAGGGATTTTTAAAATGACAAAAACCGAACCAAATCTAACCAAAACAAAAATCAAAACCAATGGCCAAGATTTCAAGGTTGCTACTAAAGGTATGACATTCTCCTAAGACATGCGAGTGACTTGATCACTTTATTTATATATTTATATTTGAAGAAGAAGGAACTATTTGATGCAGCAAATCCACGTTGGTTAAAAATTACCAGATATGGGGGCTCCTTGGTGGCTCAGTGGTTTAGGCCTCTGCCTTCGGCTCAGGTCATGATTTCAGGGTCCTGGGATGGAGCCCCACATCGTGCTCTCTGCTCAGCGGAAAGCCTGCTTCCCCCCTCTCTCTCTGCCTCCCTCTCTACCTACTTGAGATCTGTCTGTCAAATGGGTAAATAAGATCTTTAAAAAAAGAATTACTAGATGTGAAATACATCGAGTGTATGGGAAGGAAAATGATTTCACCTGATCTGACTAGGAAGTGGTTGAAGCTTGAATTAAAGTGCTATAAAAAGAGTAAAGACCTGGGAAATATATGGGGTAAAAATCCCTAGAAAACCAGCAATAATAACTGGCTGCTCTTTATTGATCCAGATCCTGAGGTAGGCAAAGAAGAGCTGGTTTTAGCCAGAGGATGATCTCCGTTTGTCTTCATGATCTGGCATTTCCTACAAGCCAGGCATGGTGCTCGGCACTAGAGCTGCAAATGATGGGGGCCCTCATTGTCCATTTTCTCTTCTCAGGGGGACAACGGGCATGTCCATGGTGCAGTGTGACAGGCTTTACCACAGGGAGATAATAGACTGCCAAGGGTAGGTGGGAGCTGGGAAAAGCCACTTAGGAACAGATTTTCAGGGGAGGTGATAGACAAAGCAAAGCGAAGAATGAGGATGAGTGTTTCAAGTTTCAAAGGGCCAGGAGGCAGCACAGTGCATTCGGGAAACTACAGCAAGTTCATGACAACCGACAGCTGATCTGGCAGCATCACCTGGGGATGGAGGCTGAGCCCCGGGGTTAACACTGGGGGTGAGAGGGTTTGTATACTATGGCAAGGAGGTGAGGTACTACACTGTGTGGGCACAGGGAGCTAACGGAGGATTTCAAATATCAGAATCGTAACCATAATAGAGTATTTAATTGCATCCTAGCTTTCATCAAGGGTAAGATGCACTGTAGTTTATGTTCGACTAAGAAAGTGAAATGCTGTCAGTTAAACTAGGATATGTCATCAAGTGCAAGGTGAGTGCCACCTTAACAGATATTAAAATGGGGGGGGGGGACAAATCTTAGAACAAGTAAATTGTGGTAGTAAAATAATTAAGAAAGATCCAACACTTGGATCAACTAAAGAAGTGATTATTGCTTACCATGTGCCCCAAAGTATATTAAGTACTAGAACAAGAGACGTGCTCATCTTGATGCCCCGCAGCTGTTAGACCCAAGGTACAGAGGGCAGTAGCCAATGACCAACAGGCCCCAAGTGCCATGTGCAGACTCTAAGAGCAACTGCCTTTGAAAGAGGAAACGATTGAGAGTGGGCTTTCTGAGGTAGAGAATTACTAGCTGGGAAAGTAGGACAATTGACACAGAATCAGAATTCATGCCCTACATGACAGAGTTGGTGAAACTTCCCTTCTCAGAGATCTTGAGGCTCCTCAGAAACGAATTTTTCATTTTGGACAGATCATTCAGGATAAATATGATCTGTTTGAGTTCCTGGTTCTCTCATTAGGACTGTTTCTTAGGCTTCACTGGCACAAGAAAAGGATTTTGATAATCCAGGTAAATCCTGACAAAAGCAAAGCACGGGATCTATGAAAATCTAACCACTCAGAGGAGAACAACAGATAAAGGGCCAGGCCGACCTGACCCTGCAGGATAGGTAAGCTTAGTCTGGCAACAGGGGTAGAGGGGAAGTGCCCATCTCCTGCGAGAAGAGCTAGAGAAGACCCTTTCCAGAGAGACCACCAGGAGAGGAGAGCAGTAGGTGCTGATGATGAAGAATATTTTAATCAGCAGAGAATGTCAAAATGACAAAGTTCCACGATCAGAGTAAACATATGGGATAAAAAATAAAAAATAAAGAAAAAAGATTTCTTTGAAAGGACTTTTTTATTAAAGGAATTTAATCAAAAGTCCTTTTAAAGAGACAGTTGGCTATTTAAACCAATAGTACAACTCACTGAGAGAATCGCCGCATTATTTATTGGGGTAGAAAGGACCTGGAATGTAGAAAGACCTATTCTGCAGAGGAAAAAATAGAATCACTAACAGGCCTCATGCCTTGCACAGCCAGTGGCTAGAATCCCTGCCTCATGAGACCCTGTGCTAGAAGGCCGCTAGAACCATCTCAACTATGTTAGTCTTTCTTGGAAGCCAACAAGTGTTTGCCCAGTTAAGAGCACGGTAACAATCAGTCACGTTATGTTATAATGATTGTCGATATCTTTAAAAGCCTTGTCAAGTTCCTTTTTGAGTAAACTTCACCCACACTTAGAGAAATTTATCTGAGGTTCACCTCTTTGAAATACCTCATTGTTGTTCCACATTTACCATAGCCGAAAAACAAAAACAAAAACAAAAAAAAACTTTTTATTAACAGAGTGTTCAGAAGGGGCGCCACTGTAAACAATGAGAGTTTTCACTGCCGGGACAATTTTGTTTCAGAAACAGCTGAAAGCAATCAGGTCAGACAGAGCCAAGAGCTGGAGGGATTTTTAAAATGACAAAAACCGAACCAAATCTAACCAAAACAAAAATCAAAACCAATGGCCAAGATTTCAAGTTTGCTACTAAAGGTATGACATTCTCCTAAGACATGCGAGTGACTTGATCACTTTATTTATATATTTATATTTGAAGAAGAAGGAACTATTTGATGCAGCAAATCCACGTTGGTTAAAAATTACCAGATATGGGGGCTCCTGGGTGGCTCAGTGGTTTAGGCCTCTGCCTTCGGCTCAGGTCATGATTTTAGGGTCCTGGGATGGAGCCCCACATCGTGCTCTCTGCTCAGCGGGGAGCCTGCTTCCCCCCTCTCTCTCTGCCTCCCTCTCTACCTACTTGAGATATGTCTGTCAAATGGGTAAATAAGATCTTTAAAAAAAGAATTACTAGATGTGAAATACATCGAGGGTATGGGAAGGAAAATGATTTCACCTGATCTGACTAGGAAGTGGTTGAAGCCTTAATTAAAGTGCTACAAAAAGAGTAAAGACCTGGGAAATATATGGGGTAAAAATGCCTAGAAAACCAGCAATAATAACTGGCTGCTCTTTATTGATCCAGATCCTGAGGTAGGCAAAGAAGAGCTGGTTTTAGCCAGAGGATGATCTCCGTTTGTCTTCATGATCTGGCATTTCCTACAAGCCAGGCATGGTGCTCGGCACTAGAGCTGCAAATGATGGGGCCCTCATTGTCCCTTTTCTCTTCTCAGGGGGACAACGGGCATGTCCATGATGCAGTGTGACAGGCTTTACCACAGGGAGATAATAGACTGCCAAGGGTAGGTGGGAGCTGGGAAAAGCCACTTCGGAACAGATTTTCAGGGGAGGTGATAGACAAAGCAAAGCAAAGAATGAGGATGAGTGTTTCAAGTTTCAAAGGGCCAGGAGGCAGCACAGTGCATTCGGGAAACTACAGCAAGTTCATGACAACCGACAGCTGATCTGGCAGCATCACCTGGGGATGGAGGCTGAGCCCCGGGGTTAACACTGGGGGTGAGAGGGTTTGTATACTATGGCAAGGAGGTGAGGTACTACACTGTGTGGGCACAGGGAGCTAACGGAGGATTTCAAATATCAGAATCGTAACCATAATAGAGTATTTAATTGCATCCTAGCTTTCATCAAGGGTAAGATGCACTGTCGTTTATGTTCGACTAAGAAAGTGAAATGCTGTCAGTTAAACTAGGATATGTCATCAAGTGCAAGGTGAGTGCCACCTTAACAGATATTAAAATGGGGGGGGGGGACAAATCTTAGAACAAGTAAATTGTGGTAGTAAAATAATTAAGAAAGATCCAACACTTGGATCAACTAAAGAAGTGATTATTGCTTACCATGTGCCCCAAAGTATATTAAGTACTAGAACAAGAGACGTGCTCATCTTGATGCCCCGCAGCTGTTAGACCCAAGGTACAGAGGGCAGTAGCCAATGACCAACAGGCCCCAAGTGCCATGTGCAGACTCTAAGAGCAACTGCCTTTGAAAGAGGAAACGATTGAGAGTGGGCTTTCTGAGGTAGAGAATTACTAGCTGGGAAAGTAGGACAATTGACACAGAATCAGAATTCATGCCCTACATGACAGAGTTGGTGAAACTTCCCTTCTCAGAGATCTTGAGGCTCCTCAGAAACGAATTTTTCATTTTGGACAGATCATTCAGGATAAATATGATCTGTTTGAGTTCCTGGTTCTCTCATTAGGACTGTTTCTTAGGCTTCACTGGCACAAGAAAAGGATTTTGATAATCCAGGTAAATCCTGACAAAAGCAAAGCACGGGATCTATGAAAATCTAACCACTCAGAGGAGAACAACAGATAAAGGGCCAGGCCGACCTGACCCTGCAGGATAGGTAAGGTTAGTCTGGCAACAGGGGTAGAGGGGAAGTGCCCATCTCCTGCTAGAAGAGCTAGAGAAGACCCTTTCCAGAGAGACCACCAGGAGAGGAGAGCAGTAGGTGCTGATGATGAAGAATATTTTAATCAGCAGAGAAGGTCAAAATGACAAAGATCCACGATCAGAGTAAACATATGGGATAAATATAAAAAATAAAGGAAAAAGATTTCTTTTAAAGGACTTTTTTTTAAAGGAATTTAAACAAAAGTCCTTTTAAAGAGACAGTTGGCTGTTTAAACCAATAGTACAACTCACTGAGAGAATCGCCGCATTATTTATTGGGGTAGAAAGGACCTGGAATGTAGAAAGACCTATTCTGCAGAGGAAAAAATAGAATCACTAACAGGCCTCATGCCTTGCACAGCCAGTGGCTAGAATCCCTGCCTCATGAGACCCTGTGCTAGAAGGCCGCTAGAACCATCTCAACTATGTTAGTCTTTCTTGGAAGCCAACAAGTGTTTGCCCAGTTAAGAGCACGGTAACAATCAGTCACGTTATGTTATAATGATTGTCGATATCTTTAAAAGCCTTGTCAAGTTCCTTTTTGAGTAACCTTCACCCACCTTTAGAGAAATTTATATGTGGTTCACCTCTTTGAAATACCTCATTGTTGTTCCACATTTACCATAGCCGAAAAATAAAAACAAAAACAAAAAAAACTTTTTATTAACAGAGTGTTCAGAAGGGGCGCCACTGTAAACAATGAGAGTTTTCACTGCTGGGACAATTTTGTTTCAGAAACAGCTGAAAGCAATCAGGTCAGACAGAGCCAAGGGCTGGAGGGATTTTTAAAATGACAAAAACCGAACCAAATCTAACCAAAACAAAAATCAAAACCAATGGCCAAGATTTCAAGGTTGCTACTAAAGGTATGACATTCTCCTAAGACATGCGAGTGACTTGATCACTTTATTTATATATTTATATTTGAAGAAGAAGGAACTATTTGATGCAGCAAATCCACGTTGGTTAAAAATTACCAGATATGGGGGCTCCTGGGTGGCTCAGTGGTTTAGGCCTCTGCCTTCGGCTCAGGTCATGATTTCAGGGTCCTGGGATGGAGCCCCACATCGTGCTCTCTGCTCAGCGGAAAGCCTGCTTCCCCCCTCTCTCTCTGCCTCCCTGTCTACCTACTTGAGATCTGTCTGTCAAATGGGTAAATAAGATCTTTAAAAAAAGAATTACTAGATGTGAAATACATCGAGTGTATGGGAAGGAAAATGATTTCACCTGATCTGACTAGGAAGTGGTTGAAGCTTGAATTAAAGTGCTATAAAAAGAGTAAAGACCTGGGAAATATATGGGGTAAAAATCCCTAGAAAACCAGCAATAATAACTGGCTGCTCTTTATTGATCCAGATCCTGAGGTAGGCAAAGAAGAGCTGGTTTTAGCCAGAGGATGATCTCCGTTTGTCTTCATGATCTGGCATTTCCTACAAGCCAGGCATGGTGCTCGGCACTAGAGCTGCAAATGATGGGGGCCCTCATTGTCCATTTTCTCTTCTCAGGGGGACAACGGGCATGTCCATGGTGCAGTGTGACAGGCTTTACCACAGGGAGATAATAGACTGCCAAGGGTAGGTGGGAGCTGGGAAAAGCCACTTAGGAACAGATTTTCAGGGGAGGTGATAGACAAAGCAAAGCGAAGAATGAGGATGAGTGTTTCAAGTTTCAAAGGGCCAGGAGGCAGCACAGTGCATTCGGGAAACTACAGCAAGTTCATGACAACCGACAGCTGATCTGGCAGCATCACCTGGGGATGGAGGCTGAGCCCCGGGGTTAACACTGGGGGTGAGAGGGTTTGTATACTATGGCAAGGAGGTGAGGTACTACACTGTGTGGGCACAGAGAGCTAACGGAGGATTTCAAATATCAGAATCGTAACCATAATAGAGTATTTAATTGCATCCTAGCTTTCATCAAGGGTAAGATGCACTGTAGTTTATGTTCGACTAAGAAAGTGAAATGCTGTCAGTTAAACTAGGATATGTCATCAAGTGCAAGGTGAGTGCCACCTTAACAGATATTAAAATGGGGGGGGGGACAAATCTTAGAACAAGTAAATTGTGGTAGTAAAATAATTAAGAAAGATCCAACACTTGGATCAACTAAAGAAGTGATTATTGCTTACCATGTGCCCCAAAGTATATTAAGTACTAGAACAAGAGACGTGCTCATCTTGATGCCCCGCAGCTGTTAGACCCAAGGTACAGAGGGCAGTAGCCAATGACCAACAGGCCCCAAGTGCCATGTGCAGACTCTAAGAGCAACTGCCTTTGAAAGAGGAAACGATTGAGAGTGGGCTTTCTGAGGTAGAGAATTACTAGCTGGGAAAGTAGGACAATTGACACAGAATCAGAATTCATGCCCTACATGACAGAGTTGGTGAAACTTCCCTTCTCAGAGATCTTGAGGCTCCTCAGAAACGAATTTTTCATTTTGGACAGATCATTCAGGATAAATATGATCTGTTTGAGTTCCTGGTTCTCTCATTAGGACTGTTTCTTAGGCTTCACTGGCACAAGAAAAGGATTTTGATAATCCAGGTAAATCCTGACAAAAGCAAAGCACGGGATCTATGAAAATCTAACCACTCAGAGGAGAACAACAGATAAAGGGCCAGGCCGACCTGACCCTGCAGGATAGGTAAGCTTAGTCTGGCAACAGGGGTAGAGGGGAAGTGCCCATCTCCTGCGAGAAGAGCTAGAGAAGACCCTTTCCAGAGAGACCACCAGGAGAGGAGAGCAGTAGGTGCTGATGATGAAGAATATTTTAATCAGCAGAGAATGTCAAAATGACAAAGTTCCACGATCAGAGTAAACATATGGGATAAAAAATAAAAAATAAAGAAAAAAGATTTCTTTGAAAGGACTTTTTTATTAAAGGAATTTAATCAAAAGTCCTTTTAAAGAGACAGTTGGCTATTTAAACCAATAGTACAACTCACTGAGAGAATCGCCGCATTATTTATTGGGGTAGAAAGGACCTGGAATGTAGAAAGACCTATTCTGCAGAGGAAAAAATAGAATCACTAACAGGCCTCATGCCTTGCACAGCCAGTGGCTAGAATCCCTGCCTCATGAGACCCTGTGCTAGAAGGCCGCTAGAACCATCTCAACTATGTTAGTCTTTCTTGGAAGCCAACAAGTGTTTGCCCAGTTAAGAGCACGGTAACAATCAGTCACGTTATGTTATAATGATTGTCGATATCTTTAAAAGCCTTGTCAAGTTCCTTTTTGAGTAAACTTCACCCACACTTAGAGAAATTTATCTGAGGTTCACCTCTTTGAAATACCTCATTGTTGTTCCACATTTACCATAGCCGAAAAACAAAAACAAAAACAAAAAAAAACTTTTTATTAACAGAGCCGAAAAACAAAAACAAAAACAAAAAAAAACTTTTTATTAACAGAGTGTTCTCACTGTAAACAATGAGAGTTTTCACTGCCGGGACAATTTTGTTTCAGAAACAGCTGAAAGCAATCAGGTCAGACAGAGCCAAGAGCTGGAGGGATTTTTAAAATGACAAAAACCGAACCAAATCTAACCAAAACAAAAATCAAAACCAATGGCCAAGATTTCAAGGTTGCTACTAAAGGTATGACATTCTCCTAAGACATGCGAGTGACTTGATCACTTTATTTATATATTTATATTTGAAGAAGAAGGAACTATTTGATGCAGCAAATCCACGTTGGTTAAAAATTACCAGATATGGGGGCTCCTTGGTGGCTCAGTGGTTTAGGCCTCTGCCTTCGGCTCAGGTCATGATTTCAGGGTCCTGGGTTGGAGCCCCACATCGTGCTCTCTGCTCAGCAGAAAGCCTGCTTCCCCCCTCTCTCTCTGCCTCCCTCTCTACCTACTTGAGATCTGTCTGTCAAATGGGTAAATAAGATCGTTAAAAAAAGAATTACTAGATGTGAAATACATCGAGTGTATGGGAAGGAAAATGATTTCACCTGATCTGACTAGGAAGTGGTTGACGCCTGAATTAAAGTGCTACAAAAAGAGTAAAGACCTGGGAAATATATGGGGTAAAAATGCCTAGAAAACCAGCAATAATAACTGGCTGCTCTTTATTGATCCAGATCCTGCGGTAGGCAAAGAAGAGCTGGTTTTAGCCAGAGGATGATCTCCGTTTGTCTTCATGATCTGGCATTTCCTACAAGCCAGGCATGGTGCTCGGCACTAGAGCTGCAAATGATGGGGGCCCTCATTGTCCCTTTTCTCTTCTCAGGGGACAACGGGCATGTCCATGGTGCAGTGTGACAGGCTTTACCACAGGGAGATAATAGACTGCCAAGGGTAGGTGGGAGCTGGGAAAAGCCACTTAGGAACAGATTTTCAGGGGAGGTGATAGACAAAGCAAAGCGAAGAATGAGGATGAGTGTTTCAAGTTTCAAAGGGCCAGGAGGCAGCACAGTGCATTCGGGAAACTACAGCAAGTTCATGACAACCGACAGCTGATCTGGCAGCATCACCTGGGGATGGAGGCTGAGCCCCGGGGTTAACACTGGGGGTGAGAGGGTTTGTATACTATGGCAAGGAGGTGAGGTACTACACTGTGTGGGCACAGGGAGCTAACGGAGGATTTCAAATATCAGAATCGTAACCATAATAGAGTATTTCATTGCATCCTAGCTTTCATCAAGGGTAAGATGCACTGTAGTTTATGTTCGACTAAGAAAGTGAAATGCTGTCAGTTAAACTAGGATATGTCATCAAGTGCAAGGTGAGTGCCACCTTAACAGATATTAAAATGGGGGGGGGACAAATCTTAGAACAAGTAAATTGTGGTAGTAAAATAATTAAGAAAGATCCAACACTTGGATCAACTAAAGAAGTGATTATTGCTTACCATGTGCCCCAAAGTATATTAAGTACTAGAACAAGAGACGTGCTCATCTTGATGCCCCGCAGCTGTTAGACCCAAGGTACAGAGGGCAGTAGCCAATGACCAACAGGCCCCAAGTGCCATGTGCAGACTCTAAGAGCAACTGCCTTTGAAAGAGGAAACGATTGAGAGTGGGCTTTCTGAGGTAGAGAATTACTAGCTGGGAAAGTAGGACAATTGACACAGAATCAGAATTCATGCCCTACATGACAGAGTTGGTGAAACTTCCCTTCTCAGAGATCTTGAGGCTCCTCAGAAACGAATTTTTCATTTTGGACAGATCATTCAGGATAAATATGATCTGTTTGAGTTCCTGGTTCTCTCATTAGGACTGTTTCTTAGGCTTCACTGGCACAAGAAAAGGATTTTGATAATCCAGGTAAATCCTGACAAAAGCAAAGCACGGGATCTATGAAAATCTAACCACTCAGAGGAGAACAACAGATAAAGGGCCAGGCCGACCTGACCCTGCAGGATAGGTAAGCTTAGTCTGGCAACAGGGGTAGAGGGGAAGTGCCCATCTCCTGCGAGAAGAGCTAGAGAAGACCCTTTCCAGAGAGACCACCAGGAGAGGAGAGCAGTAGGTGCTGATGATGAAGAATATTTTAATCAGCAGAGAATGTCAAAATGACAAAGTTCCACGATCAGAGTAAACATATGGGATAAAAAATAAAAAATAAAGAAAAAAGATTTCTTTGAAAGGACTTTTTTATTAAAGGAATTTAATCAAAAGTCCTTTTAAAGAGACAGTTGGCTATTTAAACCAATAGTACAACTCACTGAGAGAATCGCCGCATTATTTATTGGGGTAGAAAGGACCTGGAATGTAGAAAGACCTATTCTGCAGAGGAAAAAATAGAATCACTAACAGGCCTCATGCCTTGCACAGCCAGTGGCTAGAATCCCTGCCTCATGAGACCCTGTGCTAGAAGGCCGCTAGAACCATCTCAACTATGTTAGTCTTTCTTGGAAGCCAACAAGTGTTTGCCCAGTTAAGAGCACGGTAACAATCAGTCACGTTATGTTATAATGATTGTCGATATCTTTAAAAGCCTTGTCAAGTTCCTTTTTGAGTAAACTTCACCCACACTTAGAGAAATTTATCTGAGGTTCACCTCTTTGAAATACCTCATTGTTGTTCCACATTTACCATAGCCGAAAAACAAAAACAAAAACAAAAAAAAACTTTTTATTAACAGAGTGTTCAGAAGGGGCGCCACTGTAAACAATGAGAGTTTTCACTGCCGGGACAATTTTGTTTCAGAAACAGCTGAAAGCAATCAGGTCAGACAGAGCCAAGAGCTGGAGGGATTTTTAAAATGACAAAAACCGAACCAAATCTAACCAAAACAAAAATCAAAACCAATGGCCAAGATTTCAAGTTTGCTACTAAAGGTATGACATTCTCCTAAGACATGCGAGTGACTTGATCACTTTATTTATATATTTATATTTGAAGAAGAAGGAACTATTTGATGCAGCAAATCCACGTTGGTTAAAAATTACCAGATATGGGGGCTCCTGGGTGGCTCAGTGGTTTAGGCCTCTGCCTTCGGCTCAGGTCATGATTTTAGGGTCCTGGGATGGAGCCCCACATCGTGCTCTCTGCTCAGCGGGGAGCCTGCTTCCCCCCTCTCTCTCTGCCTCCCTCTCTACCTACTTGAGATATGTCTGTCAAATGGGTAAATAAGATCTTTAAAAAAAGAATTACTAGATGTGAAATACATCGAGGGTATGGGAAGGAAAATGATTTCACCTGATCTGACTAGGAAGTGGTTGAAGCCTTAATTAAAGTGCTACAAAAAGAGTAAAGACCTGGGAAATATATGGGGTAAAAATGCCTAGAAAACCAGCAATAATAACTGGCTGCTCTTTATTGATCCAGATCCTGAGGTAGGCAAAGAAGAGCTGGTTTTAGCCAGAGGATGATCTCCGTTTGTCTTCATGATCTGGCATTTCCTACAAGCCAGGCATGGTGCTCGGCACTAGAGCTGCAAATGATGGGGCCCTCATTGTCCCTTTTCTCTTCTCAGGGGGACAACGGGCATGTCCATGATGCAGTGTGACAGGCTTTACCACAGGGAGATAATAGACTGCCAAGGGTAGGTGGGAGCTGGGAAAAGCCACTTCGGAACAGATTTTCAGGGGAGGTGATAGACAAAGCAAAGCAAAGAATGAGGATGAGTGTTTCAAGTTTCAAAGGGCCAGGAGGCAGCACAGTGCATTCGGGAAACTACAGCAAGTTCATGACAACCGACAGCTGATCTGGCAGCATCACCTGGGGATGGAGGCTGAGCCCCGGGGTTAACACTGGGGGTGAGAGGGTTTGTATACTATGGCAAGGAGGTGAGGTACTACACTGTGTGGGCACAGGGAGCTAACGGAGGATTTCAAATATCAGAATCGTAACCATAATAGAGTATTTAATTGCATCCTAGCTTTCATCAAGGGTAAGATGCACTGTCGTTTATGTTCGACTAAGAAAGTGAAATGCTGTCAGTTAAACTAGGATATGTCATCAAGTGCAAGGTGAGTGCCACCTTAACAGATATTAAAATGGGGGGGGGGGGGACAAATCTTAGAACAAGTAAATTGTGGTAGTAAAATAATTAAGAAAGATCCAACACTTGGATCAACTAAAGAAGTGATTATTGCTTACCATGTGCCCCAAAGTATATTAAGTACTAGAACAAGAGACGTGCTCATCTTGATGCCCCGCAGCTGTTAGACCCAAGGTACAGAGGGCAGTAGCCAATGACCAACAGGCCCCAAGTGCCATGTGCAGACTCTAAGAGCAACTGCCTTTGAAAGAGGAAACGATTGAGAGTGGGCTTTCTGAGGTAGAGAATTACTAGCTGGGAAAGTAGGACAATTGACACAGAATCAGAATTCATGCCCTACATGACAGAGTTGGTGAAACTTCCCTTCTCAGAGATCTTGAGGCCCCTCAGAAACGAATTTTTCATTTTGGACAGATCATTCAGGATAAATATGATCTGTTTGAGTTCCTGGTTCTCTCATTAGGACTGTTTCTTAGGCTTCACTGGCACAAGAAAAGGATTTTGATAATCCAGGTAAATCCTGACAAAAGCAAAGCACGGGATCTATGAAAATCTAACCACTCAGAGGAGAACAACAGATAAAGGGCCAGGCCGACCTGACCCTGCAGGATAGGTAAGGTTAGTCTGGCAACAGGGGTAGAGGGGAAGTGCCCATCTCCTGCTAGAAGAGCTAGAGAAGACCCTTTCCAGAGAGACCACCAGGAGAGGAGAGCAGTAGGTGCTGATGATGAAGAATATTTTAATCAGCAGAGAAGGTCAAAATGACAAAGATCCACGATCAGAGTAAACATATGGGATAAATATAAAAAATAAAGGAAAAAGATTTCTTTTAAAGGACTTTTGTTTAAAGGAATTTAAACAAAAGTCCTTTTAAAGAGACAGTTGGCTGTTTAAACCAATAGTACAACTCACTGAGAGAATCGCCGCATTATTTATTGGGGTAGAAAGGACCTGGAATGTAGAAAGACCTATTCTGCAGAGGAAAAAATAGAATCACTAACAGGCCTCATGCCTTGCACAGCCAGTGGCTAGAATCCCTGCCTCATGAGACCCTGTGCTAGAAGGCCGCTAGAACCATCTCAACTATGTTAGTCTTTCTTGGAAGCCAACAAGTGTTTGCCCAGTTAAGAGCACGGTAACAATCAGTCACGTTATGTTATAATGATTGTCGATATCTTTAAAAGCCTTGTCAAGTTCCTTTTTGAGTAACCTTCACCCACCTTTAGAGAAATTTATATGTGGTTCACCTCTTTGAAATACCTCATTGTTGTTCCACATTTACCATAGCCGAAAAATAAAAACAAAAACAAAAAAAACTTTTTATTAACAGAGTGTTCAGAAGGGGCGCCACTGTAAACAATGAGAGTTTTCACTGCTGGGACAATTTTGTTTCAGAAACAGCTGAAAGCAATCAGGTCAGACAGAGCCAAGGGCTGGAGGGATTTTTAAAATGACAAAAACCGAACCAAATCTAACCAAAACAAAAATCAAAACCAATGGCCAAGATTTCAAGGTTGCTACTAAAGGTATGACATTCTCCTAAGACATGCGAGTGACTTGATCACTTTATTTATATATTTATATTTGAAGAAGAAGGAACTATTTGATGCAGCAAATCCACGTTGGTTAAAAATTACCAGATATGGGGGCTCCTGGGTGGCTCAGTGGTTTAGGCCTCTGCCTTCGGCTCAGGTCATGATTTCAGGGTCCTGGGATGGAGCCCCACATCGTGCTCTCTGCTCAGCGGAAAGCCTGCTTCCCCCCTCTCTCTCTGCCTCCCTGTCTACCTACTTGAGATCTGTCTGTCAAATGGGTAAATAAGATCTTTAAAAAAAGAATTACTAGATGTGAAATACATCGAGGGTATGGGAAGGAAAATGATTTCACCTGATCTGACTAGGAAGTGGTTGAAGCTTGAATTAAAGTGCTATAAAAAGAGTAAAGACCTGGGAAATATATGGGGTAAAAATCCCTAGAAAACCAGCAATAATAACTGGCTGCTCTTTATTGATCCAGATCCTGAGGTAGGCAAAGAAGAGCTGGTTTTAGCCAGAGGATGATCTCCGTTTGTCTTCATGATCTGGCATTTCCTACAAGCCAGGCATGGTGCTCGGCACTAGAGCTGCAAATGATGGGGGCCCTCATTGTCCATTTTCTCTTCTCAGGGGGACAACGGGCATGTCCATGGTGCAGTGTGACAGGCTTTACCACAGGGAGATAATAGACTGCCAAGGGTAGGTGGGAGCTGGGAAAAGCCACTTAGGAACAGATTTTCAGGGGAGGTGATAGACAAAGCAAAGCGAAGAATGAGGATGAGTGTTTCAAGTTTCAAAGGGCCAGGAGGCAGCACAGTGCATTCGGGAAACTACAGCAAGTTCATGACAACCGACAGCTGATCTGGCAGCATCACCTGGGGATGGAGGCTGAGCCCCGGGGTTAACACTGGGGGTGAGAGGGTTTGTATACTATGGCAAGGAGGTGAGGTACTACACTGTGTGGGCACAGGGAGCTAACGGAGGATTTCAAATATCAGAATCGTAACCATAATAGAGTATTTAATTGCATCCTAGCTTTCATCAAGGGTAAGATGCACTGTAGTTTATGTTCGACTAAGAAAGTGAAATGCTGTCAGTTAAACTAGGATATGTCATCAAGTGCAAGGTGAGTGCCACCTTAACAGATATTAAAATGGGGGGGGGGGATAAATCTTAGAACAAGTAAATTGTGGTAGTAAAATAATTAAGAAAGATCCAACACTTGGATCAACTAAAGAAGTGATTATTGCTTACCATGTGCCCCAAAGTATATTAAGTACTAGAACAAGAGACGTGCTCATCTTGATGCCCCGCAGCTGTTAGACCCAAGGTACAGAGGGCAGTAGCCAATGACCAACAGGCCCCAAGTGCCATGTGCAGACTCTAAGAGCAACTGCCTTTGAAAGAGGAAACGATTGAGAGTGGGCTTTCTGAGGTAGAGAATTACTAGCTGGGAAAGTAGGACAATTGACACAGAATCAGAATTCATGCCCTACATGACAGAGTTGGTGAAACTTCCCTTCTCAGAGATCTTGAGGCTCCTCAGAAACGAATTTTTCATTTTGGACAGATCATTCAGGATAAATATGATCTGTTTGAGTTCCTGGTTCTCTCATTAGGACTGTTTCTTAGGCTTCACTGGCACAAGAAAAGGATTTTGATAATCCAGGTAAATCCTGACAAAAGCAAAGCACGGGATCTATGAAAATCTAACCACTCAGAGGAGAACAACAGATAAAGGGCCAGGCCGACCTGACCCTGCAGGATAGGTAAGCTTAGTCTGGCAACAGGGGTAGAGGGGAAGTGCCCATCTCCTGCGAGAAGAGCTAGAGAAGACCCTTTCCAGAGAGACCACCAGGAGAGGAGAGCAGTAGGTGCTGATGATGAAGAATATTTTAATCAGCAGAGAAGGTCAAAATGACAAAGTTCCACGATCAGAGTAAACATATGGGATAAAAAATAAAAAATAAAGAAAAAAGATTTCTTTGAAAGGACTTTTTTATTAAAGGAATTTAATCAAAAGTCCTTTTAAAGAGACAGTTGGCTATTTAAACCAATAGTACAACTCACTGAGAGAATCGCCGCATTATTTATTGGGGTAGAAAGGACCTGGAATGTAGAAAGACCTATTCTGCAGAGGAAAAAATAGAATCACTAACAGGCCTCATGCCTTGCACAGCCAGTGGCTAGAATCCCTGCCTCATGAGACCCTGTGCTAGAAGGCCGCTAGAACCATCTCAACTATGTTAGTCTTTCTTGGAAGCCAACAAGTGTTTGCCCAGTTAAGAGCACGGTAACAATCAGTCACGTTATGTTATAATGATTGTCGATATCTTTAAAAGCCTTGTCAAGTTCCTTTTTGAGTAAACTTCACCCACACTTAGAGAAATTTATCTGAGGTTCACCTCTTTGAAATACCTCATTGTTGTTCCACATTTACCATAGCCGAAAAACAAAAACAAAAACAAAAAAAAACTTTTTATTAACAGAGTGTTCAGAAGGGGCGCCACTGTAAACAATGAGAGTTTTCACTGCCGGGACAATTTTGTTTCAGAAACAGCTGAAAGCAATCAGGTCAGACAGAGCCAAGAGCTGGAGGGATTTTTAAAATGACAAAAACCGAACCAAATCTAACCAAAACAAAAATCAAAACCAATGGCCAAGATTTCAAGTTTGCTACTAAAGGTATGACATTCTCCTAAGACATGCGAGTGACTTGATCACTTTATTTATATATTTATATTTGAAGAAGAAGGAACTATTTGATGCAGCAAATCCACGTTGGTTAAAAATTACCAGATATGGGGGCTCCTGGGTGGCTCAGTGGTTTAGGCCTCTGCCTTCGGCTCAGGTCATGATTTTAGGGTCCTGGGATGGAGCCCCACATCGTGCTCTCTGCTCAGCGGGGAGCCTGCTTCCCCCCTCTCTCTCTGCCTCCCTCTCTACCTACTTGAGATATGTCTGTCAAATGGGTAAATAAGATCTTTAAAAAAAGAATTACTAGATGTGAAATACATCGAGGGTATGGGAAGGAAAATGATTTCACCTGATCTGACTAGGAAGTGGTTGAAGCCTTAATTAAAGTGCTACAAAAAGAGTAAAGACCTGGGAAATATATGGGGTAAAAATGCCTAGAAAACCAGCAATAATAACTGGCTGCTCTTTATTGATCCAGATCCTGAGGTAGGCAAAGAAGAGCTGGTTTTAGCCAGAGGATGATCTCCGTTTGTCTTCATGATCTGGCATTTCCTACAAGCCAGGCATGGTGCTCGGCACTAGAGCTGCAAATGATGGGGCCCTCATTGTCCCTTTTCTCTTCTCAGGGGGACAACGGGCATGTCCATGATGCAGTGTGACAGGCTTTACCACAGGGAGATAATAGACTGCCAAGGGTAGGTGGGAGCTGGGAAAAGCCACTTCGGAACAGATTTTCAGGGGAGGTGATAGACAAAGCAAAGCAAAGAATGAGGATGAGTGTTTCAAGTTTCAAAGGGCCAGGAGGCAGCACAGTGCATTCGGGAAACTACAGCAAGTTCATGACAACCGACAGCTGATCTGGCAGCATCACCTGGGGATGGAGGCTGAGCCCCGGGGTTAACACTGGGGGTGAGAGGGTTTGTATACTATGGCAAGGAGGTGAGGTACTACACTGTGTGGGCACAGGGAGCTAACGGAGGATTTCAAATATCAGAATCGTAACCATAATAGAGTATTTAATTGCATCCTAGCTTTCATCAAGGGTAAGATGCACTGTCGTTTATGTTCGACTAAGAAAGTGAAATGCTGTCAGTTAAACTAGGATATGTCATCAAGTGCAAGGTGAGTGCCACCTTAACAGATATTAAAATGGGGGGGGGGGACAAATCTTAGAACAAGTAAATTGTGGTAGTAAAATAATTAAGAAAGATCCAACACTTGGATCAACTAAAGAAGTGATTATTGCTTACCATGTGCCCCAAAGTATATTAAGTACTAGAACAAGAGACGTGCTCATCTTGATGCCCCGCAGCTGTTAGACCCAAGGTACAGAGGGCAGTAGCCAATGACCAACAGGCCCCAAGTGCCATGTGCAGACTCTAAGAGCAACTGCCTTTGAAAGAGGAAACGATTGAGAGTGGGCTTTCTGAGGTAGAGAATTACTAGCTGGGAAAGTAGGACAATTGACACAGAATCAGAATTCATGCCCTACATGACAGAGTTGGTGAAACTTCCCTTCTCAGAGATCTTGAGGCTCCTCAGAAACGAATTTTTCATTTTGGACAGATCATTCAGGATAAATATGATCTGTTTGAGTTCCTGGTTCTCTCATTAGGACTGTTTCTTAGGCTTCACTGGCACAAGAAAAGGATTTTGATAATCCAGGTAAATCCTGACAAAAGCAAAGCACGGGATCTATGAAAATCTAACCACTCAGAGGAGAACAACAGATAAAGGGCCAGGCCGACCTGACCCTGCAGGATAGGTAAGGTTAGTCTGGCAACAGGGGTAGAGGGGAAGTGCCCATCTCCTGCTAGAAGAGCTAGAGAAGACCCTTTCCAGAGAGACCACCAGGAGAGGAGAGCAGTAGGTGCTGATGATGAAGAATATTTTAATCAGCAGAGAAGGTCAAAATGACAAAGATCCACGATCAGAGTAAACATATGGGATAAATATAAAAAATAAAGGAAAAAGATTTCTTTTAAAGGACTTTTTTTTAAAGGAATTTAAACAAAAGTCCTTTTAAAGAGACAGTTGGCTGTTTAAACCAATAGTACAACTCACTGAGAGAATCGCCGCATTATTTATTGGGGTAGAAAGGACCTGGAATGTAGAAAGACCTATTCTGCAGAGGAAAAAATAGAATCACTAACAGGCCTCATGCCTTGCACAGCCAGTGGCTAGAATCCCTGCCTCATGAGACCCTGTGCTAGAAGGCCGCTAGAACCATCTCAACTATGTTAGTCTTTCTTGGAAGCCAACAAGTGTTTGCCCAGTTAAGAGCACGGTAACAATCAGTCACGTTATGTTATAATGATTGTCGATATCTTTAAAAGCCTTGTCAAGTTCCTTTTTGAGTAACCTTCACCCACCTTTAGAGAAATTTATATGTGGTTCACCTCTTTGAAATACCTCATTGTTGTTCCACATTTACCATAGCCGAAAAATAAAAACAAAAACAAAAAAAACTTTTTATTAACAGAGTGTTCAGAAGGGGCGCCACTGTAAACAATGAGAGTTTTCACTGCTGGGACAATTTTGTTTCAGAAACAGCTGAAAGCAATCAGGTCAGACAGAGCCAAGGGCTGGAGGGATTTTTAAAATGACAAAAACCGAACCAAATCTAACCAAAACAAAAATCAAAACCAATGGCCAAGATTTCAAGGTTGCTACTAAAGGTATGACATTCTCCTAAGACATGCGAGTGACTTGATCACTTTATTTATATATTTATATTTGAAGAAGAAGGAACTATTTGATGCAGCAAATCCACGTTGGTTAAAAATTACCAGATATGGGGGCTCCTGGGTGGCTCAGTGGTTTAGGCCTCTGCCTTCGGCTCAGGTCATGATTTCAGGGTCCTGGGATGGAGCCCCACATCGTGCTCTCTGCTCAGCGGAAAGCCTGCTTCCCCCCTCTCTCTCTGCCTCCCTGTCTACCTACTTGAGATCTGTCTGTCAAATGGGTAAATAAGATCTTTAAAAAAAGAATTACTAGATGTGAAATACATCGAGTGTATGGGAAGGAAAATGATTTCACCTGATCTGACTAGGAAGTGGTTGAAGCTTGAATTAAAGTGCTATAAAAAGAGTAAAGACCTGGGAAATATATGGGGTAAAAATCCCTAGAAAACCAGCAATAATAACTGGCTGCTCTTTATTGATCCAGATCCTGAGGTAGGCAAAGAAGAGCTGGTTTTAGCCAGAGGATGATCTCCGTTTGTCTTCATGATCTGGCATTTCCTACAAGCCAGGCATGGTGCTCGGCACTAGAGCTGCAAATGATGGGGGCCCTCATTGTCCATTTTCTCTTCTCAGGGGGACAACGGGCATGTCCATGGTGCAGTGTGACAGGCTTTACCACAGGGAGATAATAGACTGCCAAGGGTAGGTGGGAGCTGGGAAAAGCCACTTAGGAACAGATTTTCAGGGGAGGTGATAGACAAAGCAAAGCGAAGAATGAGGATGAGTGTTTCAAGTTTCAAAGGGCCAGGAGGCAGCACAGTGCATTCGGGAAACTACAGCAAGTTCATGACAACCGACAGCTGATCTGGCAGCATCACCTGGGGATGGAGGCTGAGCCCCGGGGTTAACACTGGGGGTGAGAGGGTTTGTATACTATGGCAAGGAGGTGAGGTACTACACTGTGTGGGCACAGAGAGCTAACGGAGGATTTCAAATATCAGAATCGTAACCATAATAGAGTATTTAATTGCATCCTAGCTTTCATCAAGGGTAAGATGCACTGTAGTTTATGTTCGACTAAGAAAGTGAAATGCTGTCAGTTAAACTAGGATATGTCATCAAGTGCAAGGTGAGTGCCACCTTAACAGATATTAAAATGGGGGGGGGGACAAATCTTAGAACAAGTAAATTGTGGTAGTAAAATAATTAAGAAAGATCCAACACTTGGATCAACTAAAGAAGTGATTATTGCTTACCATGTGCCCCAAAGTATATTAAGTACTAGAACAAGAGACGTGCTCATCTTGATGCCCCGCAGCTGTTAGACCCAAGGTACAGAGGGCAGTAGCCAATGACCAACAGGCCCCAAGTGCCATGTGCAGACTCTAAGAGCAACTGCCTTTGAAAGAGGAAACGATTGAGAGTGGGCTTTCTGAGGTAGAGAATTACTAGCTGGGAAAGTAGGACAATTGACACAGAATCAGAATTCATGCCCTACATGACAGAGTTGGTGAAACTTCCCTTCTCAGAGATCTTGAGGCTCCTCAGAAACGAATTTTTCATTTTGGACAGATCATTCAGGATAAATATGATCTGTTTGAGTTCCTGGTTCTCTCATTAGGACTGTTTCTTAGGCTTCACTGGCACAAGAAAAGGATTTTGATAATCCAGGTAAATCCTGACAAAAGCAAAGCACGGGATCTATGAAAATCTAACCACTCAGAGGAGAACAACAGATAAAGGGCCAGGCCGACCTGACCCTGCAGGATAGGTAAGCTTAGTCTGGCAACAGGGGTAGAGGGGAAGTGCCCATCTCCTGCTAGAAGAGCTAGAGAAGACCCTTTCCAGAGAGACCACCAGGAGAGGAGAGCAGTAGGTGCTGATGATGAAGAATATTTTAATCAGCAGAGAATGTCAAAATGACAAAGTTCCACGATCAGAGTAAACATATGGGATAAAAAATAAAAAATAAAGAAAAAAGATTTCTTTGAAAGGACTTTTTTATTAAAGGAATTTAATCAAAAGTCCTTTTAAAGAGACAGTTGGCTATTTAAACCAATAGTACAACTCACTGAGAGAATCGCCGCATTATTTATTGGGGTAGAAAGGACCTGGAATGTAGAAAGACCTATTCTGCAGAGGAAAAAATAGAATCACTAACAGGCCTCATGCCTTGCACAGCCAGTGGCTAGAATCCCTGCCTCATGAGACCCTGTGCTAGAAGGCCGCTAGAACCATCTCAACTATGTTAGTCTTTCTTGGAAGCCAACAAGTGTTTGCCCAGTTAAGAGCACGGTAACAATCAGTCACGTTATGTTATAATGATTGTCGATATCTTTAAAAGCCTTGTCAAGTTCCTTTTTGAGTAAACTTCACCCACACTTAGAGAAATTTATCTGAGGTTCACCTCTTTGAAATACCTCATTGTTGTTCCACATTTACCATAGCCGAAAAACAAAAACAAAAACAAAAAAAAACTTTTTATTAACAGAGCCGAAAAACAAAAACAAAAACAAAAAAAAACTTTTTATTAACAGAGTGTTCTCACTGTAAACAATGAGAGTTTTCACTGCCGGGACAATTTTGTTTCAGAAACAGCTGAAAGCAATCAGGTCAGACAGAGCCAAGAGCTGGAGGGATTTTTAAAATGACAAAAACCGAACCAAATCTAACCAAAACAAAAATCAAAACCAATGGCCAAGATTTCAAGGTTGCTACTAAAGGTATGACATTCTCCTAAGACATGCGAGTGACTTGATCACTTTATTTATATATTTATATTTGAAGAAGAAGGAACTATTTGATGCAGCAAATCCACGTTGGTTAAAAATTACCAGATATGGGGGCTCCTTGGTGGCTCAGTGGTTTAGGCCTCTGCCTTCGGCTCAGGTCATGATTTCAGGGTCCTGGGTTGGAGCCCCACATCGTGCTCTCTGCTCAGCAGAAAGCCTGCTTCCCCCCTCTCTCTCTGCCTCCCTCTCTACCTACTTGAGATCTGTCTGTCAAATGGGTAAATAAGATCGTTAAAAAAAGAATTACTAGATGTGAAATACATCGAGTGTATGGGAAGGAAAATGATTTCACCTGATCTGACTAGGAAGTGGTTGAAGCCTTAATTAAAGTGCTACAAAAAGAGTAAAGACCTGGGAAATATATGGGGTAAAAATGCCTAGAAAACCAGCAATAATAACTGGCTGCTCTTTATTGATCCAGATCCTGCGGTAGGCAAAGAAGAGCTGGTTTTAGCCAGAGGATGATCTCCGTTTGTCTTCATGATCTGGCATTTCCTACAAGCCAGGCATGGTGCTCGGCACTAGAGCTGCAAATGATGGGGGCCCTCATTGTCCCTTTTCTCTTCTCAGGGGACAACGGGCATGTCCATGGTGCAGTGTGACAGGCTTTACCACAGGGAGATAATAGACTGCCAAGGGTAGGTGGGAGCTGGGAAAAGCCACTTAGGAACAGATTTTCAGGGGAGGTGATAGACAAAGCAAAGCGAAGAATGAGGATGAGTGTTTCAAGTTTCAAAGGGCCAGGAGGCAGCACAGTGCATTCGGGAAACTACAGCAAGTTCATGACAACCGACAGCTGATCTGGCAGCATCACCTGGGGATGGAGGCTGAGCCCCGGGGTTAACACTGGGGGTGAGAGGGTTTGTATACTATGGCAAGGAGGTGAGGTACTACACTGTGTGGGCACAGGGAGCTAACGGAGGATTTCAAATATCAGAATCGTAACCATAATAGAGTATTTCATTGCATCCTAGCTTTCATCAAGGGTAAGATGCACTGTAGTTTATGTTCGACTAAGAAAGTGAAATGCTGTCAGTTAAACTAGGATATGTCATCAAGTGCAAGGTGAGTGCCACCTTAACAGATATTAAAATGGGGGGGGGGACAAATCTTAGAACAAGTAAATTGTGGTAGTAAAATAATTAAGAAAGATCCAACACTTGGATCAACTAAAGAAGTGATTATTGCTTACCATGTGCCCCAAAGTATATTAAGTACTAGAACAAGAGACGTGCTCATCTTGATGCCCCGCAGCTGTTAGACCCAAGGTACAGAGGGCAGTAGCCAATGACCAACAGGCCCCAAGTTCCATGTGCAGACTCTAAGAGCAACTGCCTTTGAAAGAGGAAACGATTGAGAGTGGGCTTTCTGAGGTAGAGAATTACTAGCTGGGAAAGTAGGACAATTGACACAGAATCAGAATTCATGCCCTACATGACAGAGTTGGTGAAACTTCCCTTCTCAGAGATCTTGAGGCTCCTCAGAAACGAATTTTTCATTTTGGACAGATCATTCAGGATAAATATGATCTGTTTGAGTTCCTGGTTCTATCATTAGGACTGTTTCTTAGGCTTCACTGGCACAAGAAAAGGATTTTGATAATCCAGGTAAATCCTGACAAAAGCAAAGCACGGGATCTATGAAAATCTAACCACTCAGAGGAGAACAACAGATAAAGGGCCAGGCCGACCTGACCCTGCAGGATAGGTAAGCTTAGTCTGGCAACAGGGGTAGAGGGGAAGTGCCCATCTCCTGCGAGAAGAGCTAGAAAAGACCCTTTCCAGAGAGACCACCAGGAGAGGAGAGCAGTAGGTGCTGATGATGAAGAATATTTTAATCAGCAGAGAATGTCAAAATGACAAAGTTCCACGATCAGAGTAAACATATGGGATAAAAAATAAAAAATAAAGAAAAAAGATTTCTTTGAAAGGACTTTTTTATTAAAGGAATTTAATCAAAAGTCCTTTTAAAGAGACAGTTGGCTATTTAAACCAATAGTACAACTCACTGAGAGAATCGCCGCATTATTTATTGGGGTAGAAAGGACCTGGAATGTAGAAAGACCTATTCTGCAGAGGAAAAAATAGAATCACTAACAGGCCTCATGCCTTGCACAGCCAGTGGCTAGAATCCCTGCCTCATGAGACCCTGTGCTAGAAGGCCGCTAGAACCATCTCAACTATGTTAGTCTTTCTTGGAAGCCAACAAGTGTTTGCCCAGTTAAGAGCACGGTAACAATCAGTCACGTTATGTTATAATGATTGTCGATATCTTTAAAAGCCTTGTCAAGTTCCTTTTTGAGTAAACTTCACCCACACTTAGAGAAATTTATCTGAGGTTCACCTCTTTGAAATACCTCATTGTTGTTCCACATTTACCATAGCCGAAAAACAAAAACAAAAACAAAAAAAAACTTTTTATTAACAGAGTGTTCAGAAGGGGCGCCACTGTAAACAATGAGAGTTTTCACTGCCGGGACAATTTTGTTTCAGAAACAGCTGAAAGCAATCAGGTCAGACAGAGCCAAGAGCTGGAGGGATTTTTAAAATGACAAAAACCGAACCAAATCTAACCAAAACAAAAATCAAAACCAATGGCCAAGATTTCAAGTTTGCTACTAAAGGTATGACATTCTCCTAAGACATGCGAGTGACTTGATCACTTTATTTATATATTTATATTTGAAGAAGAAGGAACTATTTGATGCAGCAAATCCACGTTGGTTAAAAATTACCAGATATGGGGGCTCCTGGGTGGCTCAGTGGTTTAGGCCTCTGCCTTCGGCTCAGGTCATGATTTTAGGGTCCTGGGATGGAGCCCCACATCGTGCTCTCTGCTCAGCGGGGAGCCTGCTTCCCCCCTCTCTCTCTGCCTCCCTCTCTACCTACTTGAGATATGTCTGTCAAATGGGTAAATAAGATCTTTAAAAAAAGAATTACTAGATGTGAAATACATCGAGGGTATGGGAAGGAAAATGATTTCACCTGATCTGACTAGGAAGTGGTTGAAGCCTTAATTAAAGTGCTACAAAAAGAGTAAAGACCTGGGAAATATATGGGGTAAAAATGCCTAGAAAACCAGCAATAATAACTGGCTGCTCTTTATTGATCCAGATCCTGAGGTAGGCAAAGAAGAGCTGGTTTTAGCCAGAGGATGATCTCCGTTTGTCTTCATGATCTGGCATTTCCTACAAGCCAGGCATGGTGCTCGGCACTAGAGCTGCAAATGATGGGGCCCTCATTGTCCCTTTTCTCTTCTCAGGGGGACAACGGGCATGTCCATGATGCAGTGTGACAGGCTTTACCACAGGGAGATAATAGACTGCCAAGGGTAGGTGGGAGCTGGGAAAAGCCACTTCGGAACAGATTTTCAGGGGAGGTGATAGACAAAGCAAAGCAAAGAATGAGGATGAGTGTTTCAAGTTTCAAAGGGCCAGGAGGCAGCACAGTGCATTCGGGAAACTACAGCAAGTTCATGACAACCGACAGCTGATCTGGCAGCATCACCTGGGGATGGAGGCTGAGCCCCGGGGTTAACACTGGGGGTGAGAGGGTTTGTATACTATGGCAAGGAGGTGAGGTACTACACTGTGTGGGCACAGGGAGCTAACGGAGGATTTCAAATATCAGAATCGTAACCATAATAGAGTATTTAATTGCATCCTAGCTTTCATCAAGGGTAAGATGCACTGTCGTTTATGTTCGACTAAGAAAGTGAAATGCTGTCAGTTAAACTAGGATATGTCATCAAGTGCAAGGTGAGTGCCACCTTAACAGATATTAAAATGGGGGGGGGGGGGACAAATCTTAGAACAAGTAAATTGTGGTAGTAAAATAATTAAGAAAGATCCAACACTTGGATCAACTAAAGAAGTGATTATTGCTTACCATGTGCCCCAAAGTATATTAAGTACTAGAACAAGAGACGTGCTCATCTTGATGCCCCGCAGCTGTTAGACCCAAGGTACAGAGGGCAGTAGCCAATGACCAACAGGCCCCAAGTGCCATGTGCAGACTCTAAGAGCAACTGCCTTTGAAAGAGGAAACGATTGAGAGTGGGCTTTCTGAGGTAGAGAATTACTAGCTGGGAAAGTAGGACAATTGACACAGAATCAGAATTCATGCCCTACATGACAGAGTTGGTGAAACTTCCCTTCTCAGAGATCTTGAGGCCCCTCAGAAACGAATTTTTCATTTTGGACAGATCATTCAGGATAAATATGATCTGTTTGAGTTCCTGGTTCTCTCATTAGGACTGTTTCTTAGGCTTCACTGGCACAAGAAAAGGATTTTGATAATCCAGGTAAATCCTGACAAAAGCAAAGCACGGGATCTATGAAAATCTAACCACTCAGAGGAGAACAACAGATAAAGGGCCAGGCCGACCTGACCCTGCAGGATAGGTAAGGTTAGTCTGGCAACAGGGGTAGAGGGGAAGTGCCCATCTCCTGCTAGAAGAGCTAGAGAAGACCCTTTCCAGAGAGACCACCAGGAGAGGAGAGCAGTAGGTGCTGATGATGAAGAATATTTTAATCAGCAGAGAAGGTCAAAATGACAAAGATCCACGATCAGAGTAAACATATGGGATAAATATAAAAAATAAAGGAAAAAGATTTCTTTTAAAGGACTTTTTTTTAAAGGAATTTAAACAAAAGTCCTTTTAAAGAGACAGTTGGCTGTTTAAACCAATAGTACAACTCACTGAGAGAATCGCCGCATTATTTATTGGGGTAGAAAGGACCTGGAATGTAGAAAGACCTATTCTGCAGAGGAAAAAATAGAATCACTAACAGGCCTCATGCCTTGCACAGCCAGTGGCTAGAATCCCTGCCTCATGAGACCCTGTGCTAGAAGGCCGCTAGAACCATCTCAACTATGTTAGTCTTTCTTGGAAGCCAACAAGTGTTTGCCCAGTTAAGAGCACGGTAACAATCAGTCACGTTATGTTATAATGATTGTCGATATCTTTAAAAGCCTTGTCAAGTTCCTTTTTGAGTAACCTTCACCCACCTTTAGAGAAATTTATATGTGGTTCACCTCTTTGAAATACCTCATTGTTGTTCCACATTTACCATAGCCGAAAAATAAAAACAAAAACAAAAAAAACTTTTTATTAACAGAGTGTTCAGAAGGGGCGCCACTGTAAACAATGAGAGTTTTCACTGCTGGGACAATTTTGTTTCAGAAACAGCTGAAAGCAATCAGGTCAGACAGAGCCAAGGGCTGGAGGGATTTTTAAAATGACAAAAACCGAACCAAATCTAACCAAAACAAAAATCAAAACCAATGGCCAAGATTTCAAGGTTGCTACTAAAGGTATGACATTCTCCTAAGACATGCGAGTGACTTGATCACTTTATTTATATATTTATATTTGAAGAAGAAGGAACTATTTGATGCAGCAAATCCACGTTGGTTAAAAATTACCAGATATGGGGGCTCCTGGGTGGCTCAGTGGTTTAGGCCTCTGCCTTCGGCTCAGGTCATGATTTCAGGGTCCTGGGATGGAGCCCCACATCGTGCTCTCTGCTCAGCGGAAAGCCTGCTTCCCCCCTCTCTCTCTGCCTCCCTGTCTACCTACTTGAGATCTGTCTGTCAAATGGGTAAATAAGATCTTTAAAAAAAGAATTACTAGATGTGAAATACATCGAGGGTATGGGAAGGAAAATGATTTCACCTGATCTGACTAGGAAGTGGTTGAAGCTTGAATTAAAGTGCTATAAAAAGAGTAAAGACCTGGGAAATATATGGGGTAAAAATCCCTAGAAAACCAGCAATAATAACTGGCTGCTCTTTATTGATCCAGATCCTGAGGTAGGCAAAGAAGAGCTGGTTTTAGCCAGAGGATGATCTCCGTTTGTCTTCATGATCTGGCATTTCCTACAAGCCAGGCATGGTGCTCGGCACTAGAGCTGCAAATGATGGGGGCCCTCATTGTCCATTTTCTCTTCTCAGGGGGACAACGGGCATGTCCATGGTGCAGTGTGACAGGCTTTACCACAGGGAGATAATAGACTGCCAAGGGTAGGTGGGAGCTGGGAAAAGCCACTTAGGAACAGATTTTCAGGGGAGGTGATAGACAAAGCAAAGCGAAGAATGAGGATGAGTGTTTCAAGTTTCAAAGGGCCAGGAGGCAGCACAGTGCATTCGGGAAACTACAGCAAGTTCATGACAACCGACAGCTGATCTGGCAGCATCACCTGGGGATGGAGGCTGAGCCCCGGGGTTAACACTGGGGGTGAGAGGGTTTGTATACTATGGCAAGGAGGTGAGGTACTACACTGTGTGGGCACAGGGAGCTAACGGAGGATTTCAAATATCAGAATCGTAACCATAATAGAGTATTTAATTGCATCCTAGCTTTCATCAAGGGTAAGATGCACTGTAGTTTATGTTCGACTAAGAAAGTGAAATGCTGTCAGTTAAACTAGGATATGTCATCAAGTGCAAGGTGAGTGCCACCTTAACAGATATTAAAATGGGGGGGGGGGACAAATCTTAGAACAAGTAAATTGTGGTAGTAAAATAATTAAGAAAGATCCAACACTTGGATCAACTAAAGAAGTGATTATTGCTTACCATGTGCCCCAAAGTATATTAAGTACTAGAACAAGAGACGTGCTCATCTTGATGCCCCGCAGCTGTTAGACCCAAGGTACAGAGGGCAGTAGCCAATGACCAACAGGCCCCAAGTGCCATGTGCAGACTCTAAGAGCAACTGCCTTTGAAAGAGGAAACGATTGAGAGTGGGCTTTCTGAGGTAGAGAATTACTAGCTGGGAAAGTAGGACAATTGACACAGAATCAGAATTCATGCCCTACATGACAGAGTTGGTGAAACTTCCCTTCTCAGAGATCTTGAGGCTCCTCAGAAACGAATTTTTCATTTTGGACAGATCATTCAGGATAAATATGATCTGTTTGAGTTCCTGGTTCTCTCATTAGGACTGTTTCTTAGGCTTCACTGGCACAAGAAAAGGATTTTGATAATCCAGGTAAATCCTGACAAAAGCAAAGCACGGGATCTATGAAAATCTAACCACTCAGAGGAGAACAACAGATAAAGGGCCAGGCCGACCTGACCCTGCAGGATAGGTAAGCTTAGTCTGGCAACAGGGGTAGAGGGGAAGTGCCCATCTCCTGCGAGAAGAGCTAGAGAAGACCCTTTCCAGAGAGACCACCAGGAGAGGAGAGCAGTAGGTGCTGATGATGAAGAATATTTTAATCAGCAGAGAATGTCAAAATGACAAAGTTCCACGATCAGAGTAAACATATGGGATAAAAAATAAAAAATAAAGAAAAAAGATTTCTTTGAAAGGACTTTTTTATTAAAGGAATTTAATCAAAAGTCCTTTTAAAGAGACAGTTGGCTATTTAAACCAATAGTACAACTCACTGAGAGAATCGCCGCATTATTTATTGGGGTAGAAAGGACCTGGAATGTAGAAAGACCTATTCTGCAGAGGAAAAAATAGAATCACTAACAGGCCTCATGCCTTGCACAGCCAGTGGCTAGAATCCCTGCCTCATGAGACCCTGTGCTAGAAGGCCGCTAGAACCATCTCAACTATGTTAGTCTTTCTTGGAAGCCAACAAGTGTTTGCCCAGTTAAGAGCACGGTAACAATCAGTCACGTTATGTTATAATGATTGTCGATATCTTTAAAAGCCTTGTCAAGTTCCTTTTTGAGTAAACTTCACCCACACTTAGAGAAATTTATCTGAGGTTCACCTCTTTGAAATACCTCATTGTTGTTCCACATTTACCATAGCCGAAAAACAAAAACAAAAACAAAAAAAACCTTTTTATTAACAGAGCCGAAAAACAAAAACAAAAACAAAAAAAAACTTTTTATTAACAGAGTGTTCTCACTGTAAACAATGAGAGTTTTCACTGCCGGGACAATTTTGTTTCAGAAACAGCTGAAAGCAATCAGGTCAGACAGAGCCAAGAGCTGGAGGGATTTTTAAAATGACAAAAACCGAACCAAATCTAACCAAAACAAAAATCAAAACCAATGGCCAAGATTTCAAGGTTGCTACTAAAGGTATGACATTCTCCTAAGACATGCGAGTGACTTGATCACTTTATTTATATATTTATATTTGAAGAAGAAGGAACTATTTGATGCAGCAAATCCACGTTGGTTAAAAATTACCAGATATGGGGGCTCCTTGGTGGCTCAGTGGTTTAGGCCTCTGCCTTCGGCTCAGGTCATGATTTCAGGGTCCTGGGTTGGAGCCCCACATCGTGCTCTCTGCTCAGCAGAAAGCCTGCTTCCCCCCTCTCTCTCTGCCTCCCTCTCTACCTACTTGAGATCTGTCTGTCAAATGGGTAAATAAGATCGTTAAAAAAAGAATTACTAGATGTGAAATACATCAAGTGTATGGGAAGGAAAATGATTTCACCTGATCTGACTAGGAAGTGGTTGACGCCTGAATTAAAGTGCTACAAAAAGAGTAAAGACCTGGGAAATATATGGGGTAAAAATGCCTAGAAAACCAGCAATAATAACTGGCTGCTCTTTATTGATCCAGATCCTGCGGTAGGCAAAGAAGAGCTGGTTTTAGCCAGAGGATGATCTCCGTTTGTCTTCATGATCTGGCATTTCCTACAAGCCAGGCATGGTGCTCGGCACTAGAGCTGCAAATGATGGGGGCCCTCATTGTCCATTTTCTCTTCTCAGGGGGACAACGGGCATGTCCATGGTGCAGTGTGACAGGCTTTACCACAGGGAGATAATAGACTGCCAAGGGTAGGTGGGAGCTGGGAAAAGCCACTTAGGAACAGATTTTCAGGGGAGGTGATAGACAAAGCAAAGCGAAGAATGAGGATGAGTGTTTCAAGTTTCAAAGGGCCAGGAGGCAGCACAGTGCATTCGGGAAACTACAGCAAGTTCATGACAACCGACAGCTGATCTGGCAGCATCACCTGGGGATGGAGGCTGAGCCCCGGGGTTAACACTGGGGGTGAGAGGGTTTGTATACTATGGCAAGGAGGTGAGGTACTACACTGTGTGGGCACAGGGAGCTAACGGAGGATTTCAAATATCAGAATCGTAACCATAATAGAGTATTTAATTGCATCCTAGCTTTCATCAAGGGTAAGATGCACTGTAGTTTATGTTCGACTAAGAAAGTGAAATGCTGTCAGTTAAACTAGGATATGTCATCAAGTGCAAGGTGAGTGCCACCTTAACAGATATTAAAATGGGGGGGGGGGACAAATCTTAGAACAAGTAAATTGTGGTAGTAAAATAATTAAGAAAGATCCAACACTTGGATCAACTAAAGAAGTGATTATTGCTTACCATGTGCCCCAAAGTATATTAAGTACTAGAACAAGAGACGTGCTCATCTTGATGCCCCGCAGCTGTTAGACCCAAGGTACAGAGGGCAGTAGCCAATGACCAACAGGCCCCAAGTGCCATGTGCAGACTCTAAGAGCAACTGCCTTTGAAAGAGGAAACGATTGAGAGTGGGCTTTCTGAGGTAGAGAATTACTAGCTGGGAAAGTAGGACAATTGACACAGAATCAGAATTCATGCCCTACATGACAGAGTTGGTGAAACTTCCCTTCTCAGAGATCTTGAGGCTCCTCAGAAACGAATTTTTCATTTTGGACAGATCATTCAGGATAAATATGATCTGTTTGAGTTCCTGGTTCTATCATTAGGACTGTTTCTTAGGCTTCACTGGCACAAGAAAAGGATTTTGATAATCCAGGTAAATCCTGACAAAAGCAAAGCACGGGATCTATGAAAATCTAACCACTCAGAGGAGAACAACAGATAAAGGGCCAGGCCGACCTGACCCTGCAGGATAGGTAAGCTTAGTCTGGCAACAGGGGTAGAGGGGAAGTGCCCATCTCCTGCGAGAAGAGCTAGAAAAGACCCTTTCCAGAGAGACCATCAGGAGAGGAGAGCAGTAGGTGCTGATGATGAAGAATATTTTAATCAGCAGAGAATGTCAAAATGACAAAGTTCCACGATCAGAGTAAACATATGGGATAAAAAATAAAAAATAAAGAAAAAAGATTTCTTTGAAAGGACTTTTTTATTAAAGGAATTTAATCAAAAGTCCTTTTAAAGAGACAGTTGGCTATTTAAACCAATAGTACAACTCACTGAGAGAATCGCCGCATTATTTATTGGGGTAGAAAGGACCTGGAATGTAGAAAGACCTATTCTGCAGAGGAAAAAATAGAATCACTAACAGGCCTCATGCCTTGCACAGCCAGTGGCTAGAATCCCTGCCTCATGAGACCCTGTGCTAGAAGGCCGCTAGAACCATCTCAACTATGTTAGTCTTTCTTGGAAGCCAACAAGTGTTTGCCCAGTTAAGAGCACGGTAACAATCAGTCACGTTATGTTATAATGATTGTCGATATCTTTAAAAGCCTTGTCAAGTTCCTTTTTGAGAAAACTTCACCCACACTTAGAGAAATTTATCTGAGGTTCACCTCTTTGAAATACCTCATTGTTGTTCCACATTTACCATAGCCGAAAAACAAAAACAAAAACAAAAAAAAACTTTTTATTAACAGAGTGTTCAGAAGGGGCGCCACTGTAAACAATGAGAGTTTTCACTGCCGGGACAATTTTGTTTCAGAAACAGCTGAAAGCAATCAGGTCAGACAGAGCCAAGAGCTGGAGGGATTTTTAAAATGACAAAAACCGAACCAAATCTAACCAAAACAAAAATCAAAACCAATGGCCAAGATTTCAAGTTTGCTACTAAAGGTATGACATTCTCCTAAGACATGCGAGTGACTTGATCACTTTATTTATATATTTATATTTGAAGAAGAAGGAACTATTTGATGCAGCAAATCCACGTTGGTTAAAAATTACCAGATATGGGGGCTCCTGGGTGGCTCAGTGGTTTAGGCCTCTGCCTTCGGCTCAGGTCATGATTTTAGGGTCCTGGGATGGAGCCCCACATCGTGCTCTCTGCTCAGCGGGGAGCCTGCTTCCCCCCTCTCTCTCTGCCTCCCTCTCTACCTACTTGAGATATGTCTGTCAAATGGGTAAATAAGATCTTTAAAAAAAGAATTACTAGATGTGAAATACATCGAGGGTATGGGAAGGAAAATGATTTCACCTGATCTGACTAGGAAGTGGTTGAAGCCTTAATTAAAGTGCTACAAAAAGAGTAAAGACCTGGGAAATATATGGGGTAAAAATGCCTAGAAAACCAGCAATAATAACTGGCTGCTCTTTATTGATCCAGATCCTGAGGTAGGCAAAGAAGAGCTGGTTTTAGCCAGAGGATGATCTCCGTTTGTCTTCATGATCTGGCATTTCCTACAAGCCAGGCATGGTGCTCGGCACTAGAGCTGCAAATGATGGGGCCCTCATTGTCCCTTTTCTCTTCTCAGGGGGACAACGGGCATGTCCATGATGCAGTGTGACAGGCTTTACCACAGGGAGATAATAGACTGCCAAGGGTAGGTGGGAGCTGGGAAAAGCCACTTCGGAACAGATTTTCAGGGGAGGTGATAGACAAAGCAAAGCAAAGAATGAGGATGAGTGTTTCAAGTTTCAAAGGGCCAGGAGGCAGCACAGTGCATTCGGGAAACTACAGCAAGTTCATGACAACCGACAGCTGATCTGGCAGCATCACCTGGGGATGGAGGCTGAGCCCCGGGGTTAACACTGGGGGTGAGAGGGTTTGTATACTATGGCAAGGAGGTGAGGTACTACACTGTGTGGGCACAGGGAGCTAACGGAGGATTTCAAATATCAGAATCGTAACCATAATAGAGTATTTAATTGCATCCTAGCTTTCATCAAGGGTAAGATGCACTGTCGTTTATGTTCGACTAAGAAAGTGAAATGCTGTCAGTTAAACTAGGATATGTCATCAAGTGCAAGGTGAGTGCCACCTTAACAGATATTAAAATGGGGGGGGGACAAATCTTAGAACAAGTAAATTGTGGTAGTAAAATAATTAAGAAAGATCCAACACTTGGATCAACTAAAGAAGTGATTATTGCTTACCATGTGCCCCAAAGTATATTAAGTACTAGAACAAGAGACGTGCTCATCTTGATGCCCCGCAGCTGTTAGACCCAAGGTACAGAGGGCAGTAGCCAATGACCAACAGGCCCCAAGTGCCATGTGCAGACTCTAAGAGCAACTGCCTTTGAAAGAGGAAACGATTGAGAGTGGGCTTTCTGAGGTAGAGAATTACTAGCTGGGAAAGTAGGACAATTGACACAGAATCAGAATTCATGCCCTACATGACAGAGTTGGTGAAACTTCCCTTCTCAGAGTTCTTGAGGCTCCTCAGAAACGAATTTTTCATTTTGGACAGATCATTCAGGATAAATATGATCTGTTTGAGTTCCTGGTTCTCTCATTAGGACTGTTTCTTAGGCTTCACTGGCACAAGAAAAGGATTTTGATAATCCAGGTAAATCCTGACAAAAGCAAAGCACGGGATCTATGAAAATCTAACCACTCAGAGGAGAACAACAGATAAAGGGCCAGGCCGACCTGACCCTGCATGATAGATAAGGTTAGTCTGGCAACAGGGGTAGAGGGGAAGTGCCCATCTCCTGCTAGAAGAGCTAGAGAAGACCCTTTCCAGAGAGACCACCAGGAGAGGAGAGCAGTAGGTGCTGATGATGAAGAATATTTTAATCAGCAGAGAAGGTCAAAATGACAAAGTTCCACGATCAGAGTAAACATATGGGATAAAAAATAAAAAATAAAGAAAAAAGATTTCTTTGAAAGGACTTTTTTATTAAAGGAATTTAATCAAAAGTCCTTTTAAAGAGACAGTTGGCTATTTAAACAAATAGTACAACTCACTGAGAGAATCGCCGCATTATTTATTGGGGTAGAAAGGACCTGGAATGTAGAAAGACCTATTCTGCAGAGGAAAAAATAGAATCACTAACAGGCCTCATGCCTTGCACAGCCAGTGGCTAGAATCCCTGCCTCATGAGACCCTGTGCTAGAAGGCCGCTAGAACCATCTCAACTATGTTAGTCTTTCTTGGAAGCCAACAAGTGTTTGCCCAGTTAAGAGCACGGTGCAATCAGTCACGTTATGTTATAATGATTGTCGATATCTTTAAAAGCCTTGTCAAGTTCCTTTTTGAGTAACCTTCACCCACACTTAGAGAAATTTATCTGAGGTTCACTTCTTTGAAATACCTCATTGTTGTTCCACATTTACCATAGCCGAAAAACAAAAACAAAAACAAAAAAAAACTTTTTATTAACAGAGTGTTCAGAAGGGGCGCCACTGTAAACAATGAGAGTTTTCGCTGCCGGGACAATTTTGTTTCAGAAACAGCTGAAAGCAATCAGGTCAGACAGAGCCAAGAGCTGGAGGGATTTTTAAAATGACAAAAACCGAACCAAATCTAACCAAAACAAAAATCAAAACCAATGGCCAAGATTTCAAGGTTGCTACTAAGGTATGACATTCTCCTAAGACATGCGAGTGACTTGATCACTTTATTTATATATTTATATTTGAAGAAGAAGGAACTATTTGATGCAGCAAATCCACGTTGGTTAAAAATTACCAGATATGGGGGCTCCTGGGTGGCTCAGTGGTTTAGGCCTCTGCCTTCGGCTCAGGTCATGATTTCAGGGTCCTGGGTAGGAGCCCCACATCGTGCTCTCTGCTCAGCGGAAAGCCTGCTTCCCCCCTCTCTCTCTGCCTCCCTCTCTACCTACTTGAGATCTGTCTGTCAAATGGGTAAATAAGATCTTTAAAAAAAGAATTACTAGATGTGAAATACATCGAGGGTATGGGAAGGAAAATGATTTCACCTGATCTGACTAGGAAGTGGTTGAAGCTTGAATTAAAGTGCTACAAAAAGAGTAAAGACCTGGGAAATATATGGGGTAAAAATTCCTAGAAAACCAGCAATAATAACTGGCTGCTCTTTATTGATCCAGATCCTGCGGTAGGCAAAGAAGAGCTGGTTTTAGCCAGAGGATGATCTCCGTTTGTCTTCATGATCTGGCATTTCCTACAAGCCAGGCATGGTGCTCGGCACTAGAGCTACAAATGCTGGGGGCCCTCATTGTCCCTCTTCTCTTCTCAGGGGGACAACGGGCATGTCCATGGTGCAGTGTGACAGGCTTTACCACAGGGAGATAATAGACTGCCAAGGGTAGGTGGGAGCTGGGAAAAGCCACTTAGGAACAGATTTTCAGGGGAGGTGATAGACAAAGCAAAGCGAAGAATGAGGATGAGTGTTTCAAGTTTCAAAGGGCCAGGAGGCAGCACAGTGCATTCGGGAAACTACAGCAAGTTCATGACAACCGACAGCTGATCTGGCAGCATCACCTGGGGATGGAGGCTGAGCCCCGGGATTAACACTGGGGGTGAGAGGGTTTGTATACTATGGCAAGGAGGTGAGGTACTACACTGTGTGGGCACAGGGAGCTAACGGAGGATTTCAAATATCAGAATCGTAACCATAATAGCGTATTTAATTGCATCCTAGCTTTCATCAAGGGTAAGATGCACTGTAGTTTATGTTCGACTAAGAAAGTGAAATGCTGTCAGTTAAACTAGGATATGTCATCAAGTGCAAGGTGAGTGCCACATTAACAGATATTAAAATGGGGGGGGGGACAAATCTTAGAACAAGTAAATTGTGGTAGTAAAATAATTAAGAAAGATCCAACACTTGGATCAACTAAAGAAGTGATTATTGCTTACCATGTGCCCCAAAGTATATTAAGTACTAGAACAAGAGACGTGCTCATCTTGATGCCCCGCAGCTGTTAGACCCAAGGTACAGAGGGCAGTAGCCAATGACCAACAGGCCCCAAGTGCCATGTGCAGACTCTAAGAGCAACTGCCTTTGAAGAGGGAATGATTGAGAGTGGGCTTTCTGAGGTAGAGAATTACTAGCTGGGAAAGTAGGACAATTGACACAGAATCAGAATTCATGCCCTACATGACAGAGTTGGTGAAACTTCCCTTCTCAGAGATCTTGAGGCTCCTCAGAAACGAATTTTTCATTTTGGACAGATCATTCAGGATAAATATGATCTGTTTGAGTTCCTGGTTCTCTCATTAGGACTGTTTCTTAGGCTTCACTGGCACAAGAAAAGGATTTTGATAATCCAGGTAAATCCTGACAAAAGCAAAGCACGGGATCTATGAAAATCTAACCACTCAGAGGAGAACAACAGATAAAGGGCCAGGCCGACCTGACCCTGCAGGATAGGTAAGGTTAGTCTGGCAACAGGGGTAGAGGGGAAGTGCCCATCTCCTGCTAGAAGAGCTAGAGAAGACCCTTTCCAGAGAGACCACCAGGAGAGGAGAGCAGTAGGTGCTGATGATGAAGAATATTTTAATCAGCAGAGAAGGTCAAAATGACAAAGTTCCACGATCAGAGTAAACATATGGGATAAATATAAAAAATAAAGAAAAAAGATTTCTTTTAAAGGACTTTTTTTTAAAGGAATTTAAACAAAAGTCCTTTTAAAGAGACAGTTGGCTGTTTAAACCAATAGTACAACTCACTGAGAGAATCGCCGCATTATTTATTGGGGTAGAAAGGACCTGGAATGTAGAAAGACCTATTCTGCAGAGGAAAAAATAGAATCACTAACAGGCCTCATGCCTTGCACAGCCAGTGGCTAGAATCCCTGCCTCATGAGACCCTGTGCTAGAAGGCCGCTAGAACCATCTCAACTATGTTAGTCTTTCTTGGAATCCAACAAGTGTTTGCCCAGTTAAGAGCAAGGTAACAATCAGTCACGTTATGTTATAATGATTGTCGATATCTTTAAAAGCCTTGTCAAGTTCCTTTTTGAGTAACCTTCACCCACCTTTAGAGAAATTTATATGTGGTTCACCTCTTTGAAATACCTCATTGTTGTTCCACATTTACCATAGCCGAAAAACAAAAACAAAAACAAAAAAACTTTTTATTAACAGAGTGTTCAGAAGGGGTGCCACTGTAAACAATGAGAGTTTTCACTGCCGGGACAATTTTGTTTCAGAAACAGCTGAAAGCAATCAGGTCAGACAGAGCCAAGGGCTGGAGGGATTTTTAAAATGACAAAAACCGAACCAAATCTAACCAAAACAAAAATCAAAACCAATGGCCAAGATTTCAAGGTTGCTACTAAAGGTATGACATTCTCCTAAGACATGCGAGTGACTTGATCACTTTATTTATATATTTATATTTGAAGAAGAAGGAACTATTTGATGCAGCAAATCCACGGTGGTTAAAAATTACCAGATATGGGGGCTCCTGGGTGGCTCAGTGGTTTAGGCCTCTGCCTTCGGCTCAAGTCATGATTTCAGGGTCCTGGGATGGAGCCCCACATCGTGCTCTCTGCTCAGCGGAAAGCCTGCTTCCCCCCTCTCTCTCTGCCTCCCTGTCTACCTACTTGAGATCTGTCTGTCAAATGGGTAAATAAGATCTTTAAAAAAAGAATTACTAGATGTGAAATACATCGAGTGTATGGGAAGGAAAATGATTTCACCTGATCTGACTAGGAAGTGGTTGAAGCTTGAATTAAAGTGCTATAAAAAGAGTAAAGACCTGGGAAATATATGGGGTAAAAATCCCTAGAAAACCAGCAATAATAACTGGCTGCTCTTTATTGATCCAGATCCTGCGGTAGGCAAAGAAGAGCTGGTTTTAGCCAGAGGATGATCTCCGTTTGTCTTCATGATCTGGCATTTCCTACAAGCCAGGCATGGTGCTCGGCACTAGAGCTGCAAATGATGGGGGCCCTCATTGTCCCTTTTCTCTTCTCAGGGGGACAACGGGCATGTCCATGGTGCAGTGCGACAGGCTTTACCACAGGGAGATAATAGACTGCCAAGGGTAGGTGGGAGCTGGGAAAAGCCACTTAGGAACAGATTTTCAGGGGAGGTGATAGACAAAGCAAAGCGAAGAATGAGGATGAGTGTTTCAAGTTTCAAAGGGCCAGGAGGCAGCACAGTGCATTCGGGAAACTACAGCAAGTTCATGACAACCGACAGCTGATCTGGCAGCATCACCTGGGGATGGAGGCTGAGCCCCGGGGTTAACACTGGGGGTGAGAGGGTTTGTATACTATGGCAAGGAGGTGAGGTACTACACTGTGTGGGCACAGGGAGCTAACGGAGGATTTCAAATATCAGAATTGTAACCATAATAGAGTATTTAATTGCATCCTAGCTTTCATCAAGGGTAAGATGCACTGTAGTTTATGTTCGACTAAGAAAGTGAAATGCTGTCAGTTAAACTAGGATATGTCATCAAGTGCAAGGTGAGTGCCACCTTAACAGATATTAAAATGGGGGGGGGACAAATCTTAGAACAAGTAAATTGTGGTAGTAAAATAATTAAGAAAGATCCAACACTTGGATCAACTAAAGAAGTGATTATTGCTTACCATGTGCCCCAAAGTATATTAAGTACTAGAACAAGAGACGTGCTCATCTTGATGCCCCGCAGCTGTTAGACCCAAGGTACAGAGGGCAGTAGCCAATGACCAACAGGCCCCAAGTGCCATGTGCAGACTCTAAGAGCAACTGCCTTTGAAAGAGGAAACGATTGAGAGTGGGCTTTCTGAGGTAGAGAATTACTAGCTGGGAAAGTAGGACAATTGACACAGAATCAGAATTCATGCCCTACATGACAGAGTTGGTGAAACTTCCCTTCTCAGAGATCTTGAGGCTCCTCAGAAACGAATTTTTCATTTTGGACAGATCATTCAGGATAAATATGATCTGTTTGAGTTCCTGGTTCTCTCATTAGGACTGTTTCTTAGGCTTCACTGGCACAAGAAAAGGATTTTGATAATCCAGGTAAATCCTGACAAAAGCAAAGCACGGGATCTATGAAAATCTAACCACTCAGAGGAGAACAACAGATAAAGGGCCAGGCCGACCTGACCCTGCAGGATAGGTAAGCTTAGTCTGGCAACAGGGGTAGAGGGGAAGTGCCCATCTCCTGCGAGAAGAGCTAGAGAAGACCCTTTCCAGAGAGACCACCAGGAGAGGAGAGCAGTAGGTGCTGATGATGAAGAATATTTTAATCAGCAGAGAAGGTCAAAATGACAAAGTTCCACGATCAGAGTAAACATATGGGATAAAAAATAAAAAATAAAGAAAAAAGATTTCTTTGAAAGGACTTTTTTATTAAAGGAATTTAATCAAAAGTCCTTTTAAAGAGACAGTTGGCTATTTAAACCAATAGTACAACTCACTGAGAGAATCGCCGCATTATTTATTGGGGTAGAAAGGACCTGGAATGTAGAAAGACCTATTCTGCAGAGGAAAAAATAGAATCACTAACAGGCCTCATGCCTTGCACAGCCAGTGGCTAGAATCCCTGCCTCATGAGACCCTGTGCTAGAAGGCCGCTAGAACCATCTCAACTATGTTAGTCTTTCTTGGAAGCCAACAAGTGTTTGCCCAGTTAAGAGCACGGTAACAATCAGTCACGTTATGTTATAATGATTGTCGATATCTTTAAAAGCCTTGTCAAGTTCCTTTTTGAGTAACCTTCACCCACACTTAGAGAAATTTATCTGAGGTTCACCTCTTTGAAATACCTCATTGTTGTTCCACATTTACCATAGCCGAAAAACAAAAACAAAAACAAAAAAAACTTTTTATTAACAGAGTGTTCAGAAGGGGCGCCACTGTAAACAATGAGAGTTTTCACTGCTGGGACAATTTTGTTTCAGAAACAGCTGAAAGCAATCAGGTCAGACAGAGCCAAGGGCTGGAGGGATTTTTAAAATGACAAAAACCGAACCAAATCTAACCAAAACAAAAATCAAAACCAATGGCCAAGATTTCAAGGTTGCTACTAAAGGTATGACATTCTCCTAAGACATGCGAGTGACTTGATCACTTTATTTATATATTTATATTTGAAGAAGAAGGAACTATTTGATGCAGCAAATCCACGTTGGTTAAAAATTACCAGATATGGGGGCTCCTGGGTGGCTCAGTGGTTTAGGCCTCTGCCTTCGGCTCAGGTCATGATTTCAGGGTCCTGGGATGGAGCCCCACATCGTGCTCTCTGCTCAGCGGAAAGCCTGCTTCCCCCCTCTCTCTCTGCCTCCCTCTCTCTATTTACTTGAGATCTGTCTGTCAAATGGGTAAATAAGATCTTTAAAAAAAGAATTACTAGATGTGAAATACATCGAGTGTATGGGAAGGAAAATGATTTCACCTGATCTGACTAGGAAGTGGTTGAAGCTTGAATTAAAGTGCTATAAAAAGAGTAAAGACCTGGGAAATATATGGGGTAAAAATCCCTAGAAAACCAGCAATAATAACTGGCTGCTCTTTATTGATCCAGATCCTGAGGTAGGCAAAGAAGAGCTGGTTTTAGCCAGAGGATGATCTCCGTTTGTCTTCATGATCTGGCATTTCCTACAAGCCAGGCATGGTGCTCGGCACTAGAGCTGCAAATGATGGGGGCCCTCATTGTCCCTTTTCTCTTCTCAGGGGGACAACGGGCATGTCCATTGTGCAGTGTGACAGGCTTTACCACAGGGAGATAATAGACTGCCAAGGGTAGGTGGGAGCTGGGAAAAGCCACTTAGGAACAGATGTTCAGGGGAGGTGATAGACAAAGCAAAGCGAAGAATGAGGATGAGTGTTTCAAGTTTCAAAGGGCCAGGAGGCAGCACAGTGCATTCGGGAAACTACAGCAAGTTCATGACAACCGACAGCTGGTCTGGCAGCATCACCTGGGGATGGAGGCTGAGCCCCGGGGTTAACACTGGGGGTGAGAGGGTTTGTATACTATGGCAAGGAGGTGAGGTACTACACTGTGTGGGCACAGGGAGCTAACGGAGGATTTCAAATATCAGAATCGTAACCATGATAGAGTATTTAATTGCATCCTAGCTTTCATCAAGGGTAAGATGCACTGTAGTTTATGTTCGACTAAGAAAGTGAAATGCTGTCAGTTAAACTAGGATATGTCATCAAGTGCAAGGTGAGTGCCACCTTAACAGATATTAAAATGGGGGGGGGGACAAATCTTAGAACAAGTAAATTGTGGTAGTAAAATAATTAAGAAAGATCCAACACTTGGATCAACTAAAGAAGTGATTATTGCTTACCATGTGCCCCAAAGTATATTAAGTACTAGAACAAGAGACGTGCTCATCTTGATGCCCCGCAGCTGTTAGACCCAAGGTACAGAGGGCAGTAGCCAATGACCAACAGGCCCCAAGTGCCATGTGCAGACTCTAAGAGCAACTGCCTTTGAAAGAGGAAACGATTGAGAGTGGGCTTTCTGAGGTAGAGAATTACTAGCTGGGAAAGTAGGACAATTGACACAGAATCAGAATTCATGCCCTACATGACAGAGTTGGTGAAACTTCCCTTCTCAGAGTTCTTGAGGCTCCTCAGAAACGAATTTTTCATTTTGGACAGATCATTCAGGATAAATATGATCTGTTTGAGTTCCTGGTTCTCTCATTAGGACTGTTTCTTAGGCTTCACTGGCACAAGAAAAGGATTTTGATAATCCAGGTAAATCCTGACAAAAGCAAAGCACGGGATCTATGAAAATCTAACCACTCAGAGGAGAACAACAGATAAAGGGCCAGGCCGACCTGACCCTGCATGATAGATAAGGTTAGTCTGGCAACAGGGGTAGAGGGGAAGTGCCCATCTCCTGCTAGAAGAGCTAGAGAAGACCCTTTCCAGAGAGACCACTAGGAGAGGAGAGCAGTAGGTGCTGATGATGAAGAATATTTTAATCAGCAGAGAAGGTCAAAATGACAAAGTTCCACGATCAGAGTAAACATATGGGATAAAAAATAAAAAATAAAGAAAAAAGATTTCTTTGAAAGGACTTTTTTATTAAAGGAATTTAATCAAAAGTCCTTTTAAAGAGACAGTTGGCTATTTAAACCAATAGTACAACTCACTGAGAGAATCGCCGCATTATTTATTGGGGTAGAAAGGACCTGGAATGTAGAAAGACCTATTCTGCAGAGGAAAAAATAGAATCACTAACAGGCCTCATGCCTTGCACAGCCAGTGGCTAGAATCCCTGCCTCATGAGACCCTGTGCTAGAAGGCCGCTAGAACCATCTCAACTATGTTAGTCTTTCTTGGAAGCCAACAAGTGTTTGCCCAGTTAAGAGCACGGTAACAATCAGTCACGTTATGTTATAATGATTGTCGATATCTTTAAAAGCCTTGTCAAGTTCCTTTTTGAGTAACCTTCACCCACACTTAGAGAAATTTATCTGAGGTTCACTTCTTTGAAATACCTCATTGTTGTTCCACATTTACCATAGCCGAAAAACAAAAACAAAAACAAAAAAAAACTTTTTATTAACAGAGTGTTCAGAAGGGGCGCCACTGTAAACAATGAGAGTTTTCGCTGCCGAGACAATTTTGTTTCAGAAACAGCTGAAAGCAATCAGGTCAGACAGAGCCAAGAGCTGGAGGGATTTTTAAAATGACAAAAACCGAACCAAATCTAACCAAAACAAAAATCAAAACCAATGGCCAAGATTTCAAGGTTGCTACTAAAGGTATGACATTCTCCTAAGACATGCGAGTGACTTGATCACTTTATTTATATATTTATATTTGAAGAAGAAGGAACTATTTGATGCAGCAAATCCACGTTGGTTAAAAATTACCAGATATGGGGGCTCCTTGGTGGCTCAGTGGTTTAGGCCTCTGCCTTCGGCTCAGGTCATGATTTCAGGGTCCTGGGTAGGAGCCCCACATCGTGCTCTCTGCTCAGCGGAAAGCCTGCTTCCCCCCTCTCTCTCTGCCTCCCTCTCTACCTACTTGAGATCTGTCTGTCAAATGGGTAAATAAGATCTTTAAAAAAAGAATTACTAGATGTGAAATACATCGAGGGTATGGGAAGGAAAATGATTTCACCTGATCTGACTAGGAAGTGGTTGAAGCTTGAATTAAAGTGCTACAAAAAGAGTAAAGACCTGGGAAATATATGGGGTAAAAATTCCTAGAAAACCAGCAATAATAACTGGCTGCTCTTTATTGATCCAGATCCTGCGGTAGGCAAAGAAGAGCTGGTTTTAGCCAGAGGATGATCTCCGTTTGTCTTCATGATCTGGCATTTCCTACAAGCCAGGCATGGTGCTCGGCACTAGAGCTGCAAATGCTGGGGGCCCTCATTGTCCCTCTTCTCTTCTCAGGGGGACAACGGGCATGTCCATGGTGCAGTGTGACAGGCTTTACCACAGGGAGATAATAGACTGCCAAGGGTAGGTGGGAGCTGGGAAAAGCCACTTAGGAACAGATTTTCAGGGGAGGTGATAGACAAAGCAAAGCGAAGAATGAGGATGAGTGTTTCAAGTTTCAAAGGGCCAGGAGGCAGCACAGTGCATTTGGGAAACTACAGCAAGTTCATGACAACCGACAGCTGATCTGGCAGCATCACCTGGGGATGGAGGCTGAGCCCCGGGATTAACACTGGGGGTGAGAGGGTTTGTATACTATGGCAAGGAGGTGAGGTACTACACTGTGTGGGCACAGGGAGCTAACGGAGGATTTCAAATATCAGAATCGTAACCATAATAGAGTATTTAATTGCATCCTAGCTTTCATCAAGGGTAAGATGCACTGTAGTTTATGTTCGACTAAGAAAGTGAAATGCTGTCAGTTAAACTAGGATATGTCATCAAGTGCAAGGTGAGTGCCACATTAACAGATATTAAAATGGGGGGGGGGACAAATCTTAGAACAAGTAAATTGTGGTAGTAAAATAATTAAGAAAGATCCAACACTTGGATCAACTAAAGAAGTGATTATTGCTTACCATGTGCCCCAAAGTATATTAAGTACTAGAACAAGAGACGTGCTCATCTTGATGCCCCGCAGCTGTTAGACCCAAGGTACAGAGGGCAGTAGCCAATGACCAAAAGGCCCCAAGTGCCATGTGCAGACTCTAAGAGCAACTGCCTTTGAAGAGGGAACGATTGAGAGTGGGCTTTCTGAGGTAGAGAATTACTAGCTGGGAAAGTAGGACAATTGACACAGAATCAGAATTCATGCCCTACATGACAGAGTTGGTGAAACTTCCCTTCTCAGAGATCTTGAGGCTCCTCAGAAACGAATTTTTCATTTTGGACAGATCATTCAGGATAAATATGATCTGTTTGAGTTCCTGGTTCTCTCATTAGGACTGTTTCTTAGGCTTCACTGGCACAAGAAAAGGATTTTGATAATCCAGGTAAATCCTGACAAAAGCAAAGCACGGGATCTATGAAAATCTAACCACTCAGAGGAGAACAACAGATAAAGGGCCAGGCCGACCTGACCCTGCAGGATAGGTAAGGTTTTCTGGCAACAGGGGTAGAGGGGAAGTGCCCATCTCCTGCTAGAAGAGCTAGAGAAGACCCTTTCCAGAGAGACCACCAGGAGAGGAGAGCAGTAGGTGCTGATGATGAAGAATATTTTAATCAGCAGAGAAGGTCAAAATGACAAAGTTCCACGATCAGAGTAAACATATGGGATAAATATAAAAAATAAAGAAAAAAGATTTCTTTTAAAGGACTTTTTTTTAAAGGAATTTAAACAAAAGTCCTTTTAAAGAGACAGTTGGCTGTTTAAACCAATAGTACAACTCACTGAGAGAATCGCCGCATTATTTATTGGGGTAGAAAGGACCTGGAATGTAGAAAGACCTATTCTGCAGAGGAAAAAATAGAATCACTAACAGGCCTCATGCCTTGCACAGCCAGTGGCTAGAATCCCTGCCTCATGAGACCCTGTGCTAGAAGGCCGCTAGAACCATCTCAACTATGTTAGTCTTTCTTGGAATCCAACAAGTGTTTGCCCAGTTAAGAGCAAGGTAACAATCAGTCACGTTATGTTATAATGATTGTCGATATCTTTAAAAGCCTTGTCAAGTTCCTTTTTGAGTAACCTTCACCCACCTTTAGAGAAATTTATATGTGGTTCACCTCTTTGAAATACCTCATTGTTGTTCCACATTTACCATAGCCGAAAAACAAAAACAAAAACAAAAACAACTTTTTATTAACAGAGTGTTCAGAAGGGGCGCCACTGTAAACAATGAGAGTTTTCACTGCCGGGACAATTTTGTTTCAGAAACAGCTGAAAGCAATCAGGTCAGACAGAGCCAAGGGCTGGAGGGATTTTTAAAATGACAAAAACCGAACCAAATCTAACCAAAACAAAAATCAAAACCAATGGCCAAGATTTCAAGGTTGCTACTAAAGGTATGACATTCTCCTAAGACATGCGAGTGACTTGATCACTTTATTTATATATTTATATTTGAAGAAGAAGGAACTATTTGATGCAGCAAATCCACGGTGGTTAAAAATTACCAGATATGGGGGCTCCTGGGTGGCTCAGTGGTTTAGGCCTCTGCCTTCGGCTCAGGTCATGATTTCAGGGTCCTGGGATGGAGCCCCACATCGTGCTCTCTGCTCAGCGGAAAGCCTGCTTCCCCCCTCTCTCTCTGCCTCCCTGTCTACCTACTTGAGATCTGTCTGTCAAATGGGTAAATAAGATCTTTAAAAAAAGAATTACTAGATGTGAAATACATCGAGTGTATGGGAAGGAAAATGATTTCACCTGATCTGACTAGGAAGTGGTTGAAGCTTGAATTAAAGTGCTATAAAAAGAGTAAAGACCTGGGAAATATATGGGGTAAAAATCCTTAGAAAACCAGCAATAATAACTGGCTGCTCTTCATTGATCCAGATCCTGAGGTAGACAAAGAAGAGCTGGTTTTAGCCAGAGGATGATCTCCGTTTGTCTTCATGATCTGGCATTTCCTACAAGCCAGGCATGGTGCTCGGCACTAGAGCTGCAAATGATGGGGGCCCTCATTGTCCCTTTTCTCTTCTCAGGGGGACAATGGGCATGTCCATGGTGCAGTGTGACAGGCTTTACCACAGGGAGATAATAGACTGCCAAGGGTAGGTGGGAGCTGGGAAAAGCCACTTAGGAACAGATTTTCAGGGGAGGTGATAGACAAAGCAAAGCGAAGAATGAGGATGAGTGTTTCAAGTTTCAAAGGGCCAGGAGGCAGCACAGTGCATTCGGGAAACTACAGCAAGTTCATGACAACCGACAGCTGATCTGGCAGCATCACCTGGGGATGGAGGCTGAGCCCCGGGGTTAACACTGGGGGTGAGAGGGTTTGTATACTATGGCAAGGAGGTGAGGTACTACACTGTGTGGGCACAGGGAGCTAACGGAGGATTTCAAATATCAGAATCGTAACCATAATAGAGTATTTAATTGCATCCTAGCTTTCATCAAGGGTAAGATGCACTGTAGTTTATGTTCGACTAAGAAAGTGAAGTGCTGTCAGTTAAACTAGGATATGTCATCAAGTGCAAGGTGAGTGCCACCTTAACAGATATTAAAATGGGGGGGGGGGACAAATCTTAGAACAAGTAAATTGTGGTAGTAAAATAATTAAGAAAGATCCAACACTTGGATCAACTAAAGAAGTGATTATTGCTTACCATGTGCCCCAAAGTATATTAAGTACTAGAACAAGAGACGTGCTCATCTTGATGCCCCGCAGCTGTTAGACCCAAGGTACAGAGGGCAGTAGCCAATGACCAACAGGCCCCAAGTGCCATGTGCAGACTCTAAGAGCAACTGCCTTTGAAGAGGGAACGATTGAGAGTTGGCTTTCTGAGGTAGAGAATTACTAGCTGGGAAAGTAGGACAATTGACACAGAATCAGAATTCATGCCCTACATGACAGAGTTGGTGAAACTTCCCTTCTCAGAGATCTTGAGGCTCCTCAGAAACGAATTTTTCATTTTGGACAGATCATTCAGGATAAATATGATCTGTTTGAGTTCCTGGTTCTCTCATTAGGACTGTTTCTTAGGCTTCACTGGCACAAGAAAAGGATTTTGATAATCCAGGTAAATCCTGACAAAAGCAAAGCACGGGATCTATGAAAATCTAACCACTCAGAGGAGAACAACAGATAAAGGGCCAGGCCGACCTGACCCTGCAGGATAGGTAAGGTTAGTCTGGCAACAGGGGTAGAGGGGAAGTGCCCATCTCCTGTAGAAGAGCTAGAGAAGACCCTTTCCAGAGAGACCACCAGGAGAGGAGAGCAGTAGGTGCTGATGATGAAGAATATTTTAATCAGCAGAGAAGGTCAAAATGACAAAGTTCCACGATCAGAGTAAACATATGGGATAAATATAAAAAATAAAGAAAAAAGATTTCTTTTAAAGGACTTTTTTATTAAAGGATTTTAAACAAAAGTCCTTTTAAAGAGACAGTTGGCTGTTTAAACCAATAGTACAACTCACTGAGAGAATCGCCGCATTATTTATTGGGGTAGAAAGGACCTGGAATGTAGAAAGACCTATTCTGCAGAGGAAAAAATAGAATCACTAACAGGCCTCATGCCTTGCACAGCCAGTGGCTAGAATCCCTGCCTCATGAGACCCTGTGCTAGAAGGCCGCTAGAACCATCTCAACTATGTTAGTCTTTCTTGGAAGCCAACAAGTGTTTGCCCAGTTAAGAGCACGGTAACAATCAGTCACGTTATGTTATAATGATTGTCGATATCTTTAAAAGCCTTGTCAAGTTCCTTTTTGAGTAACCTTCACCCACCTTTAGAGAAATTTATATGTGGTTCACCTCTTTGAAATACCTCATTGTTGTTCCACATTTACCATAGCCGAAAAACAAAAACAAAAACAAAAACAACTTTTTATTAACAGAGTGTTCAGAAGGTGCGCCACTGTAAACAATGAGAGTTTTCACTGCCGGGACAATTTTGTTTCAGAAACAGCTGAAAGCAATCAGGTCAGACAGAGCCAAGGGCTGGAGGGATTTTTAAAATGACAAAAACCGAACCAAATCTAACCAAAACAAAAATCAAAACCAATGGCCAAGATTTCAAGGTTGCTACTAAAGGTATGACATTCTCCTAAGACATGCGAGTGACTTGATCACTTTATTTATATATTTATATTTGAAGAAGAAGGAACTATTTGATGCAGCAAATCCACGGTGGTTAAAAATTACCAGATATGGGGGCTCCTGGGTGGCTCAGTGGTTTAGGCCTCTGCCTTCGGCTCAGGTCATGATTTCAGGGTCCTGGGATGGAGCCCCACATCGTGCTCTCTGCTCAGCGGGGCGCCTGCTTCCCCCCTCTCTCTCTGCCTCCCTCTCTCTATTTACTTGAGATCTGTCTGTCAAATGGGTAAATAAGATCTTTAAAAAAAGAATTACTAGATGTGAAATACATCGAGTGTATGGGAAGGAAAATGATTTCACCTGATCTGACTAGGAAGTGGTTGAAGCTTGAATTAAAGTGCTATAAAAAGAGTAAAGACCTGGGAAATATATGGGGTAAAAATCCTTAGAAAACCAGCAATAATAACTGGCTGCTCTTCATTGATCCAGATCCTGAGGTAGGCAAAGAAGAGCTGGTTTTAGCCAGAGGATGATTTCCGTTTGTCTTCATGATCTGGCATTTCCTACAAGCCAGGCATGGTGCTCGGCACTAGAGCTGCAAATGATGGGGGCCCTCATTGTCCCTTTTCTCTTCTCAGGGGGACAATGGGCATGTCCATGGTGCAGTGTGACAGGCTTTACCACAGGGAGATAATAGACTGCCAAGGGTAGGTGGGAGCTGGGAAAAGCCACTTAGGAACAGATTTTCAGGGGAGGTGATAGACAAAGCAAAGCGAAGAATGAGGATGAGTGTTTCAAGTTTCAAAGGGCCAGGAGGCAGCACAGTGCATTCGGGAAACTACAGCAAGTTCATGACAACCGAAAGCTGATCTGGCAGCATCACCTGGGGATGGAGGCTGAGCCCCGGGGTTAACACTGGGGGTGAGAGGGTTTGTATACTATGGCAAGGAGGTGAGGTACTACAGTGTGTGGGCACAGGGAGCTAACGGAGGATTTCAAATATCAGAATCGTAACCATAATAGAGTATTTAATTGCATCCTAGCTTTCATCAAGGGTAAGATGCACTGTAGTTTATGTTCGACTAAGAAAGTGAAATGCTGTCAGTTAAACTAGGATATGTCATCAAGTGCAAGGTGAGTGCCACCTTAACAGATATTAAAATGGGGGGGGGGACAAATCTTAGAACAAGTAAATTGTGGTAGTAAAATAATTAAGAAAGATCCAACACTTGGATCAACTAAAGAAGTGATTATTGCTTACCATGTGCCCCAAAGTATATTAAGTACTAGAACAAGAGACGTGCTCATCTTGATGCCCCGCAGCTGTTAGACCCAAGGTACAGAGGGCAGTAGCCAATGACCAAAAGGCCCCAAGTGCCATGTGCAGACTCTAAGAGCAACTGCCTTTGAAGAGGGAACGATTGAGAGTGGGCTTTCTGAGGTAGAGAATTACTAGCTGGGAAAGTAGGACAATTGACACAGAATCAGAATTCATGCCCTACATGACAGAGTTGGTGAAACTTCCCTTCTCAGAGATCTTGAGGCTCCTCAGAAACGAATTTTTCATTTTGGACAGATCATTCAGGATAAATATGATCTGTTTGAGTTCCTGGTTCTCTCATTAGGACTGTTTCTTAGGCTTCACTGGCACAAGAAAAGGATTTTGATAATCCAGGTAAATCCTGACAAAAGCAAAGCACGGGATCTATGAAAATCTAACCACTCAGAGGAGAACAACAGATAAAGGGCCAGGCCGACCTGACCCTGCAGGATAGGTAAGGTTAGTCTGGCAACAGGGGTAGAGGGGAAGTGCCCATCTCCTGCTAGAAGAGCTAGAGAAGACCCTTTCCAGAGAGACCACCAGGAGAGGAGAGCAGTAGGTGCTGATGATGAAGAATATTTTAATCAGCAGAGAATGTCAAAATGACAAAGTTCCACGATCAGAGTAAACATATGGGATAAAAAATAAAAAATAAAGAAAAAAGATTTCTTTGAAAGGACTTTTTTATTAAAGGAATTTAATCAAAAGTCCTTTTAAAGAGACAGTTGGCTATTTAAACCAATAGTACAACTCACTGAGAGAATCGCCGCATTATTTATTGGGGTAGAAAGGACCTGGAATGTAGAAAGACCTATTCTGCAGAGGAAAAAATAGAATCACTAACAGGCCTCATGCCTTGCACAGCCAGTGGCTAGAATCCCTGCCTCATGAGACCCTGTGCTAGAAGGCCGCTAGAACCATCTCAACTATGTTAGTCTTTCTTGGAAGCCAACAAGTGTTTGCCCAGTTAAGAGCACGGTAACAATCAGTCACGTTATGTTATAATGATTGTCGATATCTTTAAAAGCCTTGTCAAGTTCCTTTTTGAGTAACCTTCACCCACACTTAGAGAAATTTATCTGAGGTTCACCTCTTTGAAATACCTCATTGTTGTTCCACATTTACCATAGCCGAAAAACAAAAACAAAAACAAAAAAAAACTTTTTATTAACAGAGTGTTCAGAAGGGGCGCCACTGTAAACAATGAGAGTTTTCGCTGTCAGATCAGAAACAGCTGAAAGCAATCAGGTCAGACAGAGCCAAGAGCTGGAGGGATTTTTAAAATGACAAAAACCGAACCAAATCTAACCAAAACAAAAATCAAAACCAATAGCCAAGATTTCAAGGTTGCTACTAAAGGTATGACATTCTCCTAAGATATGCGAGTGACTTGATCACTTTATTTATATATTTATATTTGAAGAAGAAGGAACTATTTGATGCAGCAAATCCACGTTGGTTAAAAATTACCAGATATGGGGGCTCCTTGGTGGCTCAGTGGTTTAGGCCTCTGCCTTCGGCTCAGGTCAAGATTTCAGGGTCCTGGGTTGGAGCCCCACATCGTGCTCTCTGCTCAGCAGAAAGCCTGCTTCCCCCCTCTCTCTCTGCCTCCCTCTCTACCTACTTGAGATCTGTCTGTCAAATGGGTAAATAAGATCTTTAAAAAAAGAATTACTAGATGTGAAATACATCGAGGGTATGGGAAGGAAAATGATTTCACCTGATCTGACTAGGAAGTGGTTGACGCCTGAATTAAAGTGCTACAAAAAGAGTAAAGACCTGGGAAATATATGGGGTAAAAATTCCTAGAAAACCAGCAATAATAACTGGCTGCTCTTTATCGATCCAGATCCTGAGGTAGGCAAAGAAGAGCTTGTTTTAGCCAGAGGATGATCTCCGTTTGTCTTCATGATCTGGCATTTCCTACAAGCCAGGCATGGTGCTCGGCACTAGAGCTGCAAATGATGGGGGCCCTCATTGTCCCTTTTCTCTTCTCAGGGGGACAACGGGCATGTCCATGGTGCAGTGTGACAGGCTTTACCACAGGGAGATAATAGACTGCCAAGGGTAGGTGGGAGCTGGGAAAAGCCACTTAGGAACAGATTTTCAGAGGAGTTGATAGACAAAGCAAAGCGAAGAATGAGGTTGAGTGTTTCAAGGTTCAAAGGGCCAGGAGGCAGCACAGTGCATTTGGGAAACTACAGCAAGTTCATGACAACCAACAGCTGATCTGGCAGCATCACCTGGGGATGGAGGCTGAGCCCCGGGGTTAACACTGGGGGTGAGAGGGTTTGTATACTATGGCAAGGAGGTGAGGTACTACACTGTGTGCGCACAGGGAGCTAACGGAGGATTTCAAATATCAGAATCGTAACCATAATAGAGTATTTAATTGCATCCTAGCTTTCATCAAGGGTAAGATGCACTGTAGTTTATGTTCGACTAAGAAAGTGAAATGCTGTCAGTTAAACTAGGATATGTCATCAAGTGCAAGGTGAGTGCCACCTTAACAGATATTAAAATGGGGGGGGGGGACAAATCTTAGAACAAGTAAATTGTGGTAGTAAAATAATTAAGAAAGATCCAACACTTGGATCAACTAAAGAAGTGATTATTGCTTACCATGTGCCCCAAAGTATATTAAGTACTAGAACAAGAGACGTGCTCATCTTGATGCCCCGCAGCTGTTAGACCCAAGGTACAGAGGGCAGTAGCCAATGACCAACAGGCCCCAAGTGCCATGTGCAGACTCTAAGAGCAACTGCCTTTGAAAGAGGAAACGATTGAGAGTGGGCTTTCTGAGGTAGAGAATTACTAGCTGGGAAAGTAGGACAATTGACACAGAATCAGAATTCATGCCCTACATGACAGAGTTGGTGAAACTTCCCTTCTCAGAGATCTTGAGGCTCCTCAGAAAGAATTTTTCATTTTGGACAGATCATTCAGGATAAATATGATCTGTTTGAGTTCCTGGTTCTCTCATTAGGACTGTTTCTTAGGCTTCACTGGCACAAGAAAAGGATTTTGATAATCCAGGTAAATCCTGACAAAAGCAAAGCACGGGATCTATGAAAATCTAACCACTCAGAGGAGAACAACAGATAAAGGGCCAGGCCGACCTGACCCTGCAGGATAGGTAAGGTTAGTCTGGCAACAGGGGTAGAGGGGAAGTGCCCATCTCCTGCTAGAAGAGATAGAGAAGACCCTTTCCAGAGAGACCACCAGGAGAGGAGAGCAGTAGGTGCTGATGATGAAGAATATTTTAATCAGCAGAGAAGGTCAAAATGACAAAGTTCCACGATCAGAGTAAACATATGGGATAAAAAATAAAAAAAAAAGAAAAAAGATTTCTTTGAAAGGACTTTTTTATTAAAGGAATTTAATCAAAAGTCCTTTTAAAGAGACAGTTGGCTATTTAAACCAATAGTACAACTCACTGAGAGAATCGCCGCATTATTTATTGGGGTAGAAAGGACCTGGAATGTAGAAAGACCTATTCTGCAGAGGAAAAAATAGAATCACTAACAGGCCTCATGCCTTGCACAGCCAGTGGCTAGAATCCCTGCCTCATGAGACGCTGTGCTAGAAGGCCGCTAGAACCATCTCAACTATGTTAGTCTTTCTTGGAAGCCAACAAGTGTTTGCCCAGTTAAGAGCACGGTAACAATCAGTCACGTTATGTTATAATGATTGTCGATATCTTTAAAAGCCTTGTCAAGTTCCTTTTTGAGTAACCTTCACCCACACTTAGAGAAATTTATCTGTGGCTCACCTCTTTGAAATACCTCATTGTTGTTCCACATTTACCATAGCCGAAAAACAAAAACAAAAACAAAAAAAAAAAAATTTTTTATTAACAGAGTGTTCAGAAGGGGCGCCACTGTAAACAATGAGAGTTTTCTCTGCCGGGACAATTTTGTTTCAGAAACAGCTGAAAGCATTCACGTCAGACAGAGCCAAGGGCTGGAGCGATTTTTAAAATGACAAAAACCGAACCAAATCTAACCAAAACAAAAATCAAAACCAATGGCCAAGATTTCAAGTTTGCTACTAAAGGTATGACATTCTCCTAAGACATGCGAGTGACTTGATCACTTTATTTATATATTTAGATTTGAAGAAGAGGGAATTATTTGATGCAGCAAATCCACATTGGTTAAAAATTACCAGATATGGGGGCTCCTGGGTGGCTCAGTGGTTTAGGCCTCTGCCTTCGGCTCAGGTCATGATTTCAGGGTCCTGGGATGGAGCCCCACATCGTGCTCTCTGCTCAGCGGGGAGCCTGCTTCCCCCCTCTCTCTCTGCCTCCCTCTCTACCTACTTGAGATCTGTCTATCAAATGGGTAAATAAGATCTTTAAAAAAAGAATTACTAGATGTGAAATACATCGAGGGTATAGGAAGGAAAATGATTTCACCTGATCTGACTAGGAAGTGGTTGAAGCCTGAATTAAAGTGCTACAAAAAGTGTAAAGACCTGGGAAATATATGGGGTAAAAATCCCTAGAAAACCAGCAATAATAACTGGCTGCTCTTTATTGATCCAGATCCTGCGTTAGGCAAAGAAGAGCTGGTCTTAGCCAGAGGATGATCTCCGTTTGTCTTCATGATCTGGCATTTCCTACAAGCCAGGCATGGTGCTCGGCACTAGAGCTGCAAATGATGGGGGCCCTCATTGTCCCTTTTCTCTTCTCAGGGGGACAACGGGCATGTCCATGGTGCAGTGTGACAGGCTTTACCACAGGGAGATAATAGATTGCCAAGGGTAGGTGGGAGCTGGGAAATGCCACTTAGAAACAGATTTTCAGGGGAGGTGATAGACAAGGGCGAAGCGAAGAATGAGGATGAGTGTGTCAAGTTTCAAAGGGCCAGGAGGCAGCACAGTGCATTCGGGAAACTACAGCAAGTTCATGACAACCGACAGCTGATCTGGCAGCATCACCTGGGGATGGAGGCTGAGCCCCGGGGTTAACACTGGGGGTGAGAGGGTTTGTATACTATGGCGAGCAGGTGAGGTACTACACTGTGGGGGCACAGGGAGCCCCCGGAGGATTTCAAATATCAGAATAATAACCATAATAGAGTATTTAATTGCATCCTAGCTTTCATCAAGGGTAAGATGCACTGTAGTTTATGTTCGACTAAGAAAGTGAAATGCTCTCAGTTAAACTAGAATATGTCATCAAGTGCAAGGTGAGTGCCACCTTAACAGATATTAAAATGGGGGAGGGGACAAATCTTAGAACAATTAAATTGTGATAGTAAAATAATTAAGAAAGATCCAACACTTGGATCAACTAAAGAAGTGATTATTGCTTACCATGTGCCCCAAAGTATATTAAGTACTAGAACAAGAGACGTGCTCATCTTGATGCCCCGCAGCTGTTAGACCCAAGGTACAGAGGGCAGTAGCCAATGACCAACAGGCCCCAAGTGCCATGTGCAGACTCTAAGAGCAACTGCCTTTGAAAGAGGAAACGATTGAGAGTGGGCTTTCTGAGGTAGAGAATTACTAGCTGGGAAACTAGGACAATTGACACAGAATCAGAATTCATGCCCTACATGACAGAGTTGGTGAAACTTCCCTTCTCAGAGATCTTGAGGCTCCTCAGAAACGAATTTTTCATTTTGGACAGATCATTCAGGATAAATATGATCTGTTTGAGTTCCTGGTTCTATCATTAGGACTGTTTCTTAGGCTTCACTGGCACAAGAAAAGGATTTTGATAATCCAGGTAAATCCTGACAAAAGCAAAGCACGGGATCTATGAAAATCTAACCACTCAGAGGAGAACAACAGATAAAGGGCCAGGCCGACCTGACCCTGCAGGATAGGTAAGGTTAGTCTGGCAACAGGGGTAGAGGGGAAGTGCCCATCTCCTGCTAGAAGAGCTAGAGAAGACCCTTTCCAGAGAGACCACCAGGAGAGGAGAGCAGTAGGTGCTGATGATGAAGAATATTTTAATCAGCAGAGAAGGTCAAAATGACAAAGTTCCACGATCAGAGTAAACATATGGGATAAATATAAAAAATAAAGAAAAAAGATTTCTTTTAAAGGACTTTTTTTTAAAGGAATTTAAACAAAAGTCCTTTTAAAGAGACAGTTGGCTGTTTAAACCAATAGTACAACTCACTGAGAGAATCGCCGCATTATTTATTGGGGTAGAAAGGACCTGGAATGTAGAAAGACCTATTCTGCAGAGGAAAAAATAGAATCACTAACAGGCCTCATGCCTTGCACAGCCAGTGGCTAGAATCCCTGCCTCATGAGACCCTGTGCTAGAAGGCCGCTAGAACCATCTCAACTATGTTAGTCTTTCTTGGAAGCCAACAAGTGTTTGCCCAGTTAAGAGCACGGTAACAATCAGTCACGTTATGTTATAATGATTGTCGATATCTTTAAAAGCCTTGTCAAGTTCCTTTTTGAGTAACCTTCACCCACCTTTAGAGAAATTTATATGTGGTTCACCTCTTTGAAATACCTCATTGTTGTTCCACATTTACCATAGCCGAAAAACAAAAACAAAAACAAAAAAAACTTTTTATTAACAGAGTGTTCAGAAGGGGCGCCACTGTAAACAATGAGAGTTTTCACTGCCGGGACAATTTTGTTTCAGAAACAGCTGAAAGCAATCAGGTCAGACAGAGCCAAGGGCTGGAGGGATTTTTAAAATGACAAAAACCGAACCAAATCTAACCAAAACAATAATCAAAACCAATGGCCAAGATTTCAAGTTTGCTACTAAAGGTATGACATTCTCCTAAGACATGCGAGTGACTTGATCACTTTATTTATATATTTATATTTGAAGAAGAAGGAACTATTTGATGCAGCAAATCCACGTTGGTTAAAAATTACCAGATATGGGGGCTCCTGGGTGGCTCAGTGGTTTAGGCCTCTGCCTTCGGCTCAGGTCATGATTTCAGGGTCCTGGGATGGAGCCCCACATCGTGCTCTCTGCTCAGCGGAAAGCCTGCTTCCCCCCTCTCTCTCTGCCTCCCTCTCTACCTACTTGAGATCTGTCTGTCAAATGGGTAAATAAGATCGTTAAAAAAAGAATTACTAGATGTGAAATACATCGAGGGTATGGGAAGGAAAATGATTTCACCTGATCTGACTAGGAAGTGGTTGAAGCCTGAATAAAAGTGCTATAAAAAGAGTAAAGACCTGGGAAATATATGGGGTAAAAATCCCTAGAAAACCAGCAATAATAACTGGCTGCTCTTTATTGATCCAGATCCTGCGGTAGGCAAAGAAGAGCTGGTTTTAGCCAGAGGATGGTCTCCGTTTGTCTTCATGATCTGGCATTTCCTACAAGCCAGGCATGGTGCTCGGCACTAGAGCTGCAAATGATGGGGGCCCTCATTGTCCCTTTTCTCTTCTCAGGGGGACAACGGGCATGTCCATGGTGCAGTGTGACAGGCTTTACCACAGGGAGATAATAGATTGCCAAGGGTAGGTGGGAGCTGGGAAATGCCACTTAGGAACAGATGTTCAGGGGAGGTGATAGACAAGGGCGAAGCGAAGAATGAGGTTGAGTGTGTCAAGTTTCAAAGGGCCAGGAGGCAGCACAGTGCATTCGGGAAACTACAGCAAGTTCATGACAACCGACAGCTGATCTGGCAGCATCACCTGGGGATGGAGGCTGAGCCCCGGGGTTAACACTGGGGGTGAGAGGGTTTGTATACTATGGCGAGCAGGTGAGGTACTACACTGTGGGGGCACAGGGAGCCCCCGGAGGATTTCAAATATCAGAATCGTAACCATAATAGAGTATTTAATTGCATCCTAGCTTTCATCAAGGGTAAGATGCACTGTAGTTTATGTTCGACTAAGAAAGTGAAATGCTGTCAGTTAAACTAGGATATGTCATCAAGTGCAAGGTGAGTGCCACCTTAACAGATATTAAAATGGGGGGGGGGACAAATCTTAGAACAAGTAAATTGTGGTAGTAAAATAATTAAGAAAGATCCAACACTTGGATCAACTAAAGAAGTGATTATTGCTTACCATGTGCCCCAAAGTATATTAAGTACTAGAACAAGAGACGTGCTCATCTTGATGCCCCGCAGCTGTAGACCCAAGGTACAGAGGGCAGTAGCCAATGACCAACAGGCCCCAAGTGCCATGTGCAGACTCTAAGAGCAACTGCCTTTGAAAGAGGAAACGATTGAGAGTGGGCTTTCTGAGGTAGAGAATTACTAGCTGGGAAAGTAGGACAATTGACACAGAATCAGAATTCATGCCCTACATGACAGAGTTGGTGAAACTTCCCTTCTCAGAGATCTTGAGGCTCCTCAGAAACGAATTTTTCATTTTGGACAGATCATTCAGGATAAATATGATCTGTTTGAGTTCCTGGTTCTCTCATTAGGACTGTTTCTTAGGCTTCACTGGCACAAGAAAAGGATTTTGATAATCCAGGTAAATCCTGACAAAAGCAAAGCACGGGATCTATGAAAATCTAACCACTCAGAGGAGAACAACAGATAAAGGGCCAGGCCGACCTGACCCTGCAGGATAGGTAAGGTTAGTCTGGCAACAGGGGTAGAGGGGAAGTGCCCATCTCCTGCTAGAAGAGATAGAGAAGACCCTTTCCAGAGAGACCACCAGGAGAGGAGAGCAGTAGGTGCTGATGATGAAGAATATTTTAATCAGCAGAGAATGTCAAAATGACAAAGTTCCACGATCAGAGTAAACATATGGGATAAAAAATAAAAAATAAAGAAAAAAGATTTCTTTGAAAGGACTTTTTTATTAAAGGAATTTAAACAAAAGTCCTTTTAAAGAAACAGTTGGCTGTTTAAACCAATAGTACAACTCACTGAGAGAATCGCCGCATTATTTATTGGGGTAGAAAGGACCTGGAATGTAGAAAGACCTATTCTGCAGAGGAAAAAATAGAATCACTAACAGGCCTCATGCCTTGCACAGCCAGTGGCTAGAATCCCTGCCTCATGAGACCCTGTGCTAGAAGGCCGCTGAACCATCTAAACTATGTTAGTCTTTCTTGGAAGCCAACAAGTGTTTGCCCAGTTAAGAGCACGGTAACAATCAGTCACGTTATGTTATAATGATTGTCGATATCTTTAAAAGCCTTGTCAAGTTCCTTTTTGAGTAACCTTCACCCACACTTAGAGAAATTTATCTGTGGCTCACCTCTTTGAAATACCTCATTGTTGTTCCACATTTACCATAGCCGAAAAACAAAAACAAAAACAAAAAAAAATTTTTTTATTAACAGAGTGTTCAGAAGGGGCGCCACTGTAAACAATGAGAGTTTTCGCTGCCGGGACAATTTTGTTTCAGAAACAGGTGAAAGCATTCAGGTCAGACAGAGCCAAGGGCTGGAGCGATTTTTAAAATGACAAAAACTGAACCAAATCTAACCAAAACAAAAATCAAAACCAATGGCCAAGATTTCAAGTTTGCTACTAAAGGTATGACATTCTCCTAAGACATGCGAGTGACTTGATCACTTTATTTATATATTTATATTTGAAGAAGAAGGAATTATTTGATGCAGCAAATCCACATTGGTTAAAAATTACCAGATATGGGGGCTCCTGGGTGGCTCAGTGGTTTAGGCCTCTGCCTTCGGCTCAGGTCATGATTTCAGGGTCCTGGGTTGGAGCCCCACATCGTGCTCTCTGCTCAGCGGAAAGCCTGCTTCCCCCTCTCTCTCTGCCTCCCTCTCTACCTACTTGAGATCTGTCTATCAAATGGGTAAATAAGATCTTTAAAAAAAGAATTACTAGATGTGAAATACATCGAGGGTATAGGAAGGAAAATGATTTCACCTGATCTGACTAGGAAGTGGTTGAAGCCTGAATTAAAGTGCTACAAAAAGAGTAAAGACCTGGGAAATATATGGGGTAAAAATCCCTAGAAAACGAGCAATAATAACTGGCTGCTCTTTATTGATCCAGATCCTGCGGTAGGCAAAGAAGAGCTGGTTTTAGCCAGAGGATGATCTCCGTTTGTCTTCATGATCTGGCATTTCCTACAAGCCAGGCATGGTGCTCGGCACTAGAGCTGCAAATGATGGGGGCCCTCATTGTCCCTTTTCTCTTCTCAGGGGGACAACGGGCATGTCCATGGTGCAGTGTGACAGGCTTTACCACAGGGAGATAATAGATTGCCAAGGGTAGGTGGGAGCTGGGAAATGCCACTTAGAAACAGATGTTCAGGGGAGGTGATAGACAAGGGCGAAGCGAAGAATGAGGATGAGTGTGTCAAGTTTCAAAGGGCCAGGAGGCAGCACAGTGCATTCGGGAAACTACAGCAAGTTCATGACAACCGACAGCTGATCTGTCAGCATCACCTGGGGATGGAGGCTGAGCCCCGGGGTTAACACTGTGGGTGAGAGGGTTTGTACACTATGGCGAGCAGGTGAGGTACTACACTGTGGGGGCACAGGGAGCCCCCGGAGGATTTCAAATATCAGAATAATAACCACAATAGAGTATTTAATTGCATCCTAGCTTTCATCAAGGGTAAGATGCACTGTAGTTTATGTTCGACTAAGAAAGTGAAATGCTGTCAGTTAAACTAGAATATGTCATCAAGTGCAAGGTGAGTGCCACCTTAACAGATATTAAAATGGGGGAGGGGACAAATCTTAGAACAAGTAAATTGTGGTAGTAAAATAATTAAGAAAGATCCAACACTTGGATCAACTAAAGAAGTGATTATTGCTTACCATGTGCCCCAAAGTATATTAAGTACTAGAACAAGAGACGTGCTCATCTTGATGCCCCGCAGCTGTTAGACCCAAGGTACAGAGGGCAGTAGCCAATGACCAACAGGCCCCAAGTGCCATGTGCAGACTCTAAGAGCAACTGCCTTTGAAAGAGGAAACGATTGAGAGTGGGCTTTCTGAGGTAGAGAATTACTAGCTGGGAAACTAGGACAATTGACACAGAATCAGAATTCATGCCCTACATGACAGAGTTGGTGAAACTTCCCTTCTCAGAGATCTTGAGGCTCCTCAGAAACGAATTTTTCATTTTGGACAGATCATTCAGGATAAATATGATCTGTTTGAGTTCCTGGTTCTCTCATTAGGACTGTTTCTTAGGCTTCACTGGCACAAGAAAAGGATTTTGATAATCCAGGTAAATCCTGACAAAAGCAAAGCACGGGATCTATGAAAATCTAACCACTCAGAGGAGAACAACAGATAAAGGGCCAGGCCAACCTGACCCTGCAGGATAGGTAAGGTTAGTCTGGCAACAGGGGTAGAGGGGAAGTGCCCATCTCCTGCTAGAAGAGCTAGAGAAGACCCTTTCCAGAGAGACCACCAGGAGAGGAGAGCAGTAGGTGCTAATGATGAAGAATATTTTAATCAGCAGAGAATGTCAAAATGACAAAGTTCCACGATCAGAGTAAACATATGGGATAAAAAATAAAAAATAAAGAAAAAAGATTTCTTTGAAAGGACTTTTTTATTAAAGGAATTTAATCAAAAGTCCTTTTAAAGACACAGTTGGCTATTTAAACCAATAGTACAACTCACTGAGAGAATCGCCGCATTATTTATTGGGGTAGAAAGGACCTGGAATGTAGAAAGACCTATTCTGCAGAGGAAAAAATAGAATCACTAACAGGCCTCATGCCTTGCACAGCCAGTGGCTAGAATCCCTGCCTCATGAGACCCTGTGCTAGAAGGCCGCTAGAACCATCTCAACTATGTTAGTCTTTCTTGGAAGCCAACAAGTGTTTGCCCAGTTAAGAGCACGGTAACAATCAGTCACGTTATGTTATAATGATTGTCGATATCTTTAAAAGCCTTGTCAAGTTCCTTTTTGAGTAACCTTCACCCACCTTTAGAGAAATTTATATGTGGTTCACCTCTTTGAAATACCTCATTGTTGTTCCACATTTACCATAGCCGAAAAACAAAAACAAAAACAAAAAAAACTTTTTATTAACAGAGTGTTCAGAAGGGGCGCCACTGTAAACAATGAGAGTTTTCACTGCCGGGACAATTTTGTTTCAGAAACAGCTGAAAGCAATCAGGTCAGACAGAGCCAAGGGCTGGAAGGATTTTTAAAATGACAAAAACCGAACCAAATCTAACCAAAACAAAAATCAAAACCAATGGCCAAGATTTCAAGTTTGCTACTAAAGGTATGACATTCTCCTAAGACATGCGAGTGACTTGATCACTTTATTTATATATTTATATTTGAAGAAGAAGGAACTATTTGATGCAGCAAATCCACGTTGGTTAAAAATTACCAGATATGGGGGCTCCTGGGTGGCTCAGTGGTTTAGGCCTCTGCCTTCGGCTCAGGTCATGATTTCAGGGTCCTGGGTTGGAGCCCCACATCGTGCTCTCTGCTCAGCGGAAAGCCTGCTTCCCCCCTCTCTCTCTGCCTCCCTCTCTACCTACTTGAGATCTGTCTATCAAATGGGTAAATAAGATCTTTAAAAAAAGAATTACTAGATGTGAAATACATCGAGGGTATAGGAAGGAAAATGATTTCACCTGATCTGACTAGGAAGTGGTTGAAGCCTGAATTAAAGTGCTACAAAAAGAGTAAAGACCTGGGAAATATATGGGGTAAAAATCCCTAGAAAACGAGCAATAATAACTGGCTGCTCTTTATTGATCCAGATCCTGCGGTAGGCAAAGAAGAGCTGGTCTTAGCCAGAGGATGATCTCCGTTTGTCTTCATGATCTGGCATTTCCTACAAGCCAGGCATGGTGCTCGGCACTAGAGCTGCAAATGATGGGGGCCCTCATTGTCCCTTTTCTCTTCTCAGGGGGACAACGGGCATGTCCATGGTGCAGTGTGACAGGCTTTACCACAGGGAGATAATAGATTGCCAAGGGTAGGTGGGAGCTGGGAAATGCCACTTAGAAACAGATGTTCAGAGGAGGTGATAGACAAGGGCGAAGCGAAGAATGAGGATGAGTGTGTCAAGTTTCAAAGGGCCAGGAGGCAGCACAGTGCATTCGGGAAACTACAGCAAGTTCATGACAACCGACAGCTGATCTGGCAGCATCACCTGGGGATGGAGGCTGAGCCCCGGGGTTAACACTGGGGGTGAGAGGGTTTGTACACTATGGCGAGCAGGTGAGGTACTACACTGTGGGGGCACAGGGAGCCCCCGGAGGATTTCAAATATCAGAATAATAACCATAATAGAGTATTTAATTGCATCCTAGCTTTCATCAAGGGTAAGATGCACTGTAGTTTATGTTCGACTAAGAAAGTGAAATGCTGTCAGTTAAACTAGAATATGTCATCAAGTGCAAGGTGAGTGCCACCTTAACAGATATTAAAATGGGGGAGGGGACAAATCTTAGAACAAGTAAATTGTGGTAGTAAAATAATTAAGAAAGATCCAACACTTGGATCAACTAAAGAAGTGATTATTGCTTACCATGTGCCCCAAAGTATATTAAGTACTAGAACAAGAGACGTGCTCATCTTGATGCCCCGCAGCTGTTAGACCCAAGGTACAGAGGGCAGTAGCCAATGACCAACAGGCCCCAAGTGCCATGTGCAGACTCTAAGAGCAACTGCCTTTGAAAGAGGAAACGATTGAGAGTGGGCTTTCTGAGGTAGAGAATTACTAGCTGGGAAAGTAGGACAATTGACACAGAATCAGAATTCATGCCCTACATGACAGAGTTGGTGAAACTTCCCTTCTCAGAGATCTTGAGGCTCCTCAGAAACGAATTTTTCATTTTGGACAGATCATTCAGGATAAATATGATCTGTTTGAGTTCCTGGTTCTCTCATCCGGACTGTTTCTTAGGCTTCACTGGCACAAGAAAAGGATTTTGATAATCCAGGTAAATCCTGACAAAAGCAAAGCACGGGATCTATGAAAATCTAACCACTCAGAGGAGAACAACAGATAAAGGGCCAGGCCGACCTGACCCTGCAGGATAGGTAAGGTTAGTCTGGCAACAGGGGTAGAGGGGAAGTGCCCATCTCCTGCTAGAAGAGCTAGAGAAGACCCTTTCCAGAGAGACCACCAGGAGAGGAGAGCAGTAGGTGCTGATGATGAAGAATATTTTAATCAGCAGAGAATGTCAAAATGACAAAGTTCCACGATCAGAGTAAACATATGGGATAAAAAATAAAAAATAAAGAAAAAAGATTTCTTTGAAAGGACTTTTTTATTAAAGGAATTTAAACAAAAGTCCTTTTAAAGAAACAGTTGGCTATTTAAAACAATAGTACAACTCACTGAGAGAATCGCCGCATTATTTATTGGGGTAGAAAGGACCTGGAATGTAGAAAGACCTATTCTGCAGAGGAAAAAATAGAATCACTAACAGGCCTCATGCCTTGCACAGCCAGTGGCTAGAATCCCTGCCTCATGAGACCCTGTGCTAGAAGGCCGCTAGAACCATCTCAACTATGTTAGTCTTTCTTGGAAGCCAACAAGTGTTTGCCCAGTTAAGAGCACGGTAACAATCAGTCACGTTATGTTATAATGATTGTCGATATCTTTAAAAGCCTTGTCAAGTTCCTTTTTGAGTAACCTTCACCCACCTTTAGAGAAATTTATATGTGGTTCACCTCTTTGAAATACCTCATTGTTGTTCCACATTTACCATAGCCGAAAAACAAAAACAAAAACAAAAAAAACTTTTTATTAACAGAGTGTTCAGAAGGGGCGCCACTGTAAACAATGAGAGTTTTCACTGCCGGGACAATTTTGTTTCAGAAACAGCTGAAAGCAATCAGGTCAGACAGAGCCAAGGGCTGGAAGGATTTTTAAAATGACAAAAACCGAACCAAATCTAACCAAAACAAAAATCAAAACCAATGGCCAAGATTTCAAGTTTGCTACTAAAGGTATGACATTCTCCTAAGACATGCGAGTGACTTGATCACTTTATTTATATATTTATATTTGAAGAAGAAGGAACTATTTGATGCAGCAAATCCACGTTGGTTAAAAATTACCAGATATGGGGGCTCCTGGGTGGCTCAGTGGTTTAGGCCTCTGCCTTCGGCTCAGGTCATGATTTCAGGGTCCTGGGTTGGAGCCCCACATCGTGCTCTCTGCTCAGCGGAAAGCCTGCTTCCCCCCTCTCTCTCTGCCTCCCTCTCTACCTACTTGAGATCTGTCTATCAAATGGGTAAATAAGATCTTTAAAAAAAGAATTACTAGATGTGAAATACATCGAGGGTATAGGAAGGAAAATGATTTCACCTGAACTGACTAGGAAGTGGTTGAAGCCTGAATTAAAGTGCTACAAAAAGAGTAAAGACCTGGGAAATATATGGGGTAAAAATCCCTAGAAAACCAGCAATAATAACTGGCTGCTCTTTATTGATCCAGATCCTGCGGTAGGCAAAGAAGAGCTGGTTTTAGCCAGAGGATGATCTCCGTTTGTCTTCATGATCTGGCATTTCCTACAAGCCAGGCATGGTGCTCGGCACTAGAGCTGCAAATGATGGGGGCCCTCATTGTCCCTTTTCTCTTCTCAGGGGGACAACGGGCATGTCCATGGTGCAGTGTGACAGGCTTTACCACAGGGAGATAATAGACTGCCAAGGGTAGGTGGGAGCTGGGAAATGCCACTTAGGAACAGATGTTCAGGGGAGGTGATAGACAAGGGCGAAGCGAAGAATGAGGATGAGTGTGTCAAGTTTCAAAGTGCCAGGAGGCAGCACAGTGCATTCGGGAAACTACAGCAAGTTCATGACAACCGACAGCTGATCTGGCAGCATCACCTGGGGATGGAGGCTGAGCCCCGGGGTTAACACTGGGGGTGAGAGGGTTTGTATACTATGGCGAGCAGGTGAGGTACTACACTGTGGGGGCACAGGGAGCTACTGGAGGATTTCAAATATCAGAATCGTAACCATAATAGAGTATTTAATTGCATCCTAGCTTTCATCAAGGGTAAGATGCACTGTAGTTTATGTTCGACTAAGAAAGTGAAATGCTGTCAGTTAAACTAGGATATGTCATCAAGTGCAAGGTGAGTGCCACCTTAACAGATATTAAAATGGGGGGGGGACAAATCTTAGAACAAGTAAATTGTGGTAGTAAAATAATTAAGAAAGATCCAACACTTGGATCAACTAAAGAAGTGATTATTGCTTACCATGTGCCCCAAAGTATATTAAGTACTAGAACAAGAGACGTGCTCATCTTGATGCCCCGCAGCTGTTAGACCCAAGGTACAGAGGGCAGTAGCCAATGACCAACACGCCCCAAGGGCCATGTGCAGACTCTAAGAGCAACTGCCTTTGAAAGAGGAAACGATTGAGAGTGGGCTTTCTGAGGTAGAGAATTACTAGCTGGGAAAGTAGGACAATTGACACAGAATCAGAATTCATGCCCTACATGACAGAGTTGGTGAAACTTCCCTTCTCAGAGATCTTGAGGCTCCTCAGAAACGAATTTTTCATTTTGGACAGATCATTCAGGATAAATATGATCTGTTTGAGTTCCTGGTTCTCTCATTAGGACTGTTTCTTAGGCTTCACTGGCACAAGAAAAGGATTTTGATAATCCAGGTAAATCCTGACAAAAGCAAAGCACGGGATCTATGAAAATCTAACCACTCAGAGGAGAACAACAGATAAAGGGCCAGGCCGACCTGACCCTGCAGGATAGGTAAGCTTAGTCTGGCAACAGGGGTAGAGGGGAAGTGCCCATCTCCTGCTAGAAGAGCTAGAGAAGACCCTTTCCAGAGAGACCACCAGGAGAGGAGAGCAGTAGGTGCTGATGATGAAGAATATTTTAATCAGCAGAGAATGTCAAAATGACAAAGTTCCACGATCAGAGTAAACATATGGGATAAAAAATAAAAAATAAAGAAAAAAGATTTCTTTGAAAGGACTTTTTTATTAAAGGAATTTAATCAAAAGTCCTTTTAAAGAGACAGTTGGCTATTTAAACCAATAGTACAACTCACTGAGAGAATCGCCGCATTATTTATTGGGGTAGAAAGGACCTGGAATGTAGAAAGACCTATTCTGCAGAGGAAAAAATAGAATCACTAACAGGCCTCATGCCTTGCACAGCCAGTGGCTAGAATCCCTGCCTCATGAGACCCTGTGCTAGAAGGCCGCTAGAACCATCTCAACTATGTTAGTCTTTCTTGGAAGCCAACAAGTGTTTGCCCAGTTAAGAGCACGGTAACAATCAGTCACGTTATGTTATAATGATTGTCGATATCTTTGAAAGCCTTGTCAAGTTCCTTTTTGAGTAACCTTCACCCACACTTAGAGAAATTTATCTGTGGCTCACCTCTTTGAAATACCTCATTGTTGTTCCACATTTACCATAGCCAAAAAACAAAAACAAAAACAAAAAAAACTTTTTATTAACAGAGTGTTCAGAAGGGGCGCCACTGTAAACATGAGAGTTTTCGCTGCCTGGACAATTTTGTTTCAGAAACAGCTGAAAGCATTCAGGTCAGACAGAGCCAAGGGCTGGAGGGATTTTTAAAATGACAAAAACCGAACCAAATCTAACCAAAACCAAAATCAAAACCAATGGCCAAGATTTCAAGTTTGCTACTAAAGGTATGACATTCTCCTAAGCCATGCGAGTGACCTAATCACTTTATTTATATATTTATATTTGAAGAAGAAGGAACTATTTGATGCAGCAAATCCACGTTGGTTAAAAATTACCAGATATGGGGGCTCCTGGGTGGTTCAGTGGTTTAGGCCTCTGCCTTCGGCTCAGGTCATGATATCAGGGTCCTGGGATGGAGCCCCACATCGGGCTCTCTGCTCAGCGGGGAGCCTGCTTCCCCCCTCTCTCTCTGCCTCCCTCTCTACCTACTTGAGATCTGTCTATCAAATGGGTAAATAAGATCTTTAAAAAAAGAATTACTAGATGTGAAATACATCGAGGGTATAGGAAGGAAAATGATTTCACCTGATCTGACTAGGAAGTGGTTGAACCCTAATTAAAGTGCTACAAAAAGAGTAAAGACCTGGGAAATATATGGGGTAAAAATTCCTAGAAAACCAGCAATAATAACTGGCTGCTCTTTATTGATCCAGATCATGCGGTAGGCAAAGAAGAGCTGGTTTTAGCCAGAGGATGATCTCCGTTTGTCTTCATGATCTGGCATTTCCTACAAGCCAGGCATGGTGCTCGGCACTAGAGCTGCAAATGATGGGGGCCCTCATTGTCCCTTTTCTCTTCTCAGGGGGACAACGGGCATGTCCATGGTGCAGTGTGACAGGCTTTACCACAGGGAGATAATAGACTGCCAAGGGTAGGTGGGAGCTGGGAAAAGCCACTTAGGAACAGATTTTCAAGGGAGGTGATAGACAAGGGCAAAGCGAAGAATGAGGATGAGTGTGTCAAGTTTCAGAGTGCCAGGAGGCAGCACAGTGCATTCGGGAAACTACAGCAAGTTCATGACAACCGACAGCTGATCTGGCAGCATCACCTGTGGATGGAGGCTGAGCCCCGGGGTTAACACTGGGGGTGAGAGGGTTTGTATACTATGGCAAGGAGGTGAGGTACTACACTGTGGGGGCACAGGGAGCTACTGGAGGATTTCAAATATCAGAATCGTAACCATAATAGAGTATTTAATTGCATCCTAGCTTTCATCAAGGGTAAGATGCACTATAGTTTATGTTCGACTAAGATAGAGAAATGCTGTCAGTTAAAATAGGATATGTCATCAAGTACAAGGTGAGTGCCACCTTAAGAGATATTAAAATGGGGGGGCAGACAAATCTTAAAACAAGTAAATTGTGGTAGTAGAATAATTAAGAAAGATCCAACACTTGGATCAACTAAAGAAGTGATTATTGCTTACCATGTGCCCCAAACTATATTAAGTCCTAGAACAAGAGACGTGCTCATCTTGATGCCCCGCAGCTGTTAGACCCAAGGTACAGAGGGCAGTAGCCAATGACCTGCAGGCCCCAAGTGCCTTGTGAAGAGTCTAAGAGGAACTGCATTTGAAAGGGGAAACGGTTGAGAGTGTATTTGAGAGGTAGAGAATTACTAGCTGGGAAAGTAGGACAATTGACACAGAATCGGAATTGATGCCCTACATGACAGAGTTGGTGAAACTTCCATTCTCAGAGATCTTGAGGCACCTCAGAAATGAATTTTTCATTTTGGACAGAACATTCAGGATAAATATGATCTGTTTGAGTTCCTGGTTCTCTCATTAGGACTGTTTCTTGGGCTTCACTGGCAGAAGAAAAGGGTTTTGATAATCCAGGGTAAATCCTGACAAAAGCAAAGCACGGTTTCTATGAAAAACTAACCACTCAGAGGAGAGCAACAGATAAAGGGCCAGGCCGACCTGACCCTGCAGGATAGGTAAGGTTAGTCTGGCAACAGTGGTAGAGGGGAAGTTCCCCTTTAGGTTGGCATGGACAAAGCCCTCAATCAACTTTCTGTGCCTTTGCGACAGTTACGAGAAGTTCTGGTAAGTCCCCAATTAATGAAAACAGTCTGCTCTGACGCCTGTTGTCCTCGTCGGCTTTTCTCTAAGAATTCTTTTCATCTGTTAGTTTGTTGGTACTGGTGGTTGTATTTTAACGGTTCATGATTATAATATTCACCTTCAGAAGAGTTGTAAATGATTTTGTTTTTGCATATGCTAACAACCTAAAAAAACATGTTCGATTTGAAGAAGACATATTCTCAGAGTAGACAACCTTAAAATGTCAGGGGAGAGGAAGCATATTTCCAAATTCAACTTATTAATGCCACTTTGGTCATATGTAAGTGGTTTCTAACTTACGAATGACTTGTATTTTAACAGTTTGTAATCTTGTAAAGTTCCCCCCTCCACCCCATGTAATCTACGTGTGGTTAGGTTCCTGGGCTGATCTACAAAAATTGTGTAATCACTAATGGAACTGAAGGATAATATAAATAAAATGTAATACTTCATAAATGCTACATTTGAATATTCTCTCAGAAAAATCTCTGTTGTGGGAATGGGACTCCCCACCTCTAAGCCATTGGGAATAGGAATTCCACCTGGTGAACAGTGGAGGGGCAGTTGTGGCATCACTTCTAACAGAAAACTGTGCTGCCCTGTTTCCCCTGCCGCCCCCCCCCCCCCGTCTGTGTCTGGTGCCCTGACTTATGGCCTCTGTTCATTCTGATGCCCTGTCGTAAACTTGTCATAAACGACACCATCCTTCCTTGTGTGTCTCCTCTAGCTTGAGTGGCCTCTTGCGTCCCTCCCCTAAGACAGTGCCTGCATCCTACAGAGAATATAAGGAGAACTTAATTTAAGGGAAGACACAGTACATGGTTAGAACCAAGAAAAATGCGAAGTAATGGAAATATCAGTGCTGAGAAGTCTAGGGGAGGGGCAGGCAGGAAAGAGTTCGTGAAACAGGTAAAAATCTTGAGTTGTGGGCGCCTGGGTGGCTCAGTGGGTTAAGCCGCTGCCTTCGGCTCAGGTCATGATCTCAGAGTCCTGGGATCTAGTCCCGCATCGGGCTCACTGCTCAGCAGAGAGCCTGCTTCCCTCTCTCTCTCTCTCTGCCTGCCTCTCCATCTACTTGTGATTTCTCTCTGTCAAATAAATAAATAAAATCTTTAAAAAAAAAATCTTGTGTTGTGCCTTGAGGTAGCCAATACTTTCCATGGTTTATGTCTCATTTGAATTTTACAAAATCTTGTTAAAGATACTTTTCCTTGGAATGGAAGGGATTTTCATGGTCCGCTGTTGGATTCCACACCAGCCGCTGTGGGGCTCTCCCACTGCCTCCTTGGTGTGCCTCTTCCTCCCGGGGCCTCATAGTGGTGTTGTTTCCCAAGCCTAGCCTTCCTTTGGCCTCCCACTCTTCTCTCGAACCCCCTCCCTGGAGGCAGATTTGCTCTACTCACACAGGCTCCCGTCCCACCTCACCCCCTGCCATCACCATATACCCTCCCTTTTCCATGGCCTGTTTTTATGGCCACTTTGGTCCTGCTCAGCCACAGGCCTGACCTGCCTTTCTGGTCCCAACTCTGAAGCTGTTCTGTGAGATTCTCAGATCACTGAGGGATACGATTATATCTGTCTTCATTGCATCCCTGTAGGCTGCCACAATACTGACGTCCAGGAGGTGTTTCATAATGTTGATGGAGTGAATTAATTCACCTTCCTGTGGAATTTTTGTGATCTGCCTACTTCATTCTAGTTGTTTCTGTTAACCTTTGTTTTGGCCCTAATTCCTAATTATCTCTTTATTCATTAGCTTCTGGACATGTTTCTCTACCTCTGTGCTCTGCCTTTTTCTGGTCTTCTGTTCTTCATTCTTGATTCCTGGTATTTCCATACCCACATTTCATCATCATGCATCAGTGCTTTGACATTCTTTCGTTCTCCAAAATATGCAGAATCTAAAGACTTCATCTCAGTGAAGTTGGCCCTCCATTCCTATTTCTGCTTCTCTCCAGAAGGAAGCCTGCAGTGCACATGGCTGTGTGCCTGTCTGACCCTGCCCCTGAGTGTGTGTGCACTTACATCTGCTCCCCATCCCCTCCCCACCTCGGCAGCTGTGTACACATGGCTTTCATAGTCCGATTCGAACCCCGTCGCATTTCCAGACTCTCCTGTACTTTGCTTCATATTATCTGTTCTCCATTCTAAGCCCCCTCATCCCCATAACTTTCACTGTATATGTCATTCTTCTTCTAGCCATGCGACCCTGCCTTCGTGTCATTATGCCCCCAGGTCATGAGTCCCCTCAACAGTAACTGTGTCTGGTATATCATGTTTTTTTTTTTGTCAATATCTGCATAGTACTGGTGCACAGGTATTAATTTTTGTGGAATTGAATGAGATGTAGGAAATTGATAATGTGACAAAACAATGTCTGTAATACATTTTCTTTATTATTCTTTTAAAGAGTCTCAGGTCATCAGTCAGTGAAGGAATTCGGGCAGTAGATGAACGAATGTGTAACAAGAGGACATAAGGAAGAAAAAGGTACCCTCCAGTAGATTTCTTATGCTGCATGCCAGTTGAAGCCCTCTCCTCTTGTCTCCGTGAACTTGTCAGCACTATTCAGCTTTTTTTCTTTTTTTTTAATTTAGCTTTTTTTTAAAGTTCTCACGCATGTGCATTTTATGCATTATGTCACGTTATCTACCTGAAATAAGAAGACAGAATTTCAGAGGTACCCACACGATCTCAATATCACCCACTTTTTCCAGAACAAGAAACAGTGATAACTGTTGTCGGTGCAGCGCTTGACAGTTAACGACTGTATAAATTGTCAGCGGCCCTGTAAAGAAAATAGGCCTATATTAAAGACTAGGGGAGAAGTGGGCTTTCCAAAGCAAACTCAGGATTCTGCTGTAGGTTTGCTGTTATTTTCTGATCCTGTGTTCTTTATGTTCTGGTGTTCACTTTAATTTTTTCAATTCCCAGTAGTTAGCATGCGGTTTTGGCTTAGTTTCAGGTGTGTGAGACAGGCAATGGCTCTGTACATCTGAGGGCTCACCCCGGGAGTGTGCCCCTTAGTGCTATCTCCAGTTCCAAGTGTCCCCGATATCATTCATGAGCATAACGATGTAGGGGCACAGCGGGCATTGGGAGTCTGGGCTTCTGACTCTCGCCTGCTGCTCTGTACAATGTTTTCTATGTGTATTATTAGCATATTTGTTAAAATCTCAGTGGGGAGAAGCCTGTTTGAGGGACCTTCTGTTTAATTCGCCTCTGGATCTCCTCACAGCTTTTGTCCAAAGAATGCTTGTCGTGCGCTTCCAGACAAAACAGTAAGCTTTGTGAGAGCAGGGTGTATTTCTTGCTTTATTTTCTCGTGCCCCCCCCCACCCCCCGTCAGAATGAATATCGAGCTCCCAGGGGTGTTCATTATTATTATTATTTATTGAATGGATGACTTTGTATTTTTTTGTTCTTTAAGGATGAGAGTTTTCATAATGTCCCTCAACCTCTTTGATAATATTTGTAGTGTAAAAGGTCTTTAATGATTTGGTGCTTGGGCATATAGGTATATGCACATGTAAACTGAGAGGGCCAGTACAATCGGAAGCCAAAGTTAAAACATGAATAAAGGGCCATAAGAAAACAAATGGAGGGGCGCCTGGTGGCTCAGTTGGTTAAACGTCCGACTCTTGATTTTGGCTCAGGTCATGATCTCAGGATCATGAGATTGAGCCCCGCATTGAGCTCTGTGTTCAGCAGGATGTCTGCTCGAGATTCTCTCTCTCCCTCTGCCCCTCCCCTGCACGCGCACATGCAGTCTCTCTCTCTCTCAAATAAACAAATCTTTTTTAAAAAAATAGGAAAGAAATGCCCATAGAAAGATTCAGGATGGGGAAAAAAAGAAATAAGAGTATAGAATATGAGAAAGCAAAATCTAGGGTTTTTTTTTTTTTCCTCTATAAACTTGCAATAGAATATGGAAGTATGCTTATTCTAGAACTAAGATTTGCATTCTTGAGAAGTCTGTGTTTCATAGAAATATTCAAAATATAGCATGCCCTATATATTTGAAGTTAACATTTGGTCTTATATTTTCCTGCATTTAGCATGGGAAATAAAGATGATTAAGAGTAAAGATGGTGACGTTTTTGTTTGCTTAATTTTTATTTTTATAGATGTGTGTGTTGAGGCTTATACAAGTTATTTGATCAGTTGAAAAGATTGAAAAAATCTTAAATTCACAAAGTTCGAAAGAAACCTCTGCACTAGAAGCAAGCAGGTAAGCATTTTTTTTTTAACTAAGTAGCACATAAATTAATACTTCACATCCAATCTAATTAGGCGGGTACGGCTTAGTTAGAATTCATTTCTGAACAAGAAGAAAATCCAGGTTTGTGGCTAGAATGTAGCTCCAGGAGAGTGGAGAGCATGAAATAGTGAAATCTATAACACGTTCCTATAAACCCTTTGGTTATAGACCACAGTTCCAACACGTCATTATGCTTGCAGTGTAAAAGTATATTTGGAATCACCTTCCCTGAGGACTAGCAAAGTCCGGTTGAACTTTAAGGCATAGCTACCATTCATCTTGGTTTTTCTCCATCTCATTTTTTTTCTAGACATGCCCAGAGTATTACCATTGATGTATTTTGCACCAGCATTATATTATTATGAAACAGTATAGGACATATCCAGTTGAAATTTACAAACAGGAAAGGAAAAACTTATGAAATAGGAAAAAGATGATGGCTCTCTTTGTTATACTGTGATTGTCTTGTTCCCTTCCTGGTGTGAATTTTCAATCAGCCAGGGTAGATGAGTGACTCAGAAAATGAGTAGTTAGGTCCTGTCAGCACTGTGAGACGCAAAGTGGTGCAGTGGGTGTAGCCGGGGCTGGTCCTACACATACCAGCTGGGCTGCCTGCGTCAAGGTCGCCTGGTGCCCTGAGTGCTCTGTTGTGTGATGCTAACAGTCCCTCCCCTTGCAGGCGGAGTGAGGTTTCTAAATTTTAGGAATTAAGGTTTTAGATTTGGAAGGAACTTGAGAGACCATATGCTCCACATGTCTCATGATGGAGATTTAGAACGGACACATCCCAAAGGAAGCGATTCTCTGGTCCTAGGTCTCTGTCCCCTTTCACATCAAGGCATTCAACTAAGTGGTCAGCCTCCACTGTGCTTGTGTCTCTAGCCCGTTGCACTCGTGCTTCTGCCCCGTTCGTCCACACTTAGCAGACAGTCTGCACGCGGCCCTTCTGCAGCCCTTGTGTCTCCAGCGGCTCTGCTTCACTTCGGCCCTTGGCAGAGCCTGCAGCCCCTCCAGCCATGTCCACGTTCGGCCCCTGGGGAGCTGGCCCTCCAGTGTTCTTCCTGTCTTTGCTGTTGCTGCTGTGCTCATCGGATAGAAACACCTCAGTGAGCTCTGTGTCTACAATCCTGTCCCTTTGCAACACTGTCCTTGATAAACAGACATTGTGCACTTTCTTGCTCAGAATTACCTTGGAGGACTTTTTTCTCCAGAAGAGCAGCTCTGAGCTCTAGAGTCAGGAAAGCCAGAGCAGCGTCAGTGCACAGTAAATCCATCATGCTCTGCCAGGCCCAGAAATGTCGAGAAAAGGATAAATAGGAAATGCGCATGGGATCAGTCAGTAGAGGTTGGGATTAGGCTTCGGCACTGTTTGTGCCAAGCGCTTGCCTTCCCTCCACACCAGTTCTGATGCTCTGGGACGGGGCACACCATGGCAGGTCTCCAGCGATTTTGGGTTTTCTTACAGTGTGTTTCCTTACTACCTGACTGCCCATCCTCAGATGTAGATGAGCCCAGCAGGGGCTTTGGGGCCTTTGTTGTGTGTTTTTTTTTCTTTCACTGTTCGACTTCCTTTTGAATGGGGTTGACGCTTTCTAATGTGGGGGGCAAGAGGGAAGTGTATCCAGTCCACTTGATGGCAGATGCACTGTGAGTGATTTCTCACCAGCTCCCGGAGCACCGAGCTTGCTCTTTCTGCCGTTGGGTAAATTTAAACTTGGAGTCCGCTGCTCTGAGCGATTTCCCAGGTTGCTGCTAGGCGGTCAGTTTTAGCTGATTGAGGAGACAGCAGTAGTTGGTACTGGGGAGGTACTTGGGAGGGAGAATGAGGCAGGCAGAGAAGAAGAGGGGGCTTCGGGTATGAACGGTAGGACAGGGCAAGAGAGAGGAGGGGGTTAGAGAATGGGAGAAGAAGGGAGAAGAAGGGCACGAATGGGAGAGCCCGAGGAACGTGGAGGAATCATGCAGTTGTACCCACACTGACCTAAAATAGCTCCATCCCCTTGCCTGGGCCCTGTGGCCCGGGCCAGGCTGCGTCGGTGGCTTCTACGACCTCCCCGCTCCTCACCCCTTGCACTGGGGCCTGCTGCACAGACAGTTTGTCATGAAAATTGATGGCGTTCAGGTGCAAGTGCCTGAGCGCTGTAAGGCATGTGGGGCGTGGGGGTGGCAGGTTTTTAACTTTGGGAATTACATTTCTCTAATTGTCTCTATTAGCCCTCTCTGGACTAGACAGATTTTGGAGAGAATTGCCACAGAATTTAACCAGTTACACTTTCATGCTGTTCAGAGCAAAGGCATGCCTCTTCTGGACAAAGTAAGACCAGCAAGTGTTGGTTTCGATTTTCAATTTGCTGTTTGCGAATTTCCTGGATGATTTTGGTTTGACCTAGCATTGCCCCTGATAATTGCTACTCTACAGGATTTTGAAGCTAGCTTTGAATTCTTTTTTTTTTCAGTGTCTCCTGCTTGGGACCCTGCTTCCATTATGTCACACTAGATAGATTTTGTGTAAAGACACAAGCGTAGTCTCCAAACTATGCAAGTAAAATTAATTCTGAATTTCATGTAACTTGACACATCATATGATGTAGTCAGAGTTCATTTATCCAAAGCCCTTGACTGGGTTTAAATGCACGTTTGTCAGATTTACTCCGTAGCTTAAGAGGCAAATAACTTTTTGTCATTCCGTAATTGTCTGAACTTCACTTTGATGAAGCCGACTTACTTTCAAAGAAATCATAGGGAGGGGACGCCTCAGTGGCTCAGTCAGTTGAGCTACTGCCTCTGGCTTAGGTCATGATCCGAGGGTCCTGGGATTGAGTCCCACCTTGGGCTCCTTGCTTGGCAGGAAGCCTGCTTCTCTTTCTGCCTGTGTCTCCTTGTGTGCTTGTGCTCTCTCTCGACAAATAAATAAATAAAAACCTTAAAAAAAAAAGAAAGAAAGCAATCATGGGGAGAAGAGATTCATTGTTATTCTCTAGGAAATGTTGGGATTTTAATCTTACATATATTCTGGTAGAATTAGAGGCTCGCTTTATATATATAACACATATGTATATAAATTATACACATATATTTGAGCTTTTAGAAACTGTGGTACCTGGACCTTCTTTCCTGGTCTCTCTGTTCTTGCAGCGTATAGCCCACATTACGGCCATGCTGCAGCAGTCCCTGGGAGGCCTGCTGCTAGAAGGGCTTCAGACTTCCAATGTGGACATCATACGGCACTGCCTCCAGACTTACGCTACAATTGACAAGACACGGGATGCAGAGGCGTTAGTCGGTCAAGTACTGGTGAAATCATACATGGATGAGGTTTGTGCCCCCATGCACCTCATTCCACAAACACAGAGCATCTAATCTGGCTTCGTTTCTTGACTGGGTACGAGAGAGCTCAGGGCTCTTCCTTGAAGATGCTCTTTGTTCCTGCTCTTCTGGTTGTAAGAAAAGGTTGGTCCCGCTTGGTGCCCATCAGCATGGCAGGAATCAGGCATGCGCTCTGGTCTCTTCCAGTGATGCCATAACTCAGGGATCATCTTAATTTAGTAGGGGTGAGAGACTTGCCTAGGAAGAAGGTACGGATCAGAACATTTTCAGGTCAATTTCCATTTCCATAAGTTATACGTTAATGAAGTTGCCGAAAAGCGTGACCCCACCAAGGCGCCCGTGCCCACTGGAGGAGCTGGAAGACAGCTCTGTGCGCAGGGAAAGTCTGTGAGGGGAAGCGTCTTCGCAGAATTGATGTGACCTAAGTCTTGAAGACCATGGGGGAGTTTGCCAGGCTAGGAAGGTGGGAGGGAGGGAATATTCAAAGATAAAGGGCTTTGAAGGGCGAGTTAGCGGGGTAGTACCTTAAGTCCAGAACTTGGTTACCCAGTGTTCTTGACCTATAAGGATACAGTAAAATACAGGGAGTCAGTGTATCCTGCCTCTGAGCGGCCGGAGTATGGGCTGCACCATGTGAGGCCGCCAGCAATCAGCAGCTTCCAACTTAGAGAGCGTCGGTTTCATCTAGTTCAAGCGGACAGAAGTCATGAAGCCAGTCTCAGCCTTTGAGGGCTTTCTTCCAGTCACCTGCCAGTGCGAGTGTTCTTTCTGTCTGGTAAGTATAAAGCTACCCACCATGACTTCAGGATGAAAGGCTTCCAGTTTTAAAACGAGACAGTATCCCAGTGATAGAAGTGAAATTGAAGGATTAATTTCAGTAATCTTCTCAGCTTCATTAAGACTACTAAAAGTAAATGATCTGTCAGTTCTTTGTATGTATCCTATTATAGTTCATAGCTCTCTCTGTGGGGGTGAAAAAGATCACATTATTCTTTGTCACTAAATGAAAATATTTTAGTTATTTAATTTATGCCCTTTTCATTGAACTGAATCTAATATGCTAAATTAGGGAAGTACTTTACGTTTCCGTGTCATTAAATGAACTGTGGCCACGTTTGTATTTTAAGTTTGCATGCTTGTCATTCACCTCCTGCAACTCGGCCTCACCAAAAAAAATTAAATACTAAAGCAAAATAAGATGTGTTTTCTTCCATCACTTTCCATCTCAGCCCTTTCCCTGTTCTGGAGACGGTAGAGGATAAGGCCAGGGTGAAGATGATACAGAGCTGTTGTCTGCAGATACAGTATTTCGCTTTTAAGCTCAGAAGAGAAGCAGATGGGTGTGTGTGATGTTTTAGCTTCAGGCCAGTCTCTGTCCCTCAGCCTCTGTGTCCCCCAGGGTTGGAGCAGTATTCCCAAATCCCGGGACCTAGATTTTCATGCCATTGTTACTTACCTCCTGTTTAGAAAGCATACTGAGTGGGGAGGAGGAAGGACGAAGTGCATTTTTAAGGTTTACACGATTCTTTTCTCTGTAGTGTATAGTTCATACTTCTCTTTTAGGTGCTTTAAAAACAAACAAAAACACAAACAAACAAACAAACAAATAAATAAATAAAAAAAAATGCTCTTCCTTCTGCTAGGTGATTGTAGAGCAGATCGTTGAGTCTCATCCAGACGGCCTGAAGATCATGTATGCTAATAAGCTCCTGGAGTTCGTTCCTCACCACTGCCACCTTCTTCGAGAGGTCACAAGAGGAGCCATCTCAAGGTGACGTAAAATGCTGTGTATGCACCTGAGCTCAGTTTAGTGACCACCTGTCACCTCCTCATGTGCCGCTGATCCCTGGCTGTCCTGTCTGACCCGGGAACGTGGGAACGTGTGCTCTTCCCTATTTGTTACCAGTGCTGTAAGGCAGGTGTCACTTGCCTGGGTTTACAGGGAAGGGAATGAAGAGTGGGGACGAATCTCAATGGTGACATTTGTGTGACTCCAGAGCCTCTGCTTTTCTCTTGTCTATACTGTCTCCTTAACCAGGCTCAAAATCAAAATTGGTTTCCTTCCATTATTGTGATGTCATCATCGGTCTAGAAATACCAATTCATTTTAATTCAACACGTTTTATACTGATGGCAATTAAAGTCATGAACGGTTTTCCCTCCCTCTCTTATTTCATTTCCATGGCTTTCCAGTTCTGCTTCATGAATATCCCATTACCTTCCACCATCTCCGTCATCCCAGTCCAGACCTTTGTTGCCTTTTGTTCGAGGGTAGCGGGCTCTCCCCACCTGGTCTCCCAGTTCCACCTGTCCCTCTTCATTGCAGCCCTCAGCTGTCCCACCTGCCCAGAGCTCTTCAGCCTTCCTGAGTCGCTCGTGGCTTCTCATCGCCCACAGAAGAGCATCCAGTCTTCCTGGCGTAACCTGTGACCGTTGGTGCTTGAGTCCTAGTGGTTCTCTGCTGTAGAACTTTCTACTGTGGAACTTTCCCCCATACCACTATGGTTCCTGGCCAGACAGGAGCACTTGACCTTCCCTAACACACCTGGTACAGAAGATCCCTGACTTCACCTTGGTTCAGTTTATGGTTTTTTGACTTTTTATAATAGTGCAGAAGTGATATGCATTTAGTTTGGATCTTTTCCCAGGCTGGCGATCTACAGTAGGGTCCTCTTTTGTAATGCTGGGCAGGGGCAGCGAGCACAGCCCCCAGGCAAACCACGTGATCACGAGGGTCAGCAACCAACACACTTGAACCGTCCTGTTCTGGCTTTCAGTGCAGTGTTCAGTAAGTTACATGAGATACCAGACACTTTATTGTGAAATAGGCTTTGTGTTAGAGGATTTTGCCCAACTGTGCAATACTGTAAGTGTTCTCAAGACATTTAAGTTTGGCGGGGCTAAGCTCTGATGTTCAGTCACTTAGGTGTTTTCCATGCATTTTCAACTAAAGAGATTTCCAGCTGAACAATGGGTTTATTAGAAGCTGAGGCCGTCATAAGCCGAGGAACATCTGTCTATACTGTGCACCTCTGTGTTTTCCTTCATTGCTTCCTGTCTCTTATTCCTTTGTCTTTCTGTTGATCTGTCACTCCACATGAAGCTCCAGTCAAATACAAATTCTTTTTTTTTTAGGTTATTTATTTATTTACTTATTAGAGAAAGCATAAGCAGAGGGGGAGGCAAAGAGTGAAGCAGGCTCCCCACTGAGCAGGGAGCCCGATGTGGAACTCAATCCCAGGACCCTGAGATCATGACCTGAGCCACCCAAGCGCCCCTAGGCTATGGTTATTTCAAGAAAAAAGTCCTATTTGTGAATTCTTCATCTAGTGAAGATGAATTAAAATCAGAAAGTCAACTCTGCCACCTTTAAAAACCCAGGAACAGAAAAAAATTCCACGAGCAGGTATAACCCTATCCACAATAAATCACTTTCAATCCAGTTCTGAAAACTAATACAGAGTAGGAAGAAAGCATTACAGAAAATTTTTGTTTTCATTAATCAAGCTGGAAAATAACGGGCCTTACATGAATGCCCTTTAGGAAGACAGTTCTTATAGTTTTATGTTGATAGAAACTCACATTACATTCGAAATGCATGTTAAAACCATGACTGTAGATTAACTACCACTTTCAGTCGTCAGAAGATGAAAAATGGTCAAGAGTCACCCAAACTGAATCCTGGTTCCTCCTGGAAAATGTGTTCCTAAATATTTTCCCCCTGAACTACTGTGCTCTTTCTGTATCTTACACAGCAGACATTGCGATGCACAAACACATCCAGAAGGCCTTTGAGGGCTGACAGCCTGCTGGAACAATGAGGAATTCACCTGGGTTTCTGCCTTTCTGCCGGGCCCAGAAAGTTCTGGGTAACCCAGGTGACGTGTCATGAGAATACATGTGTAGCTCACACCATATGTATTATCTCCTCAGGGTAGACACCAAAATCCATGTTCGTATATGAAAATCCGAGATGCGTACAGAAATCAAGAGTGATTCTGTCATATTGAAAGAAAAACACACTGTTGCGCTGCCACATGCCTCGTTTCTCCTTGAGTGACTGCAGGAAGTAGCGATTGCAGTCAGAAATCTCAGAAAGAAAAATTAGAGTAAGGGCAACACCTGAAGTTTATTCCTGAAAATACTTGGAGAATGACTGTGACCAATAAACCAGGGCTTAGTTCATGAGACTATGTCAATGAGCTTATACCATCCCATGTCCTGGTCAAACCCTCATGTCTGGGAGATGGAGGGACGTCTTCATCTTCCAGAGCTACTATTAGGGAAAAAGGTGGAGACAATACTGACCGAGTCCCTACTTCAGCAGGAGAGCCAAAAACACCTTGCCCCTCCATAATCCCAAATGAAAATAAACATCTTGGGGCGCCTGGGTGGTTTAAGCTTCTGCCTTTGGCTGGGATCGAGCCCCACGTCGGGCTCTTTGCTCAGCGGGGAGCCCACTTCCCTCCTTCTCTCTCTGCCTGCCTCTCTGCCTACTTGTGATCTCTGTCTGTCAAATAAATGAAATAAATAAAATCTTTAAAAAAGAAGAGAAAAGAAACATTTCATTTTACTAGTGTGCAGCAGTGACTATGCAGGAGAAATTATTATTATTTTATTATTAGATGATATATTATTATTATTATTATTATTATTATTATACTATATTGTTAACCTTTTGAATTCGGACACCTAAAATTTTAAATAAAATATGAAGGCCTTTTTTTTTTAAGATTTTATTTATTTGAAAGACAGAGATCACAAGTAGGCAGAGAGGCAGGCAGAGAGGGGGAAGCAGGCTCCCCACTGAACAGAGAATCCGATGCAGGACTTGATCCCAGGACCCTGGGATCATGACCTGGGCTGAAGGCAAGAGGCTTTAGCCCACTGAGCCACCCAGGCGCCCCATGAAGGCTTTTTTTTTTTTTTTAAGATTTTACCTATTTATTTGACAGAGAGATCACAAGTAGGCAGAGAGGCAGGCAGAGAGAGAGAGAGGAGGAAGCAGGCTCCCCGCTGAGCAGAGAGCCCGACATGGGACTTGATCCCAGGACCCTGAGATCATGACCTGAGCCGAAGGCAGCGGCTTAACCCACTGAGCCACCCAGGCGCCCCATGAAGGCTTTTTTTAAAGAACAAAAACTTCAGACTATATCTTTATCCTATCAGTTCCCACTACAACTGGCTTCTGTCTTGGCCAACATTTAGCCATTCAGATAAAGTCCGTATTTAGTGCTTCGTGTGTATGCATGTGTAAAATAAGCGGACAGTCATAAATCTTTAAGATTGTGTATAATAACCGTGAAATAAGGATTCTTGATACACAAGGTCTCGTCTGGGGAAAACAGCTGGAGAACAGTATGCAGTTTTCAAATGACGAAGGGGAAATACGCATTCGGTTATGAGAAAGGGAAGGAGAACAAGACCAAATATTAATAAAAGGGAAAAAAGCTTTTTCTGCCATCTTTCCGTGCCGCAGTAACAGTGTGAACAAATGTCCCACAGATGCCCTCAAGAACATTAACACTGCTGAAAGGGGGGGCGAAGGTCAGGTTCTTAGGAGGCCCTGCACCAAAGTCATCGTCCCGTTTCCTCACTGTGATGACGAAGCATGAGTACATTGGCAAATTTGAAATTATTGATGACCACAGAGCTGGGAAAACTGCTGTGAACCTCACGGGCAAGTTAAACAAGTGTGGCATGACCAGCCCTAGACTTGTATAACTGAAAGATCTAGAAAAGTGGCAGAATATTTCCATCCCCTCAGTTTGGTTTCACTGCATGGAAAAATTCTTCTGGCATCATGCACCATGAAGAAGGAAGAATCCAGGCAGGAGGGAAAATCCTGGGATTCCTTTTTCCTAGAAATATAATATACATGGCACGTGAAATGCCACAATGGGGAAAAAAAAAAAAGGAAAATAAATTACAGTCAACTAATGTTTGACAAGGGTGCCAAACAATTCAATGGGGGTAAGAACAGTATTTTACTCCCAAGCAGCCACATGCAAATAATGAAACAGGAGTCCTGCCTCACACCATACAGAGAAAATAACCCCAAATGCATCAAAGACATAAGTGTAAGCATTAAAATGATAAAGTTCGGGATGCCTGGGTAGCTCAGTTGGTTGGACGGCTGCCTTCTGCTCAGGTCATGATCCCGGAGTTCCCGGATTGAGTCCTGCATCAGGCTCCAAGCTCCACAGGGAGTCTGCTTCTCCCTCTGACCTTCTCCTCGCTCATGCTCTCTCTCATTGTCTCTTTCTCAAATAAATAAAATCTTTTAAAAAATAAAAATAAAGTAAAATGATAAAGTTTTCAGAAGAAAACACAAAGGTAAATGTTAGTGGTCTTGAATCTAACAACGGCTCCTCAGCCAAACACCAAAGTACAAGCAACTTAAAAAAAATAATAAACAAATAAATGGGACTCAACCAAAATATCCCAGTTTTGTGCTTCCAAGGACCCCATTGACAAAGTCAAAAGACAAGCCACTAAATGGGAGAAAATATTTGCAGGTCATATATAAGGAACATGCATTCAGACTGTGTGAAGAATTCTTACAACTCAAATAAAAAGACAACCAAGTTAAGAAATGAGCAAAGAGGGGCGCCTGGGTGGCTCAGTGGGTTAAGCTGCTGCCTTCCGCTCAGGTCTTGAACTCAGAGTCCTGGGATCGAGCCCCGTGCTTTCTGCTCAGCAGGGAGCCTGCTTCTTCCTCTCTCTCTGCCTGCCTCTCTGCCTGCTTGTGATCTCTCTCAATAAATCTCTCTCAAATAAATAAATAAAATCTCTTAAAAAATGAGCAAAGAACTTGAATATACATTTCTCTAATATTCAAATGTATACATTAATATATAAATGTATATATAAATATATTTTACATGATCATATATTTATATAAACATATTTATGTAAATATATTTACATTCTTAAATATGTATTTAAATATAAATAAAATATGAAATATATAATATATATTTAAAGATACATATAAGGTATATATAAAATATATGGGACAATAAGCACGTGAAAATATGCTCAACATCACTAATCACTCGGGAAATGCAAATCAAAACCATGGTGAGATACCACCTCCCACCCACGTGGATGGCTACTATCAAAAACCCCAAAAGCAGGTGTTGGAAGGATGTGAAGAGCTGGAACCTGTAAATTGCTGGTGGGCTTGGAAAATGGCACAGCCACATTAGAAATGGTTTAGTAGCTCCTCAAAATGCAAAACACAGAGTTGCCATATGACACACCAATATCACTCCTGTGTATAGAGCCAAGAAAAAACTATGCCCACACAAACACTTGTGCATGAAGGTTTAGGGTTTATTCGTAATAGCGAAAAGGTGAGAACAACCCTGATGTTCATCAACTGATGAAGAGATAAATAAAATGTGATCCATCCAGCCTGTGGAATATTATTCAGCCTTGAAAAGGAATAGAATTTTGATATGTGCCACGACACAGAGGAGCCTTGAAAACATTCTGCTGATTGAGAGAAGTCAGTCACAGAAGACCACGTATTGCATAATTTGATTTATATGGAATTTCCAAAATAGCTAAATCTACAGAGACCGAAAGTAGATTAGCGGTTGCCTAAGACTGGTGGTGATGGCTAAAGTTTTCTTTTGAGGATAATGAAAAAGTGTAGGTAGTTCAGTATAGTATAGTTAAATATAGTGAAAGCCATTAAATTGTCCACATTAGATGGTGAGTGGTATGGCCTGTGAATTATATCTCAATTAAGCTGTCATCGAAAAATGCAAAGAACTTCTCTATTTATCAAGTACAAAAAGAATGAACTTGATTAAAAACATCAAAAATGGGGAAAATAAAAACAAAATAAGATGGGAGGAATAAAATTATGACTGTTTATCATTAATTTAAATGTGTACAGACTGACTTTTTCTATTAAAGCACCTATCAGGAGGTTACAAATCCACACTGTTCAAGAAACATACTTAAAATGCAAAAGGGATTGAGAATGTATCAGGTGAGGAGATACCATGCAAAAGAGAAAGCCGGAATGGCAAAATTCATCGCAGACAAGTTGGGTCTAAAGTTATAGGTACTAAGATGAAGAGGGACATTTTTAAAGGCAGAGTTTGGAAAGAAGATGTAAAAGGTATAAGCAGGTATACATCTAACAACATAATACCTGAAGACTCTAAAAATGCAATAACAAGGTAAAATTTTAGCTTTTCAAATGGGAGTATCTACTAGAAGGAGGGAAAAACAAGGACACACAGAAAATAGACATCCTGGGGCGCCTGGGTGGCTCAGTGGGTTAAAGCCTCTGCCTTCGTTCGGCTCAGGTCATGATCCCAGGGTCCTAGGATCGAGCCCCACATCGGTCTCTCTGCTCCGCGGGGAGCCTGCTTCCTCCTCTCTCTCACTCTCTGCCTGCCTCTCTGCCTACTTGTGATCTCTGTCTGTCAAATAAATAAATAAAATCTTAAAAAAAAAAAGAAAATAGACTACCTTATTTCCCTCGGAAAACATTTCTTTCTTACACCTAAGGAAAGCCATATTTGTAAAGATTAATTGCATACTAGGCAACAAAGGAAACCTTTACAAGCCTTCCAAATTAAAGATTTAAAGAACAGTTCTTTGATCACAATCCAGTAGAATCAGAATAAGATAACCTGGTAACAAAAAATTGAAACTACATACAAGTTAAGAAATACAGTCTTCAGTCAAAGAAGAAATCATAAGACGACTGAAGAAAATCTTGAAAGCAATGGAAAGGAGACTATTTCATACCAAAACTTACAGAAGACACCAGAAGTTATACTCTAAGGAGACTTTAGTGTCAAATGTCTTCAATTTCAAACATTTTTTTAAATAAAAGAAAGTACTCATTTAAACCCATGAAAAAATCTTAAATTCACAAAGTTCGAAAGAAACCTCTGCACTAGAAGCAAGCAGGTAAGCATTTTTTTTAACTAAGTAGCACATAAATTAATACTTCACATCCAATCTAATTAGGCGGGGACGGCTTAGTTAGAATTCATTTCTGAACAAGAAGAAAATCCAGGTTTGTGGCTAGAATGTAGCTCCAGGTGAGTGGAGAGCATGAAATGGTAAAATCTATAACACGTTCCTATAAACGCTTTGGTTATAGACCACAGTTCCAACACGTCATTATGCTTGCAGTGTAAAAGTATATTTGGAATCACCTTCCCTGAGGACTAGCAAAGTCCTGTTGATCTTTAAGGCATACCTACCATTCATCTTGGTTTTTCTCCATCTCATTTTTTTTCCTAGACATGCCCAGAGTATTACCATTGATGTATTTTGCACCAGCATTATATTATTATGAAACAGTATAGGACATATCCAGTTGAAATTTACAAACAGGAAAGGAAAAACTTATGAAATAGGAAAAAGATGATGGCTCTCTTTGTTACACTGTGATTGTCTTGTTCCCTTCCTGGTGTGAATTTTCAATCATCCAGGGTAGATGAGTGACTCAGAAAATGAGTAGTTAGGTCCTGTCAGCACTGTGAGACGCACAGTGGTGCAGTGGGAGTAGCCGGGGCTGGTCCTACACATACCAGCTGGGCTGCCTGCATCAAGGTCGCCTGGTGCCCTGATTGCTCTGTTGTGTGACGCTAACAGTCCCTCCCCTTGCAGGCGGAGTTAGGTTTCTAAATTTTAGGAATTAAGGTTTTAGATTTGGAAGGAACTTGAGAGACCATATGCTCCACATGTCTCATGATGGAGATTAAGAACGGACACATCCCAAAGGAAGCGATTCTCTGGTCCTAGGTCTCTGTCCTCTTTCACATCAAGGCATTCAACTAAGTGGTCAGCCTCCACTGTGCTTGTGTCTCTAGCCCGTTGCACTCGTGCTTCTGCCCCGTTCGTCCACACTTAGCAGACAGTCTGCACGCGGCCCTTCTGCAGCCCGTGTGTCTCCAGCGGCTCTGCTTCACTGCGGCCCTTGGCAGCGCCTGCAGCCCCTCCAGCCATGTCCACGTTCGGCCCCTGGGGAGCTGGCCCTCCAGTGTTCTTCCCGTCTTTGCTGTTGCTGCTGTGCTCATCGGATAGAAACACCTCAGTGAGCTCTGTGTCTACAATCCTGTCCCTTTGCAACACTGTCCTTGATAAACAGACATTGTGCACTTTCTTGCTCAGAATTACCTTGGAGGACTTTTTTCTCCAGAAGAGCAGCTCTGAGCTCTAGAGTCAGGAAAGCCAGAGCAGCGTCAGTGCACAGTAAATCCATCATGCTCTGCCAGGCCCAGAAATGCAGAGAAAAGGATAAATAGGAAATGCACATGGGATCTGTCAGTAGAGGTTGGGATTAGGCTTCTGCATTGGTCGTGCCAAGCGCTTGCCTTCCCTCCACACCAGTTCTGATGCTCTGGGACGGGGCACACCATGGCAGGTCTCCAGCGATTTTGGGTTTTCTTACAGTGTGTTTCCTTACTACCTGACTGCCCATCCTCAGATGTAGATGAGCCCAGCAGGGGCTTTGGGGCCTTTGTTGTGTGTTTTTTTTTTCACTGTTCGACTTCCTTTTGAATGGGGTTGACGCTTTCTAATGTGGGGGGCAAGAGGGAAGTGTATCCAGTCCACTTGATGGCAGATGCACTGTGAGTGATTTCTCACCAGCTCCCGGAGCACCGAGCTTGCTCTTTCTGCCGTTGGGTAAATTTAAACTTGGAGTCCGCTGCTCTGAGCGATTTCCCAGGTTGCTGCTAGGCGGTCAGTTTTAGCTGATTGAGGAGACAGCAGTAGTTGGTACTGGGGAGGTACTTGGGAGGGAGAATGAGGCAGGCAGAGAAGAAGAGGGGGCTTCGGGTATGAACGGTAGGACAGGGCAAGAGAGAGGAGGGGGGGGGACACCTGGGTGGCTCAGTTGGTTAGGCAGCTGCCTTCGGCTCGGGTCATGATCCCAGTGTCGTGGGATCGAGTCCCACATCGGGCTCCTTGCTTGGCAGTGGCTTCTCCCTCTGCCTCTGCCTGCCTCTCTGTCTGCCTATGCTCGCTCACTCTCTCTCCTCTATCCCTGACAAATAAATAAATAAAATATTTTAAAAAAAAAAAAGAGAGAGGAGGGGTTAGAGAATGGGAGAAGAAGGGAGAAGAAGGGCACAAATGGGAGAGCCCGAGGAACGTGGAGGAATCATGCAGTTGTACCCACACTGACCTAAAATAGCTCCATCCCCTTGCCTGGGCCCTGTGGCCCGGGCCAGGCTGCGTCGGTGGCTTCTACGACCTCCCCGCTCCTCACCCCTTGCACTGGGGCCTGCTGCACAGACAGTTTGTCATGAAAATTGATGGCGTTCAGGTGCAGGTGCCTGAGCGCTGTAAGGCATGTGGGGCGGTGGGGGTGGCAGGTTTTTAACTTTGGGAATTACATTTCTCTAATTGTCTCTACTAGCCCTCTCTGGACTAGACAGATTTTGGAGAGAATTGCCACAGAATTTAACCAGTTACACTTTCATGCTGTTCAGAGCAAAGGCATGCCTCTTCTGGACAAAGTAAGACCAGCAAGTGTTGGTTTCGATTTTCAATTTGCTGTTTGCGAATTTCCTGGATGATTTTGGTTTGACCTAGCATTGCCCCTGATAATTGCTACTCTACAGGATTTTGAAGCTAGCTTTGAATTCTTTTTTTTTTCAGTGTCTCCTGCTTGGGACCCTGCTTCCATTATGTCACACTAGATAGATTTTGTGTAAAGACACAAGCGTAGTCTCCAAACTATGCAAGTAAAATTAATTCTGAATTTCATGTAACTTGACACATCATATGATGTAGTCAGAGTTCATTTATCCAAAGCCCTTGACTGGGTTTAAATGCACGTTTGTCAGATTTACTCCGTAGCTTAAGAGGCAAGTAACTTTTTGTCATTCCGTAATTGTCTGAACTTCACTTTGATGAAGCCGACTTACTTTCAAAGAAATCATAGGGAGGGGACGCCTCAGTGGCTCAGTCAGTTAAGCCACTGCCTCTGGCTTAGGTCATGATCCGAGGGTCCTGGGATTGAGTCCCACCTTGGGCTCCTTGCTTGGCAGGAAGCCTGCTTCTCTTTCTGCCTGTGTCTCCTTGTGTGCTTGTGCTCTCTCTCAACAAATAAATAAATAAAAACCTTTAAAAAAAAAAGAAAGAAAGCAATCATGGGGAGAAGAGATTCATTGTTATTCTCTAGGAAATGTTGAGATTTTAATCTTACATATATTCTGGTAGAATTAGAGGCTCGCTTTATATATATAACACATATGTATATAAATTATATACATATATTTGAGCTTTTAGAAACTGTGGTACCTGGACCTTCTGTCCTGGTCTCTCTGTTCTTGCAGCGTATAGCCCACATTATGGCCATGCTGCAGCAGTCCCTGGGAGGCCTGCTGCTAGAAGGGCTTCAGACTTCCAATGTGGACATCATACGGCACTGCCTCCAGACTTACGCTACAATTGACAAGACACGGGATGCAGAGGCGTTAGTCGGTCAAGTACTGGTGAAATCATACATGGATGAGGTTTGTGCCCCCATGCACCTCATTCCACAAACACAGAGCATCTAATCTGGCTTCGTTTCTTGACTGGGTACGAGAGAGCTCAGGGCTCTTCCTTGAAGATGCTCTTTGTTCCTGCTCTTCTGGTTGTAAGAAAAGGTTGGTCCCGCTTGGTGCCCATCAGCATGGCAGGAATCAGGCATGCGCTCTGGTCTCTTCCAGTGATGCCATAACTCAGGGATCATCTTAATTTAGTAGGGGTGAGGGACTTGCCTAGGAAGAAGGTACGGATCAGAACATTTTCAGGTCAATTTCCATTTCCATAAGTTATACGTTAATGAAGTTGCCGAAAAGCATGACCCCACCAAGGCGCCCGTGCCCACTGGAGGAGCTGGAAGACAGCTCTGTGCGCAGGGAAAGTCTGTGAGGGGAAGCGTCTTCGCAGAATTGATGTGGCCTAAGTCTTGAAGACCATGGGGGAGTTTGCCAGGCTAGGAAGGTGGGAGGGAGGGAATATTCAAAGATAAAGGGCTTTGAAGGGCGAGTTAGCGGGGTAGTACCTTAAGTCCAGAACTTGGTTACCCAGTGTTCTTGACCTATAAGGATACAGTAAAATACAGGGAGTCAGTGTATCCTGCCTCTGAGCGGCCGGAGTATGGGCTGCACCATGTGAGGCCGCCAGCAATCAGCAGCTTCCAACTTAGAGAGCGTCGGTTTCATCTAGTTCAAGCGGACAGAAGTCATGAAGCCAGTCTCAGCGTTTGAGGGCTTTCTTCCAGTCACCTGCCAGTGCGAGTGTTCTTTCTGTCTGGTAAGTATAAAGCTACCCACCATGACTTCAGGATGAAAGGCTTCCAGTTTTAAAACGAGACAGTATCCCAGTGATAGAAGTGAAATTGAAGGATTAATTTCAGTAATCTTCTCAGCTTCATTAAGACTACTAAAAGTAAATGATCTGTCAGTTCTTTGTATGTATCCTATTATAGTTCATAGCTCTCTCTGTGGGGGTGAAAAAGATCACATTATTCTTTGTCACTAAATGAAAATATTTTAGTTATTTAATTTATGCCCTTTTCATTGAACTGAATCTAATATGCTAAATTAGGGAAGTACTTTACGTTTCCGTGTCATTAAATGAACTGTGGCCACGTTTGTATTTTAAGTTTGCATGCTTGTCATTCACCTCCTGCAACTCAGCCTCACCAAAAAAAATTAAATACTAAAGCAAAATAAGATGTGTTTTCTTCCATCACTTTCCATCTCAGCCCTTTCCCTGTTCTGGAGACGGTAGAGGATAAGGCCAGGGTGAAGATGATACAGAGCTGTTGTCTGCAGATACAGTATTTCGCTTTTAAGCTCAGAAGAGAAGCAGATGGGTGTGTGTGATGTTTTAGCTTCAGGCCAGTCTCTGTCCCTCAGCCTCTGTGTCCCCCAGGGTTGGAGCAGTATTCCCAAATCCCGGGACCTAGATTTTCATGCCATTGTTACTTACCTCCTGTTTAGAAAGCATACTGAGTGGGGAGGAGGAAGGACGAAGTGCATTTTTAAGGTTTACACGATTCTTTTCTCTGTAGTGTATAGTTCATACTTCTCTTTTAGGTGCTTTAAAAACAAACAAAAACACAAACAAACAAACAAACAAATAAATAAATAAAAATAAAATGCTCTTCCTTCTGCTAGGTGATTGTAGAGCAGATCGTTGAGTCTCATCCAGACGGCCTGAAGATCATGTATGCTAATAAGCTCCTGGAGTTCGTTCCTCACCACTGCCACCTTCTTCGAGAGGTCACAAGAGGAGCCATCTCAAGGTGACGTAAAATGCTGTGTATGCACCTGAGCTCAGTTTAGTGACCACCTGTCACCTCCTCATGTGCCGCTGATCCCTGGCTGTCCTGTCTGACCCGGGAACGTGGGAACGTGTGCTCTTCCCTATTTGTTACCAGTGCTGTAAGGCAGGTGTCACTTGCCTGGGTTTACAGGGAAGGGAATGAAGAGTGGGGACGAATCTCAATGGTGACATTTGTGTGACTCCAGAGCCTCTGCTTTTCTCTTGTCTATACTGTCTCCTTAACCAGGCTCAAAATCAAAATTGGTTTCCTTCCATTATTGTGATGTCATCATCGGTCTAGAAATACCAATTCATTTTAATTCAACACGTTTTATACTGATGGCAATTAAAGTCATGAACGGTTTTCCCTCCCTCTCTTATTTCATTTCCATGGCTTTCCAGTTCTGCTTCATGAATATCCCATTACCTTCCACCATCTCCGTCATCCCAGTCCAGACCTTTGTTGCCTTTTGTTCGAGGGTAGCGGGCTCTCCCCACCTGGTCTCCCAGTTCCACCTGTCCCTCTTCATTGCAGCCCTCAGCTGTCCCACCTGCCCAGAGCTCTTCAGCCTTCCTGAGTCGCTCGTGGCTTCTCATCGCCCACAGAAGAGCATCCAGTCTTCCTGGCGTAACCTGTGACCGTTGGTGCTTGAGTCCTAGTGGTTCTCTGCTGTAGAACTTTCTACTGTGGAACTTTCCCCCATACCACTATGGTTCCTGGCCAGACAGGAGCACTTGACCTTCCCTAACACACCTGGTACAGAAGATCCCTGACTTCACCTTGGTTCAGTTTATGGTTTTTTGACTTTTTATAATAGTGCAGAAGTGATATGCATTTAGTTTGGATCTTTTCCCAGGCTGGCGATCTACAGTAGGGTCCTCTTTTGTAATGCTGGGCAGGGGCAGCGAGCACAGCCCCCAGGCAAACCACGTGATCACGAGGGTCAGCAACCAACACACTTGAACCGTCCCCAGCGACTGCTATGCTTTCACAGAGGTTTTCAGCTTGGCGCGAACGGCACTTCGCTGCTGCTTCCTCAGCAAGGCTTTGGGTGTTCGCTCTGTCGCATCAGGGAAGAAGAGCTGTGGGAGAGCTTGTCCCTCTTGGGCCTTGCTTTCCCGGGCTCTATGTTGGCACCCTGGGTTCACCCTGCCAGTCCGAACTAAGCAGACACAGCCACAACGCTGCAGCAGCGTGCGTTGCCTAGGATGGCACTCAATGCACACTACATTCTCCCAGTGTAGGCAACGCTTGGCCTTTTGCACAGGCCCTCAGGCGGACTCGCGGACAAGGCCAGTGCCTTCCCCACAGGAGAGGAGAGGCGACAGGATCCCTGAACACCGCCCGTTCACTGGAATGGGGAGCTTTGGGAGATTGTCCCCACTCCTTCCCCGGCAAACCCCCTGCCACCGAAATCGCTGTCACATCTTGGAGGAAGATGGCATCTGACTGCCCGTTTCTCGAGGGAGCTATTTCTGCGAGTTCCGGGTATGGCGCCTGGTAGCTAGCCCAAGTCGGCCCTACGGACAGGTGGTCAAGGAGATGCTGTCCCCTTGGGACCAGAGGCACAGGACAGGCCTGCCTTCTGCCCAGACTCCTTCCTCAGAGTGGAGCATGCATCTCTGCCCTAGTCATCCCCTCATGTCTCCTTAGGAACCAGGCTTTGTCTCTTTGCACAGGGAGCGGGTGACACTTGTCTTGCCACCGGCCTGCTGTTCCTGCCATGGCAGGCTATTCTGCTTACCGACCTTTCCCGACCACAAGGCCAACGTATCCTTCTCTTCTCCTGGGGTGGCGTGCTGCACCTTCCCCAGACGTGCTCTTGGGGAGCGCAGTGACACACGTGTGCAACCACGCTTCTCTCTCAGATCTCAAATACCCAACATAACCCTACACCTAAAGGAGATGGAGAAAGAACAACAAAGAAAGCCTAAACCCAGCAGAAGAGGAATAATAAAGATCAGAGCAGAAATCAATGAAATATAAACAAATAAACAAACAAATAAAAACCACAAAAAACCAACAACAACAACAAAAAACAATAGAACAAATCAACGAAACTAGGAGCTGGTCCTTTAAAGAATTAATAAGATTTATAAAACCCTTTCCAGACTTATCAAAAAGAAAAGAGAAAGAACCCAAATAAATAAAGTAATGAATGAAAGAGGAGAGATCACAACCAACACCAAAGAAATACTAACAATTATAAGAACATACTATGAGCAACTCTACGCCAACAAATTCAACAATCTGGAAGAAATGGATACATTCCTAGAGACATATAAACTACCAGGAAGAAATAGGAAACCTGAACAGACCCATAACCAGTACGGAGATTGAAACAGTCATCAAAAATCTCCAAACAAACAAAAGCCCCGGGCCAGATGGCTTCCCAGGGAAATTCTACCAAACATTTAAAGAAGAATTAATTCCTATTCTCATGATACTGTTCCAAAAAAATAGAAATGGAAGGAAAACTTCCAAACTCATTTTATGAGGCCAGCATCACCTTGATCCCAAAACCAGACAAGGATCCCATCAAAAAAGAGAACAGCAAACCAATATCCTTGATGAACACAGATGCGAAAATTCTCACCAAAATACTAGCCAATAGGATTCAACAGTACATTAAAAGGATTACTCACCGAGACCAAGTGGGATTTATTCCAGGGCTACAAGGTTGGTTCAACATATGCAAATCAATCAATGTGATACAACACATTAATAAAAGAAAGAACAAGAACCACATGATACTCTCCATAGATGCTGAAAAAGCATTTGGCAAAGTGCAGTGTCCCTTCCTGATTAAAACTCTTCAAAGTGTAGGGATAGAGGGCACATATTATCAATGTTATCAAAGCCATCTATGAAAAACCCACTGCAAATATCACTCTCAATGGAGAAAAACTGAATACTGTTCCGCTGAGGTCAGGAACACGGCAGGGATGTCCGTTATCACCACTGCTATTCAACATCGTACTAGAAGTCCTAGCCTCAGCAATCAGACAACAAAAAGAAATTAAGGGCATCCAAATTTTGCCAAATTGGCAAAAGAGAAGTCAAACTATCCCTGCTTGCAGACGATATGACACTGTATGTGGAAAACTTAAAGGACTCCACTCCAAATCTGCTATAACTTGTATAGGAATTCTGTAAAGTGTCAGAATATAAAATCAATGCACAGAAATTGGTTGCATTTTTTTTAAACCAACAAGACTGAAGAAATAGAAATTAAGGAGTGAATCCCATTTACAATTGCACTCAAAACCCTAAGATACCTAGGAATAAACCTAACCAAAGAGACAAAGAATCTATACTCAGAAAACTCCAAAGTGAGTACTCATGAAAGAAATTGAAGAAGACACAAAGAAATGGAAAAATGTTCCATGCTCCTGTATTGGAAGAACAAATATTGTGAAAATGTCTATGCTACCTAAAGCAATCTACACATTTAATGCAATCCCTATCAAAATCTCGTCCATTTTTTTCAAAGAAATGGGACAAATCATCCTAAAATATATATGGAACCAGAAAATACCTCGAATAGCCAGAGGAATATTGAAAGAGAAAGCCAAAGTTGTTGGCATCACAATTCCAGACTTCAAGCTCTATTACAAAGTTGTCATCATCAAGATGGTAGGGAACTGTCCCCAAAACAGACATAGATCAATGGAACAGAATAGAGAGCCCAGAAATACACCCTCCACTCTATGGTCAACTAATCGTCAACAAAGCAGGAAGGAATGTCCTATGGAAAAGAGACAGCCTCTTCAACAAATGGTGTTGGGAAAATTGAACAGCCACATGCAGAAAAATGAAGTTGGACCATTTCCTTACACCATACATGAAAATAGACTGGAAATGGATGAAGAAGCATAATGTGAGAAAGGAATCCATCAAAATCCTTGAGGAGAGAACAGGCAGCAAACTCTTTGACCTCACCAGCAGCAACTTCTTCGTAGGAACATCTCCAAAGGCAAGGGAAGCAAGGGCAAGAATGAACTCTTGCGATTTCATCAGATCAAAAAGCTTTTGCCCAGCAAAGGAAACAGTTAACAAAGCCAAAAGATGACTGTCAGAAGTTATCTGGGAGAAGATATTTGCAAATGACATACCAGATAAAGGGCCAGTATCTATCCAAAATCTATAAAGAGCTTATCAAACTCAACACCCTAAGAACAAATAATCCAATGAAGAAATGGGCAGAGGACATGAACAGACATTTCTGCAAAGAATACATCCAAATGGCCAACAGACATATGAAAAAATGCTCCACAACACTCGGCATCAGGGAAATACAAATCAAAACCAGAATGAGATACCACCTCACACCTTTCAGAATGGCTAAAATGAACAAGTCAGTCAATGACAGATGCTGGCGAGGATGTGGAGAAAGGGCAACCCTCCTACACTGTACGTGGGAATGCAAGCTGGTGCAACCACTCTGGAAAACAGCGTGGAGGTGCCTCAAAAAGCTGAAAATAGAACAAGTTTATGACCCAGTGATTGCAGTACTGGGTATATACCCTAAAGATACAAACGTGGCATTCTGAAGGGGCACATGCACCCAAATGTTTATAGCTGCAATGTCCACAATAGTTAAACTATGGAAAGAACCTAAATGTCCTTCAATAGATGAATCAATAAATAAGATGTGGTATATATGTACAATGGGATACTATGCAGCCATCAAAAGAAATGAAATCCTGCTATTTGTGATGACGTGGATGGAACTAGAGGGTAATATGCTTGTCGAAATAAATCAATCTGAGAAAGACAACTATCCTATGATCTCCCTGATATGATGAAGTGGAGATGCAACATAGGCGGTTTTCGGGCGTACGAAAAGAAAAATAAAAGAAGATGGGATTGGGAGGGAGACAAACCATAAAAGACTGAATCTCACAAAACAGACTGAGGGTTGCTGGGGGGAGGTGTGTTGGGAGAGGATGGTGGGGGTATGGACATTGGGGAGGGCAGGTGCTATGGTGAGTGATGGTGAGTGCTGTGAAATGTGTAAACCTGGTGATTCACAGACCTGTACTCCTAGGGATAAAAACACATTATATGTTTATAAAAATTTTTAAAAAAATAATTTAAAAAATCCATTAAAGAAAAAACACATATTGCAAGCCCAGAGCTAATCTCATATTCAATCAAAAAAGTTTGAAAGTTTTCCCCTTAAAGATCAGAAAAAAGACAAGTGTGTCCACTTTCACTACTCTCATTTGACATAGTACTGGATGTCCTAGCCAGAGAAACAAGGAACACAAAGAAATAAGAGACTCCAAATAAAAAAAAAAAGGAAGAAGTAAAATTTTCTTTTTTTGGATAACATGAACTTACATGTAATAAAATCCTAAGAACTTCATAAAAATTTTTGAATAAACAAATTTAGTAAAGCTGCCAAATACAAGATCAATATATAGAAGACAAGAATTTTGTTTTTTTTCGTTTTTTTAATAGTTTTTCATGTCATCCTTGCTCAGTGATCACGCTAATCTTCTCTGCATCATTCCAGTTTTAGTATATGTGCTGACAAAGTAAGCACAAGACAGGAGCATTTTAACACTCTAATGATGAACTATCTGAAAAAATAAAGAAAACAATCTAATTCACACTAGCATCAAAACTAATATAATACTTAGGATAAGATTTAACTAAGACTATGAAAGATCTGTACCCCATAATCTATGACATTGATAAAGAAATTGAAGGAGACACAAATGGAAAGATAGCTCATATTTATGAATGGTAAGAATTAACATTGTTAAAATGTCCATACTACCGAAAACCATCTGTAAATTCAATTCCTATCAAAAATCCAATGTTAGGGGCACCTTGGTGGCTCAGTGGGTTAAGCTGCTGCCTACGGCTCAGGTCATGATCCCAGGGTCCTGGGATCGAGCCCTGCATCAGCCTCTCTGCTCAGCAGGAAGCTGCTACCTCTTCTTTCTCTGCCTGCCTCTCTGCCTGCTTGTCATCTCTCTCTCTCAAATAAATAAATAAATAATCTTTAAAAAAAATCCAATATTGTGTTTTTACAGAAGTAAGTAAAGAATCCTAAAATTTATATGAGACCATAAAAGACAACAAATAATCAAAGCAGTTCTGAGAAAGAATGAAGAAGCGAAATTACACTCTTGATTTGAAACTATACTACAAAGCCCTCATGCTCAAAACAATAAAGCATACTGGCATAAAAACAGACCAATAAACAAGTAGAACAGAATTGAGAGTCCAGAAATAAATCCTTTCATACAGTCACCTAATATTTGACAGGGGCCAACATATGTAATGGGTAAAGATAGTCTGTTCAGTAAATGATATTTAAAACTGAATAGTCACATAGACAGTATGAAACTGGAACCTTATATCACTCATAAATCTTAACTTGAAATAGATTAAAGACTTAAATGTGATGCATGAAACTAAATTTCCTAAAGGAAAACATAGGAAAAATTCTTCTTGACATTGGTCTTGCCAATAGTTTTTTGGATACCAGACCAAAAACACAAGCAAAAATAAATAAATGGTATTACATCAAACTAAATTTTCTGCATTGCCAAAAAAAAAAAAAAGGGAATGAAAACACAATCCACAGAATGGAAGAAAATACTTACAAAACTTATATCTGAAAAGAGGTTAATAACTAACAGATACAAAAAGAAAAAAATATATAATTAAAAAAATAGCAAAAGGATCTCAATAGACTTTTTTTTTCAAAAAAGTTATATAAATGACCAACAGGAGCATTAAAAAGTGCTCAACGTAAAAAACTCAGGGCAAAGTCATTATGTTGTTGTTTTTGTTTACCTCTGAAAAACACAGCAAGATATTACTACCTATTAGAATATATACTACCAAAAAATTAAAACTAACAAATTTTGGTAAATATTGGGGAAAATGGGGAACTTATGCACTGTGATAGGGATATAAATTTGTAAGGAAAACAGTATGGAGACTATTCATATTATTAAAAGTAAAATTACCATATGATTCAGTAATCCCACTTCTAGGGATATAGCTAAAGGAAACGAAGTCACTATTCAAAGACATCTCTGCACTCTTATGTTCATTATAAAATTATTAACTCTAAGCAAGAGATGGAAATAACTTCAGTATCCATTAATGGATGAATGAATAAAATAAGTATGGTAAATATATACTATGGAATACTACTTAACCATGAAAAATTAAGAAATACTGCCATTTACAATACCATGGATGGATCTTGAAGGTATTATACTAAGTGAAATATTTCAAAGATTTTATATATTTTTTAATTTATGTATTACGATATCCCTTACATACAGAATCTGAAGAAAAAGCAAACTAATGGAAACTTAGAGTTGAGTTGACAAGGGGTGAACCTGGGGTGGAATAAGGTGGTCAAAGGGTACAAACTTGCAACTATAATAGGAAAAAGTTCTGGGGATCTAATGTACAGCATGATGGTCATAGTTAATAATATATACATACTTTTTTAATTGTGCTTCCCTTTATTAAATTTTGCATATATCACATTCTTACAAGTTGAAAGTTTATAGCAATCTTGTATAAAATAGGTCTGCTGCCACCATTTTTCTAACACCATTTGTTCATTTTGTGTCTCTTTGTCACATGTTGGTAATTCTTGCAATATTTCAAGTTTTTTCATTATTATTGTATTTGTTATGGTGATCTGTGATCAGTATTTATGACCCACTGAAAACTCAGAACTAGTTTATTAAGGTATATACATTGTTTTTCTTTAAAGACATAATGCTTTTGAACAGTACAGTATAGTGTTTATTTTTTATATGCACTGGGAAACATAATTTTTTATTTGCACTGGGAAACCAAAAAATAATAATAATGATTTGACTTAGTTTATTGAAATAATCACTTTATTGAGGCGGTCTGGAACAAAACCCACAAGATCTCTGAAGTTTATCTCTACTGTACTATATACATAAAAGTTGCTAAGAGAGTAGATCTTAAAATTCCTTACAATACATGCATAAAAAACAGAGGCAACTATATGAGATAGTAGATGTATTAACATTTTTATGTAGATTATATTGCAATGCAGATGTATACCAATTTATCAAATGGTACAAAATTTACACAATGTTAAAAGTTTGCAGTGTTATAAGAAATCATTTCTTAAATTTACAAATTATAATATGTCAATTATTTTTCAATAAAGCTGGAAATAACCTTTTGTAGAATTAATCTATTTTTCAAAAGAGGAAGTAAGGAAGTAGAAACTGCAACTAACTCTGAAATAATAGAATACAAAATCCATTTTAGTTATATACACACTGTGACAAACACTATTAGTTAGTTTACAATGAAGGAATACTTATGAAGCATGAAGGATGGTCTATAAATAAGGCTGAAAGAGCTCAGTTTTAAGGTTTAAATTTAAAATCTTCTTTTGAAATACTAAACTGACCACCCAGTTTTCCAAACATAAATGTCTTAACTGCATGAATTTATTTCATACAACTCTATAATCTAGTTTCATAAGAAAGCAGCATGCAAATTTTGAATAAGACAGACTTGCTTAAGTTTCTTTATGTTCAACAGTAAAGGATACTTCCCTAAAAATAAATAGAAGAAAAATCAGCATATTTATCATGATAATTATTATTCATAATAAGATTGATATTGAATTAAGGAATATATAGCCTCAGAGGGGGTAAAGTAAAATGAAATTTATTTTGGTAAATGTGTCTATGAATAGTCAATACAATGCCTCAATATAAATGAATATTACCATTTTGAACATTTTAATTACTATTATTAGAATTATTATAAGTATAAAAATAGCTATCATTTTAGCATGGAATATGAGACTCTCATGCTCCATGCTTCATTACATCCACACAACAATTCTGCATAATAAGTATTATCATCACCATTTCATGGGTGAAAAAACTGAGGCTAACACATTTAGATAACTGGTTTATGATTACATGGCTAGTAAAGATGCATCACACTAATTTAGGCTTTATGATTTCAGAATTGTACTCTTTCCACTGCACATTCTATTACTCTATTACTTGGCTTGTTTTCATTTAGTTCTTTAATTTTATTCATGTGGTGATGGCTTAAAGCTTCATGTAAAGGAAGCTTAAAAAAATTCATTTAACCAAAAGCTCCCAAGAATGAAAAATGTCATGGAGCTAATGTAGACATGGATATCATTAGTTAATGGGTAACCATATATTTTCCACTCTAGTGAGATAACAATCAGAGTATTTTTCTAAGTTTTAGTCTCTGAGTATTAAAAAGGACTTTGTTAAAATAGAAATATTTAGACAAAAGTGATCAAAAGTCTGGATCAGGTCACGTTAAGATAAATATTAGAAAACTGAGGAAACAAATGGAGATTCGAACACTGAGCTATGATATAATGAATGGTTTAAAGTATTTAGTAGAATATAGAAAAGCCCTTTAAAGCCTGGTCTTAGCCTAGCACTGCAGCTCCTGGGATATCTGTCTATCTATCATCTATCTATCTATCTATCTATTTAGATATAAATTTGAAGATTTTTTAACTTAAAGATTTTGAGAAATAGAACATAATCAGCACCATAGAAGATCTGTTTATGATAACAATCTAGCCCCTTCTCCAAGTTTGTTAATATTCTCTCTTATTTAATGTAACATTGTGCAAATATACCACTGCTGATATGCCGTTATGAATGAAATAACTATAATCATCTGTTTTCATATCCTGGTGAAAATATTCATTTAGTTCCATGTTGTATTTCCAGGAATGGACCAAATTTTTTTTTAATTTTTAATTTTTCTAAATATTGTCCAACCTACCTCAAATGTTTTTATTATGGGCACTGTCATTCTTTCACATTCTTGCAAGACATTTTTACTGTTTCCCAATATGGTAAGTGTGTAATAGTATGCCATTCTAGGTTTTAATTTATTTTTAATTTAATTTAATTTAATTCCAGATTCATAATAAAGATAAACAGTTTTTACCTATGAGTGGCCATTTGGATTACCCTTTCTGTAAAGTACATGCTTCAATCTTTTGATATCTTAACATTGTGTCATACTGACTTCTTTAAGAATAGATTTCCTGAATGAACTTTTAGCTGTGTAGGTCTTCTCTATTTTATTTTGAACTTGCTTTCATTTCAAAAACTTTATATTTATTTTCATAATCTGCTTTTATTTTGCTTTGTCTATTGTCTATTTATTTGCAAGCAAGAGAGAGCGAGCGAGTGAGAGTGCAGGGGAGGGATAGAAAAAGAAAGGAAAAGAATCTTAAGCAGGCTCCAGGCTCAGCACAAAGCCCAACTCTGGGCTCTATTTCACAAGCCTGACATCATGACCTGAGCCAAAAAGAAAGAAATAAAATAAAATTAAGGTGTTAAAAAAAAAAGGAAAAAGAATTGGAGGTTTAATTAAGTGAGCCACCCAGGCACCCCTGTGGTATCTTAAATTGGCTGTCATATCTTTAAAGTTCTAGAGTATCCATTTGGTTCATTTATAAAATCTTTCTCAATATCATTTTTTAGTTTCAGTTTTTTGTTCAATTTGCTTCCCCTCTCATTTCTTTGAGCAGAGTAATCAAGCCATTTTACAATCTTTATTGATCATTTTAATATCATACTTAATCCCATTTTGTCTATCAAATCTTGTTAATGGTTTTTCTTTGTGTGCTTTGTTACATTTTGGTATGTTCAAGACATTATATTTGAAACTCTTATTGAGTAGGAATAATTAAGAGCTATAATAATGGTATGGTCCTCCTTGGCAGGATTTTCTCTTATATCTGAGACTTTACAAGACAATCATACTCCAAATTCAGTGGTTGACTTTCTCATTTTACACAGAAGGCAAGGTAGGCTCTAGTCTTATTTCTGCTTCTCCTTGTGCTTTGGGGATCTCAACTTAAATTTGGGTTGTACCAAAGTCCTCAAATTTGATTGCTGCTGGATTTTGAATTTTTTTTCTCTAGTATCAAGTGTCTATTAAAAACACAGCTCAGTGTGTTTTAGCAGTTTCTAATGCTCTCATAGCTAAAATGGCTTCAGGGCATATATCTCTAGGCTCTCATTGTGTTTCGTATTGGCCCAGTAATCCCTCACTTATTTTTATAATCATTCTGATATTTTTAACTTTAAAAGCTATTTTGTCTGTATTTTTAAGTTGTCTTAAGTAGGAGTTTTTAGATCACCATTACTAGAAGCAACAACAAATATACATGAAAATATCTGCAGTAGTTTATCACATCTTTATGGCTTTGAACTTCCATAAGCCGAGGCATCCTTCTCTAATCACTTAGGCAAACTCCAAGTTACCCTTTAAAACAACACAAGAATTGCTTCATTTAAGAACATGTTCAGGGATGACTCTTCCCCACTGTCCTTACCAACATTCCCACACACTCTTTGCTACCCACACCTTGTTTATGAACTTTCATTAGGTATATCAGCGGGACCAGAATTTTGCTCTATTGTATTTTTGTCCTTTAGAGCTTTAATTAAATATGAATTCCATAGAAAGTCTGTCCCTTTTCTTTCAAACCTGGGTTAGTTATTTCTTCTCATTCTTTGTCAGAAGTTACTTTATTAGAGAAATGTATGGCTCTATTGTGACTTTGGAGCCTTTACAGTTTTTTGACTGGAAAAATCACCCATCCCTGAGATTTTTACGCAGCTTCCTGGCTGATATTATTCAGAAATCTGTTCAAAACAGACTTTTTCAGGGAGGCCCTTTCAGACCACTCAGTTACAAAACCTCTTCTCAATCACTGCTCTTATTAAAATGTGCTTATTTAGTTCAAATATGCATCACTATTAAAGAAAAACCAGTACGATTTTTTTTCTTTTTAAAGTTGGCTTACCTATTATCTATCTCTCCCATTAAAATGATTCCTCTGGGCTGGGGTTTTGTTGTGCTCATCTTAGGCCAGGCATTCAATAAATTGTCTCTGAATGATCGAATTGTTTGACTCCCTTGCTAGATTCTCAACTTCATGAGGCCAAGGATTGTTCTATTCAGTCCTTTATCCTCAATGTCTGTTATATTCAGTGTGCAATATTTAAATAAATTTAAATAAATTCCTATTTATTTTATACATTTATAAATTTAAATAAATTCCTACTTATTTATTATTAAAGAAATTCCTCTTACAAACAGTATGTTTTGAAGGTTGCTAGCAGGAAAGTGTTGTACTACATGGAAGTAATCAGAAAATGTGATCTAAAAGTCTGCTTTCAAGGGCGCCTGGGTGGCTCAGTGGGTTAAAATTCTGCTTTCAAGAAGCTATAACAGTAAGTACTGAGCATTAGCTATTATATGCTATGGATGAATAACTGAAATCTACATTTGAAACTAATGGTACACTATATGTTAACTAATTGAATTTTAAAAAGTTAATTAAAAAAAAAACCACTATTTTATAAAACAATATTCCCAACAGGCTCTTTTGCTTTAAAATACTCACTTTGTAATGAGAGTCATTACTTTAGTCTAGCCAATTCTTACACCACTGTTTATCCCTTCCCTGCTTTATCCCTTCCCAGTATCAATAAAGGCTCACTTGGTTTACCTAGAAGCCATGAGAAAGCTTGTAATAGACCTGGCTGGTTTTCACCAGCAATTTGACCACCATGTGCACAGGGAAGTCTATTGATAAAGGCTTAATTGCAATAAGTTGCAAATACATGGATGATTTTGAATTCTCTTTCTTGAGGTCTTGTTTCATGATAATAAATTTAGGGTGGCTTATTGGAATGGATGTTATTAACATATCTTCATAGTTATAAGTACATGGAATTGTAAAATACATTAATGAATGTGGCATTACTGACAACCGTCCTCATTTTGAAATCAAATTACAGTGTACTAAGATGAGGAAGCAAAGCAGATTTGGGATTATGAGTGAAATAATTTTAAAAAGTCTTAGGGGTATGATCAGACTATTGGGTAATTCAGTAGAAAAATGTCAACTGATTGAGATTCTGTGTTCCCTGATTTCAGAGAGAAGTTAAGATAAATAAGTAACACGAGGAGACTAGGAAGCCTAACATAAGTGATACTTTTGTGCCAGGGTGTGTATACATCTGTTTATCTTCTTGCTTTACCACTAAGGTTGCTCCTAGAGGAGAGTTTAAATATGTGTTGGAGCTAATCTCTGTGGATTACACAAGAAACCACATCCTACAGCTCTCCCTGAAACACCACTTATGATTTCAATATAATTTGGTTTTTGCATTTTTAGAAATAACAAAATACTTTGCAAACTCATCTACTTTATTACCACCACAAGTGAGTCAGCTGACTCCACATTTTATCACAATGACAGTCACAGAGGAATGGAGGAATGAGTAGAGTTATCAATATATGTGCTTTTAAGAAGTATGACAGGGTAGCAGCTATTTCCAGGAACCAAAACATGGGTCAGCAGCTGTGCAGGAAAAGTGATGGAATAAATGACTCATTTCAGAGGAGTTCTATAACATATTAGTTCTATAATGTATCTTCAGCACCCAATTACCCGCTTTGATCTAAAGATAAGGATTTACAGTTAATATCCCATTTATGATTTGACTGGTAGGGTCTGAATCATTTTTACTATTGTTTTGACTATTACTTGAAACCTATAGTAGTACTTGGATATGTGTTGTGTATTCTGTGCTATTTTGAGATTAGATAACTTCTGTCTCAAACTCCTGTTAATTTGTTTGTTTTGTTTATTTGATAGTGGTTTCAGTAAATAGATATATCTGAAAAATTGCAAAGCCACTATTAAAAAAAGTTATTATGATATATAGCATGGAATTGCACATTCCTCCTTTGAATCCGACAGAGCTTCACCATATCCTTAACAACTTGGGAAAAACATGCTATTATTTTTCTTTATAAAATTTCTCCTGTTAGGCTGTGATGGTTGTCATCAGCAGTAACTCCTCTGAAGGCTTTGTCAAAAGAGTTGAAAAAATTGGAAAGGTGTGAATGAAGCTGTTTGCTGAATATAAAGAAAAGAGCATTGAAGTACAATTCACACTCTTACTTCTCCTTCTATGCTTTCAGATGTTTGACATTTGAAAATTTTGCTTCTAGAAGAGATGCCCTATATAATTCTTACTTTAAGGAGCAAGTTGCTTTTATAATTTTTTTATTATTCTACCATTCCAGTATTTCCATTTAAATTAAATTCAATACCATTTAAAAAAAATCAAAAGTGCAGCCAGTATTCAATTCCTGGGCTAAATAATTTTAGAAAGCTTTGTGTTATTGAACCTACAGGGTTTTTCTGTAGTTTTAACTCTTTCTTTCTGTGATTTTTCCCATTAGTCCCGTAATATAACAGACATTGAGGATAAAGAAGGACTGAATAGAACAATCCTTGGCCTCATGAAGTTGAGAATCTAGGAAGGGAGACAAACAATTCAATCATTCAGAGACAATTTATTGAGTGTCTGGCCTAAGATGAGCACAACAAAACCCCAGCCCAGAGGAATCTTTTTTTTTTTTAAGATTTTATTTATTTATTTGACAGACAGAGATCACAAGTAGGCAGAGAAGCAGGCAGAGAAAGAGGAGGAAGCAGGCTCCCCGCTGAGCAGAGAGCCTGATGTGGGGCTCAATCCCAGGACCCTGAGATCATGACCTGAGCCGAAGGCAGCGGCTTAACCCACTGAGTCACCCAGGCGCCCTAGAGGAATCATTTTAATGGGAGAGATAGATAATAGGTAAACCAACTTAAAAAAAAATTGTACTGGTTTTTCTTTATATAGTGATGCATATTTGAACTAAATAATCACATTTTAAAAAGAGCAGTGATTGAGAAGAGGCTTTTTAACTGAGTGGTCCAAAAGTGCCTCCCTGAAAAAGTCTGTTTTGAACAGATTTCTGAATAATATCAGCTAGGAAGCTGTGTAAAAATCTCAGGGATGGGTGATTTTTCCAGTCAAAAAACTGTAAAGGCTCCAAAGTCACAATAGAGCCATACATTTCTCTAATAAAGTAACTTCTGACAAAGAATGAGAAGAAATAACTAACCCAGGTTTGAAAGAAAAGGGACAGACTTTCTATGGAATTCATATTTAATTAAAGCTCTAAAGGACAAAAATACAATAGAGCAAAATTCTGGTCCCGCTGATATACCTAATGAAAGTTCATAAACAAGGTGTGGGTAGCAAAGAGTGTGTGGGAATGTTGGTAAGAACAGTGGGGAAGAGTCATCCCTGAACATGTTCTTAAATAAAGCAATTCTTGTGTTGTTTTAAAGGGTAAATTGGAGTTTGCCTAAGTGATTAGAGAAGGATGCCTCAGCTAATGGAAGTTCAAAGCCATAAAGATGTGATAAACTACTGCAGATATTTTCATGTATATTTGTTGTTGCTTCTAGTAATGGTGATCTAAAAACTCCTACTTAAGACAACTAAAAATCCAGACAAAATAGCTTTTAAAATTAAAAATATCAGAATGATTATAAAAATAAGTGAGGGATTACTGGGCCAAAATACGAAATACAATGAGAGCCTAGAGATATATGCCCTGAAGCCATTTTAGCTATGAGAGCATTTGAAACTGCTAAAACACACTGAGCTGTGTTGTTAATAGACTCTTGATACTAGAGAAACAATTTTCATAATCCAGCAGCAATCAAATTTGAGGACCTTTGTACAACCCAAATTTAAGTTGAGATCCCCAAAGCACAAGGAGAAGCAGAAATAAGACTAGAGCCTACCTTGCCTTCTGTGTAAACTGAGAAAGTCAACCACTGAATTTGGAGTATGATTGTCTTGTAGAGTCTCAGATATAAGAGAAAATCCTGCCAAGGAGGACCATACCATTATTATAGCTCTTAATTATCCCTACTCAATAAGAGTTTCAAATATAATGTCTTGAACATACCAAAATGTAACAAAGCACACAAAGAAAAACCATTAACAAGATTTGATAGACAAAATGGGATTAAGTATGATATTAAAATGATCAATAAAGATTGTAAAATGGCTTGATTACTCTGCTCAAAGAAATGAGAGGGGAAGCAAATTGAACAAAAAACTGAAACTAAAAAATGATATTGAGAAAGATTTTATAAGTGAACCAAATGGATACTCTAGAACTTTAAAGATATGACAGCCAATTTAAGATACCACAGGGGTGCCTGGGTGGCTCACTTAATTAAACCTCCAATTCTTTTTCCTTTTTTTTAACACCTTAATTTTATTTTATTTCTTTCATTTTGGCTCAGGTCATGATGTCAGGGTTGTGAAATAGAGCCCAGAGTTGGGCTCTGTGCTGAGCCTGGACCCTGCTTAAGATTCTTTTCCCTTCTTTTTCTATCCCTCCCTGCGCTCTCACTTGCTCACTCTCTCTTGCTTGCAAATAAATAAATAAATAGATAGATAATAGACAAAGCAAAATAAAAGCAGATTATGAAAATAAATATAAAGTTTTTGAAATGAAAACAAGTTCAAAATAAAATAGAGAAGACCTACACAGCTAAAAGTTCATTCAGAAAATCTACTATTAAAGAAGTCAGTATGACACAATGTTAAGATATCAAAAGATTGGAGCATGTACTTTACAGAAAGTGTAATCCAAATGGCCACTCATATTTAAAACTGTTTATCTTTATTATTAATCTGGAATTAAATTAAAAATGAATGAAAACCTAAAATGACATACTATTACACACTTACCATATTGGGCAACAGTAAAATTGTCTTGCAAGAATGTGAAAGAATGAAAGTGCCCATAATAAAAACATTTGAGGTAAGTTGGACAATATTTAGAAAACTTAAACATAAAAATAAAGATTTGGTCCATTCCTAGAAATACAACATGGAACTAAATGAATATTTTCACCAGGATATGCAAACAGATGATTATAGCTATTTCATTCATAATGGCCGATCAGTAGTGGTCTATTTGCACAATGTTACATTAAATAAGAGAGAATATTAACAAACTAGGAGAAGGGGCTAGGTTGTTATTATAAACAGATCTTCTATGGTGCTGATTATGTTCTATTTCTCAAAATCTTTAAGTTAAAAAAGTTTTCAAATTTATATCTAGATAGATAGATGATAGATGGACATATCCCAGAAGCTGCAATGCTAGTCTAAGACCAGGCTTTAAAGGGCTTTTCTATACTCTACTAAATACTTGAAACCATTCATTATATCATAGCTCAGTGTTCAAATCTCCATTTGTTTCCTCAGTTTCCTAATATTTATCTTAAGGTGACCTGATGCAGACTTTTGATGACCTTTGTCTAAATATTTCTATTTTAACAAAGTCCTCTTTAAGACTGAGAGACTAAAACTTAGAAAAATACTCTGATTGTTAACTCACTAGGGTGGAAAATATATAGTTACCCATTAACTAATGATATCCATGTCTACATTAGATCCATGACATTTTTAATTCTTGGGAGCTTTTGGTTAAATGAATTTTTTAAAGCTTCCTTTAAATGAAGCTTTAAGCCATCACCACATGAATAAAATTAAAGAACTAAATGAAAACAGGCCAAGTATTTACAGAGTATTAGAATGTGCAGTGGAAAGAGTACAATTCTGAAATCATAAAGCCTAAATTAGTGTGATGCATCTTTACTAGCCATGTAATCATAAACCAGTTATCTAAATGTGTTAGCCTCAGTTTTTTCACCCATAAAATGGTGATGATAATACTTATTATGCAGAGTTGTTGTGTGGATGTGATGAAGCATGGAGCATGAGAGTCTCATATTCCAATGATAGCTATTTTTATACTTATAATAATTCTAATAATAGTAATTAAATTGTTCAAAATGGTAATATTCATTTATATTGAGGCATTGTATTGACTATTCATAGGCACATTTACCAAAATAAATTTCATTTTACGTTACCCCCTCTGAGGATATGTATTCCCTAATTCAATATGAATCTCATTATGAATAATAATTATCATAATAAATATGCTGATTTTTCTTCTATTTATTTTTAGGGAAGTATTCTTTACTGTTGAACATAAAGAGACTTAAGCGAGTCTGTCTTATTCAAAATTTGCATGCTGCTTTCTTATGAAACTAGATTATAGAGTTGTATGAAATAAATTCATGCAGTTAAGACATTTGGAAAACTGGGTGGGCAGTTTAGTATTTCAAAAGAAGATTTTAAATTTAAACCTTAAAACTGAGCTCTTTCAGCCTTATTTATAGACCATACTTTATGCTTCATAAGTACTCCTTCATTGTAAACTAAGTAATAGTTTTTGTCACAGTGTATATAACGAAAATGGATTTTATATTCTATTATTTCAGAGTTAGTTGCAGTTCCTACTTCCTTACTTCCTTTTTTGAAAAATAGATTAATTCTACAAAAAGTTTTTGCCAGCTTTATTGAAAAAAAATCGACATATTATAATTTGTAAATTTAAGAAATGATTTCTTATAACATTGCAAACTTTTAACATTGTGTAAATTTTGTACAATTTGATAAATCGGTATACATCTTTATTGCAATATAATCTACATAAAAATGTTAATACATCTACTATCTCGTATAGTTGCCACTGTTTTTTATGCATGTATCGTCAGGAATTTTAAGATCTACTCTCTTAGCAACTTCTATGTATATAGTATAGTAGAGATAAACTTCAGAGGTCTTGTGGGTTTTGTTCCAGACTGCCTCAATAAAGTGATTATCTCAATAAACTAAGTCAAATTATTATTATTATTTTTTTTGGTTTCCCAGTGCATATAAAAAATTATGTTTCCCAGTGCATATAAAAAATAAACACTATACTGTACTGTTCAAAAGCATTATGTTTTTAAAGAAAAACAATGTATATACCTTAAGTAAACTAGTTCTGAGTTTTCAGTGGGTCATAATTACTGATCACAGATCACCATAACAAATACAATAATAATGAAAAAACTTGAAATATTGCAAGAATTACCAACATGTGACAGAGAGACACAAAATGAACAAATGTTGTTAGAAAAATGGTGGCAGCAGACCTCTTTTATACAAGATTGCTATAAACTTTCAACTTGTAAGAATGTGATATATGCAAAGTTTAATAAAGGGAAGCACAATAAAAAAAAAGTATGTATATTTTATTAACTATGATCATCATGCTGTACATTAGATCCCCAGAACTTTTTGGTATTATAGTTGCAAGTTTGCACCCTTTGACCACCTTACTCCACCCCAGGTTCACCCCTTGTCAACTCAACTCTAAGTTTCCATTAGTTTGCCTTTTCCTCAGATTCTGTATGTAAGGGATATCATAATACATAAATTAAAAAATATATAAAATCTTTGAAATATTTCACTTAGTATAACACCTTCAAGATCCATCCATGCTATTGTAAAATTAAGTATTTCTTAATTTTTCATGGGTAAGTAGTATTCCATAGTATATATTTACCATACTTATTTTATTCATTCATCCACTAATGGATACTGAAGTTATTTCCATCTCTTGCTTAGAGTTAATAATTTTATAATAAACATAAGAGTGCAGATATGTCTTTGAACAGTGACTTCGTTTCCGTTAGATATATCCCTAGAAGTGGGATTACTGAATCATATGGTAATTTTACTTTTAATAATATGAATAGTCTCCATACTGGTTTCCATACAAATTTATATCCCTATCACAGTGCATAAGTTCCCCATTTTCCCCAATATTTACCAAAATGTGTTAGTTTCAATTTCTGGTAGTATATATTCTAATAGGTAGTAATATCTTGCTGTGTTTTTCAGAGGTAAACAACAACATCATAATGACTTTGCCCTGAGTTTTTTACGTTGAGCACTTTTTAATGCTCCTGTTGGTCATTTATATAACTTTTTTGAAAAAAAAAAGTCTATTGAGATCCTTTTGCTATTATTTTAATTATATATTTTTTCTATTTGTATCTGTTGGTTATTAACCTCTTTTCAGATATAAGATTTGTAAGTATTTTTTTACATTCTGTGGATTGTGTTTTCATTCTCTCTCTCTCTTTTTTTTGGCAATGCAGAAACTTTAGTTTGATGTAATACGATTTATTTATTTTTGCTCTTTTTGCTTGTGTTCTTGGTCTGGTATGCAAAAACTATTGGCAAGACCAATGTCAAGGAGAATTTTTCCTATGTTTTCCTTTAGGAAATGTAGTTTAATGCATCACCTTTAAGTATTTAATCTATTTCAAGTTAAGCCTTATGAGTGATATAAGGTTCCAGTTTCATACTGTTTATGTGACTATTCAGTTTTAAATATCATTTATTGAACAGACTATCTTTACCCATTACATATGTTGGCCCCTGTCAAATATTAGGTGACTGTATGAAAGGATTTATTTCTGTTCTACTTGTTTATTGGTCTGTTTTTATGCCAGTATACTTTATTGTTTTGAGCATGAGGGCTTTGTAGTATAGTTTCAAATCAAGAAGTGTAATTTCTCTTCTTCATTCTTTCTCAGACTGCTTTGATTATTTGTTGTCTTTTATGGTCTCATATAAATTTTAGGATTCTTTACTTACTTCTGTAAAAGATAATATTGGATTTTTTAAAGATTTTTAATTTATTTATTTGACAGAGAGAGATGACAAGCAGGCAGAGAGGCAGGCAGACAGAGAAGAGGATCAGGCTTCCTGCTGAGCAGAGAGCCTGATGCGGGGCTCGATCCCAGAACCCTGGAATCATGACCTGAGTCAAAGGCAGCGGCTTAACCCACTGAGCCACCCAGGCGCCCCTAACATTGGATTTTTGATAGGAATTGGATTTACAGATGGTTTTCGGTAGTATGGACATTTTAACAATGTTAATTCTTACCATTCATAAATATGAGCTATCTTTCCATTTGTGTCTCCTTCAATTTCTTTATCAATGTCCTAGTTTATGGAGTACAGATCTTTCATCTTCTTAGTTAAATCTATTCCTATTTTATTATTTTTGATGCTATTGTGATATTAGATTGTTTTCTTTATTTTTTCAGGTAGTTCATCATTAGAGTGTTAAAATGCTCCTGTCTTTTGCTTACTTTGGCTTACTTTGGATGATATGAAAAACAGGGAAGATTTCCATATTTAAAAAAATGAAACAAAACAAAATTCTTGTCTTTTATATATTGATCTTGTATTTGGCGGCTTTACTAAATTTGTTTATTCAAATTTTTTTGTGAAGTTTTTAGGATTTTTTAACATGTAAGTTCATGTTATCCAAACAAGAAAATTTTACTTCTTCTTTTTTTTTTTGGAGTCTCATTTCTTTGTGTTCCTTGTTTCTCTGGATAGGACATCCAGTACTATGTCAAATGAGATTAGTGAAAGTGGACACACTTGTCTTTTTTCTGATCTTTAAGGGGAAAACTTTCAAACTTTTTTGATTGAATATGAGATTAGCTCTGGGCTTGCAATATGTGTTTTTTCTTTAATGGATTTTTTAAATTATTTTTTTAAAATTTTTTATAAACATATAATGTGTTTTTATCCCTAGGAGTACAGGTCTGTGAATCACCAGGTTTACACATTTCACAGCACTCACCACAGCACCTGCCCTCCCCAATGTCCATACCCCCACCATCCTCTCCCAACACACCTCCCCCCAGCAACCCTCAGTCTGTTTTCTGAGATTCAGTCTTTTATGGTTTGTCTCCCTCCCAATCCCATCTTCTTTTATTTTTCTTTTCGTTTGCCCGAAACCGCCTATGTTGAATCTCCACTTCATCATATCAGGGAGATCATAGGATAGTTGTCTTTCTCAGATTGATTTATTTCGCCAAGCATAATACCCTCTAGTTCCATCCACGTCATCACAAATAGCAGGATTTCATTTCTTTTGATGGCTGCATAGTATCCCATTGTACATATATACCACATCTTATTTATTGATTCATCTGTTGAAGGACATTTAGGTTCTTTCCATAGTTTAACTATTGTGGACATTGCTGCTATAAACATTTGGGTGCATGTGCCCCTTCAGAATGCCACGTTTGTATCTGTAGGGTATATACCCAGTACTACAATCACTGGGTCATAGGCTAGTTCTATTTTCAGCTTTTTGAGGCACCTCCACGCTGTTTTCCAGAGTGGTCGCACCAGCTTGCATTCCCACGTACAGTGTAGGAGGGTTGCCCTTTCTCCACATCCTCGCCAGCATCTGTCATTGACTGAATTGTTCATTTTAGCCATTCTGAAAGGTGTGAGGTGGTATCTCATTCTGGTTTTGATTTGTATTTCCCTGATGCCGAGTAATGTGGAGCATTTTTTCATGTGTCTGTTGGCCATTTGGATGTATTCTTTGCAGAAATTTCTGTTCATGTCCTCTGCCCATTTCTTTATTCGATTATTTGTTCTTAGGGTGTTGAGTTTGATAAGCTTTTTATAGATTTAGGATACTGGTTCTTTACCTGGTATGTCATTTGCAAATATCTTCTCCCAGATAACTTCTGACAGTCATCTTTTGGCTTTGTTAACTGTTTCCTTTGCTGGGCAAAAGCTTTTTGATCTGATGAAATCCCAAGAGTTCATTCTTGCCCTTGCTTCCCTTGCCTTTGGCGATGTTCCTCGGAAGAAGCTGCTGCTGAGGTCAAAGAGGTTGCTACCTGTTCTCTCCTCAAGGATTTTGATGGATTACTTTCTCACATTATGCTTCTTCATCCATTTCCAGTCTATTTTCATGTATGGTGTAAGGAAATGGTCCAATTTCATTTTTCTGCATGTGGCTGTTCAATTTTCCCGACCCTAAGGCCAGAGGCTCCTTCTCTACTCTGGGGGCGGCATGCTGTGCCTTCCCCCATGTGCTCCTGAGGAGCGCGGTGACAGACGTGTGCGACCATGCTTCTCTCTCAGACAGAGGGGATGCTAGGGAAAAAGTATTTCGCTCCATGCGGGTATCTTCCACCGTGCTGCGGAGACTAGCTCAGGCATGCAGCAGCAGCATCCACAAACCCAACTGTGATTTCCCAACGAATGCTGTGCTTTCCCAGGGGAGATGCCCAGGCAAAGAGGCTTTCGCTGTATGCGGGTTTCTCCCACCGCAAGACTGGGCTCAGGCAAGCAGCAGCAGCCCGCAGATCATTTCTCAGCGAATGCTGTGCTTTCGCAGAGGCTTTGGCTTGGAGCGAACAGCACTTCGCCGCTGCTTCCTCAGCAAGGCTTCAGTCGCGTTAGGGAAGAAGAGCTGCAGGAGAGCTGGTGCCTCTTGGGCCTTGCTTTCCCGGGCTCCATGTTCGCGTCCTGGGTTCACCCTGCCAGGCCAAACTAAGCAGACACAGCCACAACCGTGAAGTAGCGTGCATAGCCTAGGGTGGCACTCTATGCACACTACCATCTCCCGTTTTAGGCATCGCTAGGCCTTTTACTCTAGTGCTCAGGCGGACTCGGGGACTAGGCCAGTGCTTTCCCCACCAGAAAGGAGAGGTGACAGGATCCCTGCACACCGCTGTGTGCACTGAATAGGGAGCTTTGGGGGACTGTCCCCACTCCTTCCCCTTAAACCCCATGCCTCCTCCAAGCTTCCACATCGTGGAGGAAGAAGGCATCTGATGGCAAGTTCTTTCTGGGAGTTGTTTCTCGAGTTCAGGGTAGGCACCTGGTAGCAAGCCCATGTCTGCCCCAGGGACAGGTGGCCAAGGAGCTGCTGTCTCCTTGAGCCCAAAGGTCAGGACCGGCATGCTTTCTTCCCAGACTCCTTCCTCAGAGTGGAGCCCTTTCCCCTGCCCTAATCTACCCGTCCTGTCTCTTAGCGGCCAGACTTCCTTCGCTCTGCAGTGACAGACGTGTCCCTTTCCTTAAGGTTCTTTCCACAGGTGCCACCGCGCTTCTCTCTCAGGCACAGGGGATGCCCAGGCAAAGAGGATTTAGCTCCATGCGGGTTTAGTCCACCGTGCTGTGGAGACTAGCGGAGGCAAGCAGCAGGCAGCATCCCACAGACCCAACTCTGATTTCCCAAAGAATGCTGTGCTTTCCCAGAAGGGATGCCCCGGCAAAGAGGCTTTCGCTCTATGCGGGTTTCTCCCATCGTGCAGGGAATACTAGGCTAAGGCAAGCAACAAAAGCAGCCCACAGAATCGACTTTGATTTTCCAGCGACTGCTCTGCTTTTGAGAGGTTTTCAGCTTGGCGCGAATCGCACTTCGCTGCTGCTTCCTCAGCAAGGCTTTGGTCGTTCGCTCTATCGAAGCAGGGAAGAAGAGCCGCGGGAGAGCTGGTGCCACTTGGGCCTTGCTTTCCCGGGCTCCAAGATCGCGCCCGGGGTTCACCTTGCTAAGCCAAAGTAAGCAGACACAGTCACAGCCCTGCAGCAGCGATCCTGGCCTAGCATGGCACTCTATGTCTATTACCACCTCCTGGTGACGGTAAAGCTTTGCCTTTTGCTCAGGAGATCAGGCAGACTCGGGGACTAGGCCAGTGCCTTCACCACAGGAGAGAGGAGGCAACAGGATGCATGCACACGGCCCGTGCACCGGGATAGGGAACTGTGGGGGACTGTCACCACTCCTTCCCCGGCACACCCCCTGCCAGCCCCAACGCTGCCACATCTTGGTGGAACACGGCATCTGACTGGCCGTTTCTACATGGGGTTGTTTCTGCGGGTTGTGCTTATGTCACCTGGGGGCAAGCCCGTCTTCCCTTCCACAGGTGGCAAACGAGATGCTGTCCCCTTGGGACCAGAGGCACAAGACAGGCCTGCCTTCTGCCCAGACTCCTTCCTCAGAGGATAGCACGCGCCCCTGCCCTAGTCGTCCCCTCATGTCTCCTTAGGAGCCAGGCTTCCATCTCTCTGCACAGGGAGCGGGTGACACTTGTATTGCCACAGGCCGCTGTGCCTGCCAGGGCCGGCTCTCCTGTTTAGCAACCGTTTCCAGATCAGAAAGCCAACGGCTCCTGCTCTTCTCCCTGGGCAGCGTGATGCACCTTCCACAGACATGCTCCTGGGGAGTGCAGTGATAGATGTGTCCCTTTCCTTAAGGCTCTTTCCACAGGCGCAACCGCGCTTCTCTCTCAGGCAGAGGGGTTCTAGGGCAAAGGATTTCGCTCCATGCGGGTTTCTTCCACCATGCTGCGGAGACTAGCTCAGGCATTAAGCTGCAGCATCACACACATGTGATTCGGATTTCCCAACGAATGCTGTGCTTTCCTAGAGGGGATGCCCGGGCAAAGGGGTTTCGCTGTATGCGGGTTTCTCCCACCGCAAGACTGGGCTTAGGCAAGCAGCAGAAGAGACAGTAGAACCGACTCTGATCTCCCAGCGACTGCTATGCTTTCCCAGAGGTTTTCAACTTGGCGTGAACCGCACTACGCTGCTCTCCTCAGCAAGGCTTTCGTCGTTCGTTCTGTCGCGGCAGGGAAGAAGAACAGCGGGAGAGCTGGTGCCTCGTGGGGCTTGCTTTCCCGGGCTCCAAGTACACACCCGGGTTTCAACTTGCTAAGCCGAACTAAGCAGACACAGTCACAGCCCGGCAGCAGCTTGCGTGGCCTAGCATGGCACTCTATGCCTATTACCATCTCCTGGGGGTAGGTAAGGCTTTGCCTTTCACTCCGGCGCTCAGGCAGACTCGGGGACTAGGCCAGTGCCTTCAGCACAGGAGAGAGGAGGCGACAGGATCCCTGCACACGCCCCGTGCACTTGGATGGGGAACTGTGGGAGATAGTCTCCACTCCTTCCCCGGCACACCCCGTGCCATTCACATCGCTGCCACATCTTGGTGGATGACGGCATCTGACTGCCCGTTACTCCATGGGGTTGTTTCTGCGAGTTGCGTGTATGGCACGTGGTGGCAAGACCAAGTTTGCCGTTGGGACAGGTGGCCAAGGAGATGCTGTCCCCTTGGGACTAGAGGCACAAGACAGGCCTGCCTTCTGCCCAGACTCCTTCCTCAGAGTGAAGCTCACGCCCCTGCTTTAGTCACCCCTCATGTCTCCTTAGCATCCAGGCTTCCATCTCTCCGCACAGGGAGCGGGTGACACTTGTCTTGCCACCGGCCCGCTATTCGTGCCCCAGCAGGCTATCCTGCTTCCCGAGCGTTTCTCGTCCCCAAGGCCAAGGGCTCCTTCTCTTCTCCGGGGGCGGCGTGCTGCGCCTTCCCCACACTTGGTCCTGGGGAGCGCGCTGACAGACGTGTGCAACCACACTTCTCTCTCATGCAGAGGGGTGCTAGGGCAAAGAGGATTTCGCTCCATGCGGGTATCTTCCACCGTGCTGCGGGGAGTAGCTCAGGCAAGCAGCAGCAGTATCCCCAAACCCAACTCAGATATCCCAACCAATGCTGTGCTTTCCCAGAGGAGATGCCCTGGCAAAGAGCCTTTCGCTGTATGCGGGTTTCTCCCACTGTGAGATTGGCTCAGGCAACCAGCAGCAGCAGCCCACAGTACCGACTCTGATTTTCAGCGAATGTTGTGTTTTCACAGAGGTTTTGGGCTTGGAGCGAACCGCACTTCATTGCTGCTTCCTCAGCAAGGCTTCGTTCGCTTCAGGGAAGAAGAGCTGCGGGGGAGCTGGTGCCTCTTGGGTCTTGCTTTCCTGAGCTCCAGGCTTCCATCTCTCCGCACAGGGAGCGGGTGACACTTGTTTTGCTAGGCCTGCTGTTCGTGCCATGGCAGGCTATCCTGCTTCCCGAGCGTTTCCCGACCCCAAGGCCTAGGGCTCCTTCTCTTCTCCGGAGGCGGCGTGATGCGCCTTCCACACACTTGCTCCTGGGGAGCGCGGTGACCGACGTGTGCAACCACGCGTCTCTCTCAGGCAGAAGGGATGCTAGGGCAAAGAGTATTTCGCTCCATGCGGGTTTCTTCCACCGTACTGCGGAGACTAGCTCAGGCAAGCAGCAGCAGCATCCCCAAACCCAAATCACATTTCCCAACGGATGCTGTGATTTCCCAGGGTAGATGACAAGGCAGAGAGGCCTACGCTATATGTGGGTTACTACAGCCACGAGACTGGGCTCAGGCAAACAGCAGTAGCCCGCAGAACATTTCCAGCGAATGCTGTGCTTTCTCAGAGGCTTAGCTTGGAGCAAACAGCAATTCGCCGCTGCTTCCTCAGCAAGGCTTCAGTCGCGTCAGGGAAGCAGAGCTGCAGGAGAGCTGGTGCCTTTTGGGCCGTGCTTTAACGGGCTCCATGTTCGCCTCCTGGGTTCACCCTGCCAGGCCGAAATAAGCAGACACAGCCACAATCCTGCAGTAGTGTGCGGAGACTAGGATGGCACCCTATGCACACTACCATCGCCCGGTGTAGGCATCGCTTGGCCTTTTACTCTGGCGCTCAGGCGTTTTCGCGGACTAGCCCAGTGCTTTCCCCACAGGAAAGGAGACGTGACAGTATCCCTGCACACCGCCCGTGCACTGAATAGGGAGCTTTTGGGGAAGTCCTCACCCCATCACCCTAAACTCCATGCCACCTCCAAGCTTCCACATCCTGAAGGAAGACGGCATCTGACTCCCTGTTATTTCAGGGAGCTGTTTCTGCGAGTTTAGCGTAGGCTCCAGGTGGCTAGCGCATGTCTGCCCCAGGGACAGGTGGCCAAGGAGCTGCTGTCTCCTTGGGCCCAGAGGCTCAGGACAGGCATGCTTTATGCCCAGACTCTTTCCTAAGAGTGGAGCACGCGCCCTGCCTTACACATCCCCTCCTTTCTCTGTAGCAGACAGGCCTCCGTCTCTCTGCACAGGGAGCAGGTGGCACTTGTATTACCACCGGCCGCTATGCCTGCCAGGTCCGGCTCTCCTGTTTCGCAACCGTTTCCAGACCAGAAAGCCAACGACTCCTGCTCTTCTCCTTGGGCAGCGTGCTGCAACTTCTACAGACATGCTCCTGGGGAGCGCAGTGATAGACGTGTCCCTTTCCTTAAGGTTCTTTCCAGAGGCGCAACCGCGCTTCTCTCTCAGGCCGAGGGGTGCTAGGGCAAAGAGGATTTTGCTCCATGCGGGTATCTTCTACCGTGCTGCGGAGACTAGCTCAGGCAAGCAGCAGCAGCAGCCCAAACCCAAATCACATTTCCCAACGAATGCTGTGATTTCCCAGGGTAGAGGACAAGGCAAAGAGGTTTTCTCTGTATGCGGGTTTCTCCAGCCGTGAGACTGGGCTCAGGCAAGCAGCAGTAGCCCGCAAAACATTTCTCAGCGAATGCTGTGCTTTCTCAGAGGCTTTGGCTTGGAGCGAACAGCACTTCACCGCTGCTTCCTCAGCAAGGCTTCAGTCGCGTCAGGGAAGCAGAGCTGCGGGAGAGCTGGTGCCTTTTGGGCCGTGCTTTCCCGGGCTCCATGTTCGCTTCCCGGGCTCACTGTGCCAGGCTGTATTAAGCAGACACAGCCACAACACTGTAGTAGCGTGCGGAGCCTAGGATGGCACCCTGTGCACACTATCATCTCCCGGTGTAGGCATCGCTTGGCTTTTTACTCTGGCGCTCAGGCGTTCTCGCGGACTAGCCCAGTGCTTTCCCCACAGGAAAGGAGACGTGACAGGATCCCTGCACACCGCCCGTGCACTGAATTGGGAGCTTTCGGGGACTGTCCTCACCCCATCCCCTTAAACCCCATGCCACCTCCAAGCTTCCACATCCTGAAGGAAGACGGCATCTGACTCCCTGTTATTTCAGGGAGCTGCTTCTGCGAGTTCAGCGTAGGCTCCTGGTGGCTAGTGCATGTCTGCCCCAGGGACAGGTGGCCAAGGAGCTGCTGTCTCCTTGGCCCCAGAGGCTCAGGACAGGCATGCTTTCTGCCCAGACTCTTTCCTAAGAGTGGAGCATGCGCCCTGCCTTACACATCCCCTCCTTTCTCTGTAGCAGACAGGCCTCCGTCTCTCTGCACAGGGAGCAGGTGGCACTTGTATTACCACCGGCCGCTATGCCTGCCAGGTCCGGCTCTCCTGTTTCGCAACCGTTTCCAGACCAGAAAGCCAACGACTCCTGCTCTTCTCCTTGGGCAGCGTGCTGCAACTTCTACAGACATGCTCCTGGGGAGCGCAGTGATAGACGTGTCCCTTTCCTTAAGGTTCTTTCCAGAGGCGCAACCGCGCTTCTCTCTCAGGCCGAGGGGTGCTAGGGCAAAGAGGATTTTGCTCCATGCGGGTATCTTCCACCGTGCTGCGGAGACTAGCTCAGGCAAGCAGCAGCAGCAGCCCAAACCCAAATCACATTTCCCAACGAATGCTGTGATTTCCCAGGGTAGAGGACAAGGCAAAGAGGTTTTCTCTGTATGCGGGTTTCTCCAGCCGTGAGACTGGGCTCAGGCAAGCAGCAGTAGCCCGCAGAACATTTCTCAGCGAATGCTGTGCTTTCTCAGAGGCTTTGGCTTGGAGCGAACAGCACTTCACCGCTGCTTCCTCAGCAAGGCTTCAGTCGCGTCAGGGAAGCAGAGCTGCGGGAGAGCTGGTGCCTTTTGGGCCGTGCTTTAACGGGTTCCATGTTCGCTTCCCGGGCTCACTGTGCCAGGCTGTATTAAGCAGACACAGCCACAACACTGTAGTAGCGTGCGGAGCCTAGGATGGCACCCTGTGCACACTATCATCTCCCGGTGTAGGCATCGCTTGGCTTTTTACTCTGGCGCTCAGGCGTTCTCGCGGACTAGCCCAGTGCTTTCCCCACAGGAAAGGAGACGTGACAGGATCCCTGCACACCGCCCGTGCACTGAATTGGGAGCTTTCGGGGACTGTCCTCACCCCATCCCCTTAAACCCCATGCCACCTCCAAGCTTCCACATCCTGAAGGAAGACGGCATCTGACTCCCTGTTATTTCAGGGAGCTGCTTCTGCGAGTTCAGCGTAGGCTCCTGGTGGCTAGTGCATGTCTGCCCCAGGGACAGGTGGCCAAGGAGCTGCTGTCTCCTTGGGCCCAGAGGCTCAGGACAGGCATGCTTTCTGCCCAGACTCCTTCTTAAGAGTGCAGCACGCGCCCTGCCCTACACATCCCCTCCTCTCTCCATAGCAGACAGGCTTCCGTCTCTCTGCACAGGGAGCTGGTGACACTTGTATTGCCACCGGCCGCTGTGCCTGCCAGGGCCGGCTCTCCTGTTCCGCAACCGTTTCCAGACCAGAAAGTCAACGGCTCCTGCTCTTCTCCCTGAGCAGCGTGCTGCACCTTCCACAGACATGCTCCTGGGGAGTGCAGTGATAGACGTGTGCCTTTCCTTAAGGCTCTTTCCACAGGCGCAACCGCGTTTCTCTCTCAGGCAGAGGGGTGCTAGGGCAAAGGATTTCGCTCCATGCGGGTATCTTCCACCATGCTGCGGAGACTAGCTCAGGCATTAAGCTGCAGCATCACACACATGTGATTCGGATTTCCCAACGAATGCTGTGCTTTCCTAGAGGGGGATGCCCGGGCAAAGGGGTTTCGCTCTATGCGGGTTTCTCCCACCTCGAGTCTGGGCTCAGGCAAGGAGCAGAAGAGACGGCAGAACCGACTCTGATTTCCCAGCGACTGCTATGCTTTCCCAGAGGTTTTCAACTTGGCGCGAACCGCACTACGCTGCTGTCCTCAGCCAGGCTTGGTCTTTTGCTATTTCGCGGCAGGGAAGAACAGCGGGAGAGCTGGTGCCTCGTGGGCCTTGCTTTCCCGAGCTCCAAGATCGCACCCTGGGTTCACCTTGCTAAGCCGACCTAAGCAGACACAGTCACAGCAGCAGCTTGCGTGGATCCCTGCACACGGCCCGTGCACTTGGATGGGGAACTGTGGGGGACAGTCTCCACTCCTTCCCCGGCACACCCCCTGCCACCCACATCGCTGCCACATCTTGGTGGAAGACGGCATCTGACTGCCCGTTTCTCCATGGGGTTGTTTCTGCGAGTTGCGGGTATGGCACCTGGTGGCAAGCCCACGACTCCCTTGGGACAGGTGGACAAGGAGATGCTGTCCCCTTGGGACCGGAGGCACAACACAGGCCTGCCTTCTGCCCAGAATCCTTCCTCAGAGTGGAGCTCACGCCCCTGCCCTAGTCATCCCCTCATGTCTCCTTAGCAGCCAGCCTCCATCTCTCCGCACAGGGAGCGGGTGACCCTTGTCTTGCTACCGGCCTGCTGTTCGTGCCATGGCAGGCTATCTTGCTTCCCGAGCGTTTCCCGACCCCAAGTCCAAGGGCTCCTTCTCTTCTCTGGGGGCGGCGTGCTGTGCCTTCCCCACACTTGCTCCTGGGGAGCGCAGGGACACACGTGTGCAACCACGCTTCTCAGGCAGAAGGGATGCTAGGGCAAAGAGTATTTTGCTCCATGCAGGTATCTTCCACCGTGCTGCGGAGACTAGCTCAGCCATTCAGCTGCTGCATCCCACACATCCGATTCTGATTTCCCAACAAATGCTGTGCTTTCCCAGAGGAGATGCCCGGGCAAAGAGGCTTTCGCTGTATGCGGGTTTCTCCCACCGAGAGATTGGGCACAGGCAAGCAGCAGAAGAGCCCGCAGAACCGAATACTGATTTCTCAGCAAATGTTGTTCTTTCGCAGAGGCTTTGGATTGAAGCGAACAGCACTTCGCCGCTGCTTCCTCAGCAAGGCTTCAGTCATGTCAGGGAAGAAGTGCTGCCAGAGAGCTGGTGCCTCTTGGGGCCTTGCTATCCCGGGATCCAAGTTCACATCCTGGGTTCATTCTGCCAAGCTGAAATAAGCAGACACAGCCTCGACCCTGCAGCAGCGTGCGTGGCCTAGGATGGCACTCTGCTCACAATGCCATCTCTCAGCATACCCACGACTGGCCCTTTTGCTCTGGCGTTCAGGTGGACAGGAGACTAGGCCTGTGCCTTCTCCATCCTTAAGGAGACGTGAGAGACGTAATCGGTAACTGTCCCTGTTTCCCCGGGACACCCCCTGCCTCCACCAATGCTGCCACATCCTGGAGGAAGACGGCATCTGATTGCCCGTTTCTCCAGGAGGTGATTCTGCGAGTTCACGGCCGGAAGCTTGGTGGCAAGCCCACGTCTGCCCTCTGGACAGGTGGCCAAGGAGATGCTTTCCACTTGGGACCAGAGGCACAGGAAAGGCCTTCCTTCTGCCCAGACTCCTTCTTCAGATTGGAGCACGTTCCCCGGCCCAATCGCCCCCTCAAGTCTCCTTAGCAGCCAGGCTTCGTCTCTCTGCACAGGGAGTGGGTGACACTTGTCTTGCCACCAGCCCGCTGTTCCTGTCAGGGCCAGCTCTCTAGCTTCGCGACCATTACCCGCCCACAAGGCCAACGGCTCCTTCTCTTCTCCTGGGCAGCTTGCTGCACTTTCCCCAGACAGGCTCCTGGGGAGCCCAGTGACAGACATGTCCCCTTCCTTAAGGCTCTTTCCACAGGCGCAACCACGGTTCTCTCTCAGGCAGTGGGGATGCCCAGGCAAAGAGGATTTCGCCCCATGCGGGTTTATTACACCGTGCTGTTGGGTCTTGAGCAGCAGCAGCAGCAGCATCCCACAGACCCGACTCTCATTTCCCAAAGAATGCTGTGCTTTCCCAGAGGAGATGCCCAGGCAAAGACCCTTTCGCTGTATGAGGGTTTCTCCCGCCGTGCTGTGAATACTAGGCTAAGGCAAGCAGCAACAGCAGCCCACAAAAACGACTCTGATTTCCCAGTGACTATTCTTTCACAGAGGTTTTCAGCTTGGCACGAACGGCACTTCGCTGCTGCTTCCTCAGCAAGGCTTTGGGTGTTCGCTCTGTCGCATCAGGGAAGAAGAGCTGCGGGAGAGCTGGTCCCTCTTGGGCCTTGCTTTCCCGGGCTCTATGTTGGCACCCTGGGTTCACCCTGCCAGTCCAAACTAAGCAGACACAGCGACAACGCTGCAGCAGCGTGCGTGGCCTAGGATGGCACTCAATGCACACTACATTCTCCCAGTGTAGGCAACAACCCTGTATCTGACTGACTTGTTAATTCTGGGAATGTCTTGCAGATTAATTTGCTTGCCAGAGGTGGTTCCTCTAATTGATGTCTAAGAACCCTAATTAGTTAAGAAAACTTTTTAACATTTTCATTGCTATTTATTATTATTATTATTGCTAATATCTCTATTATAAATAATTCACAAGGGCATCTTTCTGACAAAAGACAAAGAGCTGGCTACTAGTAGAAAAAGTACTTTTGACTCTGTCAGTGAAAGTGGTAAAGGGATTTGAGAAAATAAGGCAAAGCACTGGAATTATGTGTTAAAACTTTAAATATTATAGACACATTTACTTAATTTCTAATACTGTTGTTGCTTATAATTAAATAAGATGTTTTCCATAAACCACGCATTACAGCAAATATATTGTTTATACAGATTAAATTTTCATCAAAAGGGACGCCTGGGCGGCTCAGTTGGTTAAGCAGCTGCCTTTGGCTCAGGTCATGATCCCAGCATCCTGGGATCGAGTCCCACATTGGGCTCCTTGCTCGGCCGGGAGCCTGCTTCTCCCTCTGCCTCTGCCTGCCATTCTGTCTGCCTGTGCTTGCTCTCTCGCCCACTCTCTCTGATAAAGAAATAAAATCTTAAAATAAATAAATAAATTTTCATCAAAAAATTGTAAGTGTATTTTATTGTAGGATCATGATCAGCATTTTGCAGATGAGAAAAGTGAAATTTAGAAAAGTATGTCTCTTCAAATCCCTCATACAATATCTGGCCTAGATAGAAGGATATACTATCACAATTGAGGAAGATAATTGAGATTACTTAAAATGATAAACTTTATAGGGTTTTTAAAAGTTTGCCACAGATTCAGATTCTTTTAAAATATATATCTATTTTGTGTAAAGAGAATGCACTGAGAAGTAAAAAGAAAGTGATATATCAGTGCTACCAACTAATGGCTATATATCATCACCTTATTTATGAACAATGAAACAGTGTGCAATATTTAAATAAATTTAAATAAATTCCTATTTATTTTTTATATTTATAAATTTAAATAAATTCCTATTTATTTATTATGAAAGAATTTCCTCTAACAAACAGTATGTTTTGAAGGTTGCTAGCAGGAAAGTGTTGTACTTCATGGAAGTAATCAGAAAATATAATCTAAATTTCTGCTTTCAAGGGCGCCTGGGTGGCTCAGTGGGTTAAAATTCTGCTTTCAAGAAGCTATAACAGTAAGTACTGAGCATTAGCTATTATATGCTATGGATGAATAACTGAAATCTACATTTGAAACTAATGGTACACTATATGATAACTAATTGAATTTTAAAAAGTTAATAAAAAACCACTATTTTATAAAACAATATTCCCAACAGGCTCTTTTGCTTTAAAATACTCACTCTGTAATGAGAGTCATTACTTTTGTCCAGCAAATTCTTACATCACTGTTTATCCCTTCCCTGCTTTATCCCTTCCCAGTATCAATAAAGGCTCACTTGGGTTACCTAGAAGCCATGAGAAAGCTTGTAATAGATCTGGCTGGTTTTCACCAGCAATTTGACCACCATGTGCACAGGGAAGTCTATTGATAAAGGCTTTATTGCAATAAATTGCAAATACATGGATGATTTTGAATTCTCTTTCTTGAGGTCTTGTTTCATGATAATAAATGTAGGGTGGCTTTTTGGAATGGATGTTATTAACATATCTTCATAGTTCTAAGTACATGGAATTGTAAAATAGATTAATGAAAGTGGCATTACTGACAACCGTCCTCATTTTGAAATCAAATTACAGTGTACTGAGCTGAGGAGGCAAAGCAGATTTGGGATTATGAGTGAAATAATTTTAAAAAGTCTTAGGGGTATGATCAGACTATTGGGTAATTCAGTAGAAAAATATCAACTGATTGAGATTCTGTGTTCCCTGATTTCAGAGAGACGTTAAGATAAATAAGTAACACGAGGAGACTAGGAAGCCAAACATAAGTGATACTTTTGTGCCAGGGTGTGTATACATCTGTTTATCTTCTTGCTTTACCACTAAGGTTGCTCCTAGAGGAGAGTTTAAATATGTGTTGGAGCTAATCTCTGTGGATTACACAAGAAACCACATCCTACAGCTCTCCCTGAAACACCGCTTATGATTTCAATGTAATTTGGTTTTTGCATTTTTAGAAATAACAAAATACTTTGCAAACTCATCTACTTTATTACCACCACAAGTGAGTCAGCTGACTCCACATTTTAACACAGTGACAGTCACAGAGGAATGGAGGAGTGAGTAGAGTTATCAATATATGTGCTTTAAAGAAGTATGACAGGGTAGCAGCTATTTCCAGGAACCAAAACATGGGTCAGCAGCTGTGCAGGAAAAGTGATGGAATAAATGACTCATTTCAGAGGAGTTCTATAACATATTAGTTCTATAATGGATCTTCAGCACCCAATTACCCGCTTTGATCTAAAGATAAGGATTTACAGTTAAGATCCCATTTATGATTTGTCTGGTAGGGTCTGAATCATGTTTACTATTGTTTTGACTATTACTTGAAACCTATAGTAGTACTTGGGATATGTGTTGTGTATTCTGTGAACATGTGCTATTTTTAGATTAGATAATTCCTGTCTCGAACCCCTGTTAATTTGTTTGCTTTTGTTTATTTGATAGTTCTTTCAGTAAATGGATATATCTGAAAAATTGCAAAGCCACTATTAAAATAAGTTATTATGATATATAGCATGGAATTGCACATTCCTCCTTTGAATCCGACAGAGCTTCACCATATCCTTGACAATTTGGGAAAAACACGCTATTATTTTTCTTCATAAAATTTCTCCTGTTAGGCTGTGATGGTTGTCATCAGCAGTAACTCCTCTGAAGGCTTTGTCAAAAGAGTTGAAAAAATTGGAAAGGTGTGAATGAAGCTGTTTGCTGAATATAAAGAAAAGAGCATTGAAGTACAATTCACACTCTTACTTCTCCTTCTATGCTTTCAGATGTTTGACATTTGAAAATTTTGCTTCTAGAAGAGATGCCCTATATAATTCTTACTTAAAGGAGCAAGTTGCTTTTATAATTTTTTTTTATTATTCTACCATTCAAGTATTTCCATTTAAATTAAATTCAATACCATTTAAAAAAAATCAAAAGTGCTGCCAGTATTCAATTCCTGGGCTAAATAATTTTAGAAAGCTTTGTGTTATTGAACCTACGGGGTTTTTCTGTAGTTTTAACTCTTTCTTTCTGTGATTTTTCCCTTTAGTCACATAAGTGACTGCATATTAACAGACATTGAGGATAAAGGACTGAATAGAACAATCCTTGGCCTCATGAAGTTGAGAATCTAGCAAGGGAGTCAAACAATTCAATCATTCAGAGACAATTTATTGAGTGTCTGGCCTAAGATGAGCACAACAAAACCCCAGCCCAGAGGAATCTTTTTTTTTTTTAAGATTTTATTTATTTATTTGACAGACAGAGATCACAAGTAGGCAGAGAAGCAGGCAGAGAAAGAGGAGGAAGCAGGCTCCCCGCTGAGCAGAGAGCCTGATGTGGGGCTCAATCCCAGGACCCTGAGATCATGACCTGAGCCGAAGGCAGCGGCTTAACCCACTGAGTCACCCAGGCGCCCTAGAGGAATCATTTTAATGGGAGAGATAGATAATAGGTAAGCCAACTTTAAAAAGAAAAAAATCGTACTGGTTTTTCTTTAATAGTGATGCATATTTGAACTAAATAAGCACATTTTAATAAGAGCAGTGATTGAGAAGAGGTTTTGTAACTGAGTGGTCCGAAAGGGCCTCCCTGAAAAAGTCTGTTTTGAATAGATTTCTGAATAATATCAGCCAGGAAGCTGCGTAAAAATCTCAGGGATGGGTGATTTTTCCAGTCAAAAAACTGTAAAGGCTCCAAAGTCACAATACAGCTGTAATTTTCTCTAATAAAGTAACTTCTGACAAAGAATGAGAAGAAATAACTAACCCAGGTTTGAAAGAAAAGGGACAGACTTTCTATGGAATTCATATTTAATTAAAGCTCTAAAGGACAAAAATACAATAGAGCAAAATTCTGGTCCCGCTGATATACCTAAACAAGGTGTGGGTAGCAAAGAGTGTGTGGGAATGTTGGTAAGGACAGTGGGGAAGAGTCATCCCTGAACATGTTCTTTAATGAAGCAATTCTTGTGTTGTTTTAAAGGGTACTTGGAGTTTGCCTAAGTGATTAGAGAAGGATGCCTCGGCTTATGGAAGTTCAAAGCCATAAAGATGTGATAAACTACTGCAGATATTTTCATGTATATTTGTTGTTGCTTCTAGTAATGGTGATCTAAAAACTCCTATTTAAGACAACTTAAAAATCCAGACAAAATAGCTTTTAAAGTTAAAAATATCAGAATGATTATAAAAATAAGTGAGGGATTACTGGGCCAATACGAAACACAATGAGAGCCTAGAGATATATGCCCTGAAGCCATTTTAGCTATGAGAGCATTAGAAACTGCTAAAACACACTGAGCTGTGTTTTTAATAGACACTTGATACTAGAGAAAAAAAATTCAAAATCCAGCAGCAATCAAATTTGAGAACTTTGGTACAACCCAAATTTAAGTTGAGATCCCCAAAGCACAAGGAGAAGCAGAAATAAGACTAGAGCCTACCTTGCCTTCTGTGTAAACTGAGAACGTCAACCACTGAATTTGGAGTATGATTGTCTTGTAAAGTCTCAGATATAAGAGAAAATCCTGCCAAGGAGGACCATACCATTATTATAGCTCTTAATTATTCCTACTCAATAAGAGTTTCAAATATAATGTCTTGAACATACCAAAATGTAACAAAGCACACAAAGAAAAACCATTAACAAGATTTGATAGACAAAATGGGATTAAGTATGATATTAAAATGATCAATAAAGATTGTAAAATGGCTTGAGTACTCTGCTCAAAGAAATGAGAGGGGAAGCAAATTGAACAAAACACTGAAACTAAAAAATGATATTGAGAAAGATTTTATAAGTGAACCAAATGGATACTCTAGAACTTTAAAGATATGACAGCCAATTTAAGATACCACAGGGGTGCCTGGGTGGCTCACTTAATTAAACCTCCAATTCTTTTTCCTTTTTTTAACACCTTAATTTTATTTTCTTTCATTTTGGCTCAGGTCATGATGTCAGGCTTGTGAAATAGAGCCCAGAGTTGGGCTCTGTGCTGAGCCTGGAGCCTGCTTAAGATTCTTTTCCCTTCTTTTTCTATCCCTCCCTGCACTCTCACTCGCTCGCTCTCTCTTGCTTGCAAATAAATAAATAAATAGACAGATAATAGACAAAGCAAAATAAAAGCAGATTATGAAAATAAATATAAAGTTTTTGAAATGAAAACAAGTTCAAAATAAAATAGAGAAGACCTACACAGCTAAAAGTTCATTCAGGAAATCTATTATTAAAGAAGTCAGTATGACACAATGTTAAGATATCAAAAGACTGGAGCATGTACTTTACAGAAAGGGTAATCCAAATGGCCACTCATAGGTAAAAACTGTTTATCTTTATTATGAATCTGGAATTAAATTAAATTAAATTAAAAATAAATTAAAACCTAGAATGGCATACTATTACACACTTACCTTATTGGGAAACAGTAAAAATGTCTTGCAAGAATGTGAAAGAATGACAGTGCCCATAATAAAAACATTTGAGGTAGGTTGGACAATATTTAGAAAACTTAAAAATTAAAAAAAAATTTGGTCCATTCCTGGAAATACAACATTGAATTAAATGAATATTTTCACCAGGATATGAAAACAGATGATTATAGTTATTTCATTCATAACGGCAGATCAGCAGTGGTCTATTTGCACGATGTTACATTAAATAAGAGAGAATATTAACAAACTGGGAGAAGGGGCTAGGTTGTTATCATAAACAGATCTTCTATGGTGCTGATTATGTTCTATTTCTCAAAATCTTTAAGTTAAAAAATTTTCAAATTTATATCTAAATAGTTAGATAGATAGATAGATAGATGATAGATTGACAGATATCCCAGAAGCTGCAATGCTAGGCTAAGACCAGGCTTTAAAGGGCTTTTCTATATTCTACTAAATACTTTAAACCATTCATTATATTATAGCTCAGAGTTCGAATCTCCATTTGTTTCCTCTGTTTTCTAATATTTATCTTAAGGTGACCTGATGCAGACTTTTGATGACCTTTGTCTAAATATTTCTATTTTAACAAAGTCCTTTTTAATACTGAGAGACTAAAACTTAGAAAAACACTCTGATTTTTATCTCACTAGAGTGGAAAATATATGGTTACCCATTAACTAATGATATCCATGTCTACATTAGCTCCATGACATTTTTCATTCTTGGGAGCTTTTGGTTAAATGAATTTTTTAAGCTTCCTTTAAATGAAGCTTTAAGCCATCACCACATGAATAAAATTAAAGAACTAAATGAAAACAAGCCAAGTAATAGAGTAATAGAATGTGCAGTGGAAAGAGTACAATTCTGAAATCATAAAGCCTAAATTAGTGTGATGCATCTTTACTAGCCATGTAATCATAAACCAGTTATCTAAATGTGTTAGCCTCAGATTTTTCACCCATGAAATAGTGATGATAATACTTATTATGCAGAGTTGTTGTGTGGATGTGATGAAGCATGGAGCATGAGAGTCTCATATTCCATGCTAAAATGATAGCTATTTTTTACTTATAATAATTCTAATAATAGTAATTAAATTGTTCAAAATGATAATATTCATTTATATTGAGGCATTGTATTGACTATTCATAGACACATTTACCAAAATAAATTTCATTTTACTTTACCCCCTCTGAGGCTATATATTCCTTAATTCAATATGAATCTTATTATGAATAATAATTATCATGATAAATATGCTGATTTTTCTTCTATTTATTTTTAGGAAAGTATCCTTTACTGTTGAACATAAAGAAACTTAAGCAAGTCTGTCTTATTCAAAATTTGCATGCTGCTTTCTTATGAAACTAGATTAGAGTTGTATGAAATAAATTCATGCAGTTAAGACATTTATGTTTGGAAAACTGGGTGGTCAGTTTAGTATTTCAAAAGAAGATTTTAAATTTAAACCTTAAAACTGAGCTCTTTCAGCCTTATTTATAGACCATCCTTCATGCTTCATAAGTATTCCTTCATTGTAAACTAACTAATAGTGTTTGTCACAGTGTATATAACTAAAATGGATTTTGTATTCTATTATTTCAGAGTTAGCTGCAGTATCTACTTCCTTACTTCCTCTTTTGAAAAATAGATTAATTCTACAAAAGGTTATTTCCAGCTTTATTGAAAAATAATTGACATATTATAATTTGTAAATTTAAGAAATGATTTCTTATAACACTGCAAACTTTTAACATTGTGTAAATTTTGTACCATTTGATAAATTGGTATACATCTGCATTGCAATATAATCTACATAAAAATGTTAATACATCTACTATCTCATATAGTTGCCTCTGTTTTTATGCATGTATTGTAAGGAATTTTAATATCTACTCTCTTAGCAACTTTTATGTATATAGTACAGTAGAGATAAACTTCAGAGGTCTTGTGGGTTTTGTTCCAGACCGCCTCAATAAAGTGATTATTTCAATAAACTAAGTCAAATCATTATTAATATTTTTTGGTTTCCCAGTGCAAATAAAAAATTATGTTTCCCAGTGCATATAAAAAATAAACACTATACTGTACTGTTCAAAAGCATTATGTCTTTAAAGAAAAACAATGTATATACCTTAAGTAAACTAGTTCTGAGTTTTCAGTGGGTCATAAATACTGATCACAGATCACCATAACAAATACAATAATAATGAAAAAACTTGAAATATTGCAAGAATTACCAACATGTGACAGAGAGACACAAAATGAACAAATGGTGTTAGAAAAATGGTGGCAGCAGACCTATTTTATACAAGATTGCTATAAACTTTCAACTTGTAAGAATGTGATATATGCAAAATTTAATAAAGGGAAGCACAATTAAAAAAGTATGTATATATTATTAACTATGACCATCATGCTGTACATTAGATCCCCAGAACTTTTTCCTATTATAGTTGCAAGTTTGTACCCTTTGACCACCTTATTCCACCCCAGGTTCACCCCTTGTCAACTCAACTCTAAGTTTCCATTAGTTTGCTTTTTCTTCAGATTCTGTATGTAAGGGATATCGTAATACATAAATTAAAAAATATATAAAATCTTTGAAATATTTCACTTAGTATAATACCTTCAAGATCCATCCATGGTATTGTAAATGGCAGTATTTCTTATTTTTTCATGGTTAAGTAGTATTCCATAGTATATATTTACCATACTTATTTTATTCATTCATCCATTAATGGATACTGAAGTTATTTCCATCTCTTGCTTAGAGTTAATAATTTTATAATGAACATAAGAGTGCAGAGATGTCTTTGAATAGTGACTTCGTTTCCTTTAGCTATATCCCTAGAAGTGGGATTACTGAATCATATGGTAATTTTACTTTCAATAATATGAATAGTCTCCATACCGTTTTCCATACAAATTTATATCCCTATCACAGTGCATAAGTTCCCCATTTTCCCCAATATTTACCAAAATTTGTTAGTTTTAATTTTTTGGTAGTATTATATTCTAATAGGTAGTAATATCTTGCTGTGTTTTTCAGAGGTAAACAAAAACAACAACATAATGACTTTGCCCTGAGTTTTTTACGTTGAGCACTTTTTAATGCTCCTGTTGGTCATTTATATAACTTTTTTGAAAAAAAGTCTATTGAGATCCTTTTGCTTTTTTTTAATTATATATTTTTTTCTTTTTGTATCTGTTAGTTATTAACCTCTTTTCAGATATAAGTTTTGTAAGTATTTTCTTCCATTCTGTGGATTGTGTTTTCATTCCCTCTTTTATTTGGCAATGCAGAAAATTTAGTTTGATGTAATACCATTTATTTATTTTTGCTTGTGTTTTTGGTCTGGTATCCAAAAAACTATTGGCAAGACCAATGTCAAGGAGAATTTTTCCTATGTTTTCCTTTAAGAAATTTAGTTTCATGCATCACATTTAAGTCTTTAATCTATTTCAAGTTAAGATTTATGAGTGATATAAGGTTCCAGTTTCATACTGTTTATGTGACTATTCAGTTTTAAATATCATTTACTGAACAGACTATCTTTACCCATTACATATGTTGGCCCCTGTCAAATATTAGGTGACTGTATGAAAGGATTTATTTCTGGACTCTCAATTCTGTTCTACTTGTTTATTGGTCTGTTTTTATGCCAGTATGCTTTATTGTTTTGAGCATGAGGGCTTTGTAGTATAGTTTCAAATCAAGAGTGTAATTTCGCTTCTTCATTCTTTCTCAGAACTGCTTTGATTATTTGTTGTCTTTTATGGTCTCATATAAATTTTAGGATTCTTTACTTACTTCTGTAAAAACACAATATTGGATTTTTTTAAAGATTATTTATTAATTTATTTGAGAGAGAGAGATGACAAGCAGGCAGAGAGGCAGGCAGAGAGAGAAGAGGTAGCAGCTTCCTGCTGAGCAGAGAGGCTGATGCGGGGCTCGATCCCAGGACCCTGGGATCATGACCTGAGCCGTAGGCAGCAGCTTAACCCACTGAGCCACCCAGGTGCCCCTAACATTGGATTTTTGATAGGAATTGAATTTACAGATGGTTTTCGATAGTATGGACATTTTAACAATGTTAATTCTTACCATTCATAAATATGAGCTATCTTTCCATTTGTGTCTCCTTCAATTTCTTTATCAATGTCATAGATTATGGGGTACAGATCTTTCATAGTCTTAGTTAAATCTTATCCTAAGTATTATATTAGTTTTGATGCTAGTGTGAATTAGATTGTTTTCTTTATTTTTTCAGATAGTTCATCATTAGAGTGTTAAAATGCTCCTGTCTTGTGCTTACTTTGTCAGCACATATACTAAAATTGGAATGATGCAGAGAAGACTAGCGTGATCACTGAGCAAGGATGACATGAAAAACTATTAAAAAAACGAAAAAAACCAAAATTCTTGTTTTCTATATATTGATCTTGTATTTGGCAGCTTTACTAAATTTGTTTATTCAAAAATTTTTATGAAGTTTTTAGGATTTTTTTACATGTAAGTTCATGTTATCCAAAAAAAGAAAATTTTACTTCTTCCTTTTTTTTTTTATTTGGAGTCTCTTATTTCTTTGTGTTCCTTGTTTCTCTGGCTAGGACATCCAGTACTATGTCAAATTAGAGTAGTGAAAGTGGACACACTTGTCTTTTTTCTGATCTTTAAGGGGAAAACTTTCAAACTTTTTTGATTGAATATGAGATTAGCTCTGGGCTTGCAATATGTGTTTTTTCTTTAATGGATTTTTTAAATTATTTTTTTAAAATTTTTTATAAACATATAATGTGTTTTTATCCCTAGGGGTACAGGTCTGTGAATCACCAGGTTTACACATTTCACAGCACTCACCATCACTCACCATAGCACCTGCCCTCCCCAATGTCCATATCCCCACCATCCTCTCCCAACACACCTCCCCCCAGCAACCCTCAGTCTGTTTTGTGAGATTCAGTCTTTTATGGTTTGTCTCCCTCCCAATCCCATCTTCTTTTATTTTTCTTTTCGTACTCCCGAAACCGCCTATGTTGCATCTCTACTTCATCATATCAGGGGAGATCATAGGATAGTTGTCTTTCTCAGATTGATTTATTTCGCCAAGCATAATACCCTCTAGTTCCATCCACGTCATCACAAATAGCCGGATTTCATTTCTTTTGATGGCTGCATAGTATCCCATTGTACATATATACCACATCTTATTTATTGATTCATCTGTTGAAGGACATTTAGGTTCTTTCTATAGTTTAACTATTGTGGACATTGCTGCTATAAACATTTGGGTGCATGTGCCCCTTCAGAATGCCACGTTTGTATCTTTAGGGTATATACCCAGTACTGCAATCACTGGGTCATAAACTAGTTCTATTTTCAGCTTTTTGAGGCAACTCCACGCTGTTTTGGAGTGAACCGCACTTCACTGCTGCTTCCTCAGCAAGGGTTCGTTTGCTTCAGGGATGAAGAGCTGCGGGAGTGCTGGCGCCTCTTGGGCCTTGCTTTCTTGAGCTCCAAGATCGCACCCGGGGTTCACCTCCTAAGCCGAACTAAGCAGACACAGTCACAGCCCTGCAGCAGCTTGCGTGGCCTAGCATGGCACTCTATGCCTATTACCATCTCCTGGTGTAGGTAAGGCTTTGCCTTTTGCTCCGGCGCTCAGGCAGACTCGGGGGCTAGGCCAGTGCCTTCAGCACAGGAGAGAGGAGGCGATAGGATCCCTGCACACGGCCCGTGCACTTGGATGGGGAACTGTGGGGGACAGTCTCCACTCCTTCCCCGGCACACCCCTTGCCACCCACATCGCTGCCACATCTTGGTGGAAGACGGCATCTGACTGCCCGTTTCTCCATGGGGTTGTTTCTGCGAGTTTCAGTTATCTCACCTGGTGGCAAGCCCAAGTCTGCCCTTGGGACAGGTGCCAAGGAGATGCTGTCCCCTTGGGTCCAGAGGCACAAGACAGGCCTGCCTTCTGCCCAGTCTCCTTCCTCAGAGTGGAGCTCATGCCTCTGCCCTAGTCGTCCCCTCATGTCTCCTTAGCATCCAGGCTTCCATCTCTCCGCACAGGAAGCGGGTGAAACTTGTCTTGCCACCGGCCTGCTGTTCGTGCCATGGCAGGCTATCCTGCTTCCCGAGCATTTGCCGACCCCAAGGCCAAGGGCTCCTTCTCTTCTCCGGGGGCTTCATGCTGCGCCTTCACCACACTTGATCCTGGGGAGCGCGGTGACAGATATGTGCAACCACACTTCTCTCTCAGGCAGAAGGGATGCTAGGGCAAAGAGTATTTTGCTCCATTCAGGTATCTTCCCCTGTGCTGCGGAGACTAGCTCAGGCATTCAGCTGCTGCATCCCACACATTCGATTCTGATTTCCCAACGAATGCTGTGCTTCCCAGAGGAGGTGCCCGGACAAAGAGGCTAACGCTGTATGCTGGTTTCTCCCACCGAGTGACTGGGCACAGGCAAGCAGCAGAAGAGCCCGCAGAACCGACTACTGATTTCTCAGCCAATGCTGTGCTTTCACAGAGGCTTTGGCTTGAAGCGAACAGCACTTCACCGCTGCTTCCTCAGCAAGGCTTCAGTCGCATCAGGGAAGAAGTGCTGCCGGAGAGCTGGTGCCTCTTGGGGCCTTGCTATCCCGGGCTCCAAGTTCACAACCTGGGTTCATTCTTCCAAGCTGAAATAAGCAGACACAACCTCGACCCTGAGCAGCGTGGGTGGCCTAGGATGGCACTCTGCTCACAATGCCATCTCTCAGCATAGGCACGGCCGTCCCTTTTGCTCTGGCGTTCAGGTGGACAGGGGACTAGGCCAGTGCCTTCTCCATCCTTGAGGAGACGTGAGAGGATCACTGCACACCACCCATGCCCTGGAATGGGGTGTAATCGGTAACTGTCCCTGTTTCCCCGGGGCACCCCCTGCCTCCGCCAATGCTGCCACATCCTGGAGGAAGACGGCATCTGATTGCCCGTTCCTCCAGGAGGTGTTTCTGCGAGTTCACGGCCGGAAGCTTGGTGGCAAGCCCACGTCTGCCCTCTGGACAGGTGGCCAAGGAGATGCTTTCCACTTGGGACCAGAGGCACAGGAAAGGCCTTCCTTCTGCCCAGACTCCTTCCTCAGATTGGAGCACGTTCCCCGGCCCAATCGCCCCCTCAAGTCTCCTTAGCAGCCAGGCTTCACCTCTCTGCACAGGGAGTGGGTGACACTTGCCTTGCCACCGGCCCGCTGTTCCTGCCAGGGCCAGCTCTCTAGCTTCGCGACCATTTCCCGACCACAAGGCCAACGGCTCCTTCTCTTCTCCTGTGCAGCTTGCTGCACTTTCCCCAGACAGGCTCCTGGGGAGCCCAGTGACAGACATGTCCCCTTCCTTAAGGCTCTTTCCACAGGCGCAACCACGGTTCTCTCTCAGGCAGTGGGGATGCCCAGGCAAAGAGGATTTCGCCCCATGCGGGTTTATTACACCGTGCTGTTGGGTCTTGCTCAGGCAAGCAGCAGCAGCATCCCACAGACCCGACTCTCATTTCCCAAAGAATGCTGTGCTTTCCCAGAGGAGATGCCCAGGCAAAGACCCTTTCGCTGTATGAGGGTTTCTCCCGCCGTGCTGCGAATACTAGGCTAAGGCAAGCAGCAACAGCAGCCCACAAAAACTCTGATTTCCCAGCGACTGCTATGCTTTCACAGAGGTTTTCAGCTTGGCACGAACGGCACTTCGCTGCTGCTTCCTCAGCAAGGCTTTGGGTGTTCGCTCTGTCGCATCAGGGAAGAAGAGCTGCGGGAGAGCTGGTCCCTCTTGGGCCTTGCTTTCCCGGGCTCTATGTTGGCACTCTGGGTTCACCCTGCCAGTCCGAACTAAGCAGACACAGCCACAACGCTGCAGCAGCGTGCGTGGCCTAGGATGGCACTCAATGCACACTACATTCTCCCAGTGTAGGCAACACTTGGCCTTTTGCACAGGCCCTCAGGCGGACTCGCGGTTAAGGCCAGTGCCTTCCCCACAGGAGAGGAGAAGTGACAGGATCCCTGAACACCGCCCGATCACTGGAATGGGGAGCTTTGGGAGATTGTCCCCACTCCTTCCCCGGCAAACCCCCTGCCACCGAAAACGCTGTCACATCTTTGAGGAAGATGGCATCTGACTGCCCGTTTCTCGAGGGAGCTATTTCTGCGAGTTCCGGGTATGGCGCCTGGTAGCTAGCCCAAGTCGGCCCTACAGACAGGTGGTCAAGGAGATGCTGTCCCCTTGGGACCAGAGGCACAGGACTGGACTGCCTTCTGCCCAGACTCCTTCCTCAGAGTGGAGCATGCATCTCTGCCCTAGTCATCCCCTCATGTCTCCTTAGGAACCAGGCTTTGTCTCTCTGCACAGGGAGCGGGTGACACTTGTCTTGCCACCGGCCTGCTGTTCCTGCCATGGCAGGCTATTCTGCTTCCCGACCTTTCCCGACCACAAGGCCAACGTATCCTTCTCTTCTCCTGGGGTGGCGTGCTGCACCTTCCCCAGACGTGCTCTTGGGGAGTGCAGTGACACACGTGTGCAACCACGCTTCTCTCTCAGATCTCAAATACCCAACATAACCCTACACCTAAAGGAGATGGAGAAAGAACAACAAAGAAAGCCTAACCCAGCAGAAGAGGAATAATAAAGATCAGAGCAGAAATCAATGAAATAGAAACAAATAAACAAACAAATAAAAACCACAAAAAACCAACAACAACAACAAAAAACAATAGAACAAATCAACGAAACTAGGAGCTGGTTCTTTGAAAGAATTAATAAGATTGATAAAACCCTTTCCAGACTTATCAAAAAGAAAAGAGAAAGAACCCAAATAAATAAATTAATAAATGAAAGAGGAGAGATCACAACCAACACCAAAGAAATACTAACAATTATAAGAACATACTATGAGCAACTCTACGCCAACAAATTCAACAATCTGGAAGAAATGGATACATTCCTAGAGACATATAAACTACCACAACTGAACCAGGAAGAAATAGGAAACCTGAACAGACCCATAACCAGTACGGAGATTGATACAGTCATCAAAAATCTCCAAACAAACAAAAGCCCCGGGCCAGATGGCTTCCCAGGGAAATTCTACCAAACATTTAAAGAAGAATTAATTCTTATTCTCATGATACTGTTTCAAAAAATAGAAATGGAAGGAAAACTTCCAAACTCATTTTATGAGGCCAGCATCACATTGATCCCAAAACCAGACAAGGATCCCATCAAAAAAGAGAACAGCAAACCAATATCCTTGATGAACACAGATGCGAAAATTCTCACCAAAATACTAGCCAATAGGATTCAACAGTGCATTAAAAGGATTATTCACCACGACCAAGTGGGATTTATTCCAGGGCTACAAGGTTGGTTCAACATATGCAAATCAATCAATGTGATACAACGCATTAATAAAAGAAAGAACAAGAACCACATGATACTCTCCATAGATGCTGAAAAAGCATTTGGCAAAGTGCAGTGTCCCTTCCTGATTAAAACTCTTCAAAGTGTAGGGATAGAGGGCACATATTATCAATATTATCAAAGCCATCTATGAAAAACCCACTGCAAATATCATTTTCAATGGAGAAAAATGGAATACTTTTCCGCTGAGGTCAGGAACACGGCAGGGATGTCCGTTATCACCACTGCTATTCAACATCGTACTAGAAGTCCTAGCCTCAGCAATCAGACAACAAAAAGAAATTAAGGGCATCCAAATTTTGCCAAATTGGCAAAAGAGAAGTCAAACTATCCCTGCTTGCAGACGATATGACACTGTATGTGGAAAACTTAAAGGACTCCACTCCAAATCTGCTATAACTTGTATAGGAATTCTAAAAAGTGTCAGAATATAAAATCAATGCACAGAAATTGGTTGAATTTTTTTAAAACCAACAAGACTGAAGAAATAGAAATTAAGGAGTGAATCCCATTTAAAATTGCACTCAAAACCCTAAGATACCTAGGAATAAACCTAACCAAAGAGACAAAGAATCTATACTCAGAAAACTCCAAAGTGAGTACTCATGAAAGAAATTGAAGAAGACACAAAGAAATGGAAAAATGTTCCATGCTCCCATATTGGAAGAACAAATATTGTGAAAATGTCTATGCTACCTAAAGCAATCTACACATTTAATGCAAACCCTATCAAAATCTCGTCCATTTTTTTCAAAGAAATGGGACAAATCATCCTAAAATATATATGGAACCAGAAAATACCTCGAATAGACAGAGGAATATTGAAAGAGAAAGCCAAAGTTGTTGGCATCACAATTCCAGACTTCAAGCTCTATTACAAAGTTGTCATCATCAAGATGGTAGGGAACATCCCCAAAACAGACATAGATCAATGGAACAGAATAGAGAGCCCAGAAATAGACCCTCCACTCTATGGTCAACTAATCGTCAACAAAGCAGGAAGGAATGTCCTATGGAAAAGACACAGCCTCTTCAACAAATGGTGTTGGGAAAATTGAACAGCCACATGCAGAAAAATGAAGTTGGACCATTTCCTTACACCATACATGAAAATAGACTGTAAATGGATGAAGAAGCATAATGTGAGAAAGGAATCCATCAAAATCCTTGAGGAGAGAACAGGCAGCAAACTCTTTGACCTCACCAGCAGCAACTTCTTCACAGGAACATCACCAAAGGCAAGGGAAGCAAAGGCAAGAATGAACTCTTGGGATTTCATCAGATCAAAAAGCTTTTGCCCAGCAAAGGAAACAGTTAACAAAGCCAAAAGATGACTGTCAGAAGTTATCTGGGAGAAGATATTTGCAAATGACATACCAGATAAAGGGCCAGTATCTATCCAAAATCTATAAAGAGCTTATCAAACTCAACACCCTAAGAACAAATAATCGAATGAAGAAATGGACAGAGGACATGTATTCTTTCTGCAAAGAATACATCCAAATGGCCAACAGACACATGAAAAAATGCTCCACATCACTCGGCATCAGGGAAATACAAATCAAAACCAGAATGAGATACCACCTCACACCTTTCAGAATGGCTAAAATGAACAAGACAGTCAATGACAGATGCTGGCGAGGATGTGGAGAAAGGGCAACCCTCCTACACTGTACGTGGGAATGCAAGCTGGTGCAACCACTCTGGAAAACAGCGTGGAGGTGCCTCAAAAAGCTGAAAATAGAACTAGTTTATGACCCAGTGATTGCAGTACTGAGTATATACCCTAAAGATACAAACGTGGCATTCTGAAGGGGCACATGCACCCAAATGTTTATAGCTGCAATGTCCACAATAGTTAAACTATGGAAAGAACCTAAATGTCCTTCAATAGATGAATTAATAAATAAGATGTGGTATATATGTACAATGGGATACTATGCAGCCATCAAAAGAAATGAAATCCTGCTATTTGTGATGACGTGGATGGAACTAGAGGGTATTATGCTTGGCGAAATAAATCAATCTGAGAAAGACAGCTATCCTATGATCTCCCTGATATGATGAAGTGGAGATTCAACATAGGCGGTTTCGGGCAAACGAAAAGAAAAATAAAAGAAGATGGGATTGGGAGGGAGACAAACCATAAAAGACTGAATCTCACAAAACAGACTGAGGGTTGCTGGGGGGAGGTGTGTTGGGAGAGGATGGTGGGGGTATGGACATTGGGGAGGGCAGGTGCTATGGTGAGTGATGGTGAGTGCTGTGAAATGTGTAAACCTGGTGATTCACAGACCTATACCCCTAGGGATAAAAACACATTATATGTTTATAAAAAATTTAAAAAAAATAATTTAAAAATTCCATTAGAGAAAAAACACATATTGCAAGCCCAGAGCTAATCTCATATTCAATCAAAAAAGTTTGAAAGTTTTCCCCTTAAAGATCAGAAAAAAGACCAGTGTGTCCACTTTCACTACTCTCATTTGACATAATACTGGATGTCCTAGCCAGAGAAACAAGGAACACAAAGAAATAAGAGACTCCAAATAAAAAAAAAGGAAGAAGTAAAATTTTCTTTTTTTGGATAACATGAACTTACATGTAAAAAATTCCTAAAAACTTCATAAAAATTTTTGAATAAACAAATTTAGTAAAGCTGCCAAATACAAGATCAATATATAGAAGACAAGAATTTTGTTTTTTTTCGTCTTTTTAATAGTTTTTCATGTCATCCTTGCTCAGTGATCACGCTAATCTTCTCTGCATCATTCCAATTTTAGTATATGTGCTGACAAAGTAAGCACAAGACAGGAGCATTTTAACACTCTAATGATGAACTATCTGAAAAAATAAACAATCTAATTCACACTAGCATCAAAACTAATATAATACTTAGGATAAGATTTAACTAAGACTATGAAAGATCTGTACCCCATAATCTATGACATTGATAAAGAAATTGAAGGAGACACAAATGGAAAGATAGCTCATATTTATGAATGGTAAGAATTAACATTGTTAAAATGTCCATACTACCGAAAACCATCTGTAAATTCAATTCCTATCATAAATCCGATGTTAGGGGCACCTGGGTGGCTCAGTGGGTTAAGCTGCTGCCTACGGCTCAGGTCATGATCCCAGGGTCCTGGGATCGAGCCCCGCATCAGCCTCTCTGCTCAGCAGGAAGCTGCTACCTCTTCTCTCTCTGCCTGCCTCTCTGCCTGCTTGTCATCTCTCTCTCTCAAATAAATTAATAAATAATCTTTAAAAAAATCCAATATTGTGTTTTTACAGAAGTAAGTAAAGAATCCTAAAATTTATATGAGACCATAAAAGACAACAAATAATCAAAGCAGTTCTGAGAAAGAATGAAGAAGCGAAATTACACTCTTGATTTGAAACTATACTACAAAGCCCTCATGCTCAAAACAATAAAGCATACTGGCATAAAAACAGACCAATAAACAAGTAGAACAGAATTGAGAGTCCAGAAATAAATCCTTTCATACAGTCACCTAATATTTGACAGGGGCCAACATATGTAATGGGTAAAGATAGTCTGTTCAGTAAATGATATTTAAAACTGAATAGTCACATAAACAGTATGAAACTGGAACCTTATATCACTCATAAATCTTAACTTGAAATAGATTAAAGACTTAAATGTGATGCATGAAACTAAATTTCCTAAAGGAAAACATAGGAAAAATTCTCCGTGACATTGGTCTTGCCAATAGTTTTTTGGATACCAGACCAAAAACACAAGCAAAAATAAATAAATGGTATTACATCAAACAAAATTTTCTGCATTGCCAAATAAAAGAGGGAATGAAAACACAATCCACAGAATGGAAGAAAATACTTACAAAACTTATATCTGAAAAGAGGTTAATAACTAACAGATACAAAAAGAAAAAAATATATAATTAAAAAAATAGCAAAAGGATCTCAATAGACTTTTTTTTCAAAAAAGTTATATAAATGACCAACAGGAGCATTAAAAAGTGCTCAACGTAAGAAACTCAGGGCAAAGTCATTATGTTGTTGTTTTTGTTTACCTCTGAAAAACACAGCAAGATATTACTACCTATTAGAATATAATACTACCAAAAAATTAAAACTAACAAATTTTGGTAAATATTGGGGAAAATGGGGAACTTATGCACTGTGATAGGGATATAAATTTGTATGGAAAACAGTATGGAGACTATTCATATTATTAAAAGTAAAATTACCATATGATTCAGTAATCCCACTTCTAGGGATATAGCTAAAGGAAACGAAGTCACTATTCGAAGACATCTCTGCACTCTTATGTTCATTATAAAATTATTAACTCTAAGCAAGAGATGGAAATAACTTCAGTATCCATTAATGGATGAATGAATAAAATAAGTATGGTAAATATATACTATGGAATACTACTTAACCATGAAAAATTAAGAAATACTGCCATTTACAATACCATGGATGGATCTTGAAGGTATTATACTAAGTGAAATATTTCAAAGATTTTATATATTTTTTAATTTATGTATTACGATATCCCTTACATACAGAACCTGAAGAAAAAGCAAACTAATGGAAACTTAGAGTTGAGTTGACAAGGGGTGAACCTGGGGTGGAATAAGGTGGTCAAAGGGTACAAACTTGCAACTATAATAGGAAAAAGTTCTGGGGATCTAATGTACAGCATGATGGTCATAGTTAATAATATATACATACTTTTTTAATTGTGCTTCCCTTTATTAAATTTTGCATATATCACATTCTTACAAGTTGAAAGTTTATAGCAATCTTGTATAAAATAGGTCTGCTGCCACCATTTTTCTAACACCATTTGTTCATTTTGTGTCTCTCTGTCACATGTTGGTAATTCTTGCAATATTTCAAGTTTTTTCATTATTATTGTATTTGTTATGGTGATCTGTGATCAGTATTTATGACCCACTGAAAACTCAGAACTAGTTTACTTAAGGTATATACATTGTTTTTCTTTAAAGACATAATGCTTTTGAACAGTACAGTATAGTGTTTATTTTTTATATGCACTGGGAAACATAATTTTTTATTTGCACTGGGAAACCAAAAAATAATAATAATGATTTGACTTAGTTTATTGAAATAATCACTTTATTGAGGCGGTCTGGAACAAAACCCACAAGACCTCTGAAGTTTATCTCTACTGTACTATATACATAAAAGTTGCTAAGAGAGTAGATCTTAAAATTCCTTACAATACATGCATAAAAACAGAGGCAACTATATGAGATAGTAGATGTATTAACATTTTTATGTAGATTATATTGCAATGCAGATGTATACCAATTTATCAAATGGTACAAAATTTATACAATGTTAAAAGTTTGCAGTGTTATAAGAAATCATTTCTTAAATTTACAAATTATAATATGTCAATTATTTTTCAATAAAGCTGGAAATAAACTTTTGTAGAATTAATCTATTTTTCAAAAGAGGAAGTAAGGAAGTAGAAACTGCAACTAACTCTGAAATAATAGAATACAAAATCCATTTTAGTTATATACACTGTGACAAACACTATTAGTTAGTTTACAATGAAGGAATACTTATGAAGCATGAAGGATGGTCTATAAATAAGGCTGAAAGAGCTCAGTTTTAAGGTTTAAATTTAAAATCTTCTTTTGAAATACTAAACTGACCACCCAGTTTTCCAAACATAAATGTCTTAACTGCATGAATTTATTTCATACAACTCTAATCTAGTTTCATAAGAAAGCAGCATGCAAATTTTGAATAAGACAGACTTGCTTAAGTTTCTTTATGTTCAACAGTAAAGGATACTTTCCTAAAAATAAATAGAAGAAAAATCAGCATATTTATCATGATAATTATTATTCATAATAAGATTCATATTGAATTAAGGAATATATAGCCTCAGAGGGGGTAAAGTAAAATGAAATTTATTTTGGTAAATGTGTCTATGAATAGTCAATACAATGCCTCAATATAAATGAATATTATCATTTTGAACAATTTAATTACTATTATTAGAATTATTATAAGTAAAAAATAGCTATCATTTTAGCATGGAATATGAGACTCTCATGCTCCATGCTTCATTACATCCACACAACAATTCTGCATAATAAGTATTATCATCACCATTTCATGGGTGAAAAATCTGAGGCTAACACATTTAGATAACTGGTTTATGATTACATGGCTAGTAAAGATGCATCACACTAATTTAGGCTTTATGATTTCAGAATTGTACTCTTTCCACTGCACATTCTATTACTCTATTACTTGGCTTGTTTTCATTTAGTTCTTTAATTTTATTCATGTGGTGATGGCTTAAAGCTTCATTTAAAGGAAGCTTAAAAAAATTCATTTAACCAAAAGCTCCCAAGAATGAAAAATGTCATGGAGCTAATGTAGACATGGATATCATTAGTTAATGGGTAACCATATATTTTCCACTCTAGTGAGATAAAAATCAGAGTGTTTTTCTAAGTTTTAGTCTCTGAGTATTAAAAAGGACTTTGTTAAAATAGAAATATTTAGACAAAGGTCATCAAAAGTCTGCATCAGGTCACCTTAAGATAAATATTAGAAAACAGAGGAAACAAATGGAGATTCGAACTCTGAGCTATAATATAATGAATGGTTTAAAGTATTTAGTAGAATATAGAAAAGCCCTTTAAAGCCTGGTCTTAGCCTAGCATTGCAGCTTCTGGGATATCTGTCAATCTATCATCTATCTATCTATCTATTTAGATATAAATTTGAAAATTTTTTAACTTAAAGATTTTGAGAAATAGAACATAATCAGCATCGTAGAAGATCTGTTTATGATAACAACCTAGCCCCTTCTCCCAGTTTGTTAATATTCTCTCTTATTTAATGTAACATTGTGCAAATAGACCACTGCTGATCTGCCGTTATGAATGAAATAACTATAATCATCTGTTTTCATATCCTGGTGAAAATATTCATTTAATTCAATGTTGTATTTCCAGGAATGGACCAAATTTTTTTTTTAATTTTTAAGTTTTCTAAATATTGTCCAACCTACCTCAAATGTTTTTATTATGGGCACTGTCATTCTTTCACATTCTTGCAAGACATTTTTACTGTTTCCCAATATGGTAAGTGTGTAATAGTATGCCATTCTAGGTTTTAATTTATTTTTAATTTAATTTAATTTAATTCCAGATTCATAATAAAGATAAACAGTTTTTACCTATGAGTGGCCATTTGGATTACCCTTTCTGTAAAGTACATGCTCCAATCTTTTGATATCTTAACATTGTGTCATACTGACTTCTTTAATAATAGATTTCCTGAATGAACTTTTAGCTGTGTAGGTCTTCTCTATTTTATTTTGAACTTGTTTTCATTTCAAAAACTTTATATTTATTTTCATAATCTGCTTTTATTTTGCTTTGTCTATTATCTATCTATTTATTTATTTATTTATTTGCAAGCAAGAGAGAGCGAGCGAGTGAGAGCGCAGGGAGGGATAAAAAAAGAAGGGAAAAGAATCTTAAGCAGGCTCCAGGCTCAGCACAGAGCCCAACTCTGGGCTCTATTTCACAAGCCTGACATCATGACCTGAGCCAAAATGAAAGAAATAAAATGAAATTAAGGTGTTAAAAAAAGGAAAAAGAATTGGAGGTTTAATTAAGTGAGCCACCCAGGCACCCCTGTGGTATCTTAAATTGGCTGTCATATCTTTAAAGTTCTAGAGTATCCATTTGGTTCACTTATAAAATCTTTCTCAATATCATTTTTTAGTTTCAGTGTTTTGTTCAATTTGCTTCCCCTCTCATTTCTTTGAGCAGAGTACTCAAGCCATTTTACAATCTTTATTGATCATTTTAATATCATACTTAATCCCATTTTGTCTATCAAATCTTGTTAATGGTTTTTCTTTGTGTGCTTTGTTACATTTTGGTATGTTCAAGACATTATATTTGAAACTCTTATTGAGTAGGAATAATTAAGAGCTATAATAATGGTATGGTCCTCCTTGGCAGGATTTTCTCTTATATCTGAGACTTTACAAGACAATCATACTCCAAATTCAGTGGTTGACTTTCTCAGTTTACACAGAAGGCAAGGTAGGCTCTAGTCTTATTTCTGCTTCTCCTTGTGCTTTGGGGATCTCAACTTAAATTTGGGTTGTACCAAAGTCCTCAAATTTGATTGCTGCTGGATTTTGAATTTTTTTTCTCTAGTATCAAGTGTCTATTAAAAACACAGCTCAGTGTGTTTTAGCAGTTTCTAATGCTCTCATAGCTAAAATGGCTTCAGGGCATATATCTCTAGGCTCTCATTGTGTTTCGTATTGGCCCAGTAATCCCTCACTTATTTTTATAATCATTCTGATATTTTTAACTTTAAAAGCTATTTTGTCTGGATTTTTAAGTTTTCTTAAGTAGGAGTTTTTAGATCACCATTACTAGAAGCAACAACAAATATACATGAAAATATCTGCAGTAGTTTATCACATCTTTATGGCTTTGAACTTCCATAAGCCGAGGCATCCTTCTCTAATCACTTAGGCAAACTCCAAATTACCCTTTAAAACAACACAAGAATTGCTTCATTTAAGAACATGTTCAGGGATGACTCTTGCCCACTGTCCTTACCAACATTCCCACACACTCTTTGCTACCCACACCTTGTTTATGAACTTTCATTAGGTATATCAGCGGACCAGAATTTTGCTCTATTGTATTTTTGTCCTTTAGAGCTTTAATTAAATATGAATTCCATAGAAAGTCTGTCCCTTTTCTTTCAAACCTGGGTTAGTTATTTCTTCTCATTCTTTGTCAGAAGTACTTTATTAGAGAAATGTATGGCTCTATTGTGACTTTGGAGCCTTTACAGTTTTTTGACTGGAAAAATCACCCATCCCTGAGATTTTTACGCAGCTTCCTGGCTGATATTATTCGGAAATCTGTTCAAAACAGACTTTTTCAGGGAGGCCCTTTCGGACCACTCAGTTACAAAACCTCTTCTCAATCACTGCTCTTATTAAAATGTGCTTATTTAGTTCAAATATGCATCACTATTAAAGAAAAACCAGTACGATTTTTTTCTTTTTAAAGTTGTCTTACCTATTATCTATCTCTCCCATTAAAATGATTCCTCTGGGCTGGGGTTTTGTTGTGCTCATCTTGGGCCAGACTCAATAAATTGTCTCTGAATGATTGAATTGTTTGACTCCCTTGCTAGATTCTCAACTTCATGAGGCCAAGGATTGTTCTATTCAGTCCTTTATCTGTTATATTGCAGTCACTTATGTGACTAATGGGAAAAATCACAGAAAGAAAGAGTTAAAACTACAGAAAAACCCCGTAGGTTCAATAACACAAAGCTTTCTAAAATTATTTAGCCCAGGAATTGAATACTGGCTGCACTTTTGATTTTTTTTAAATGGTATTGAATTTAATTTAAATGGAAATACTTGAATGGTAGAATAATAAAAAAAATTATTAAAGCAACTTGCTCCTTTAAGTAAGAATTATATAGGGCATCTCTTCTAGAAGCAAAATTTTCAAATGTCAAACATCTGAAAGCATAGAAGGAGAAGTAAGAGTGTGAATTGTACTTCAATGCTCTTTTCTTTATATTCAGCAAACAGCTTCATTCACACCTTTCCAATTTTTTCAACTCTTTTGACAAAGCCTTCAGAGGAGTTACTGCTGATGACAACCATCACAGCCTAACAGGAGAAATTTTATGAAGAAAAATAATAGCGTGTTTTTCCCAAATTGTCAAGGATATGGTGAAGCTCTGTCGGATTCAAAGGAGGAATGTGCAATTCCATGCTATATATCATAATAACTTATTTTAATAGTGGCTTTGCAATTTTTCAGATATATCCATTTACTGAAAGAACTATCAAATAAACAAAAGCAAACAAATTAACAGGGGTTCGAGACAGGAATTATCTAATCTAAAAATAGCACATGTTCACAGAATACACAACACATATCCCAAGTACTACTATAGGTTTCAAGTAATAGTCAAAACAATAGTAAACATGATTCAGACCCTACCAGACAAATCATAAATGGGATCTTAACTGTAAATCCTTATCTTTAGATCAAAGCGGGTAATTGGGTGCTGAAGATCCATTATAGAACTAATATGTTATAGAACTCCTCTGAAATGAGTCATTTATTCCATCACTTTTCCTGCACAGCTGCTGACCCATGTTTTGGTTCCTGGAAATAGCTGCTACCCTGTCATACTTCTTTAAAGCACATATATTGATAACTCTACTCACTCCTCCATTCCTCTGTGACTGTCACTGTGTTAAAATGTGGAGTCAGCTGACTCACTTGTGGTGGTAATAAAGTAGATGAGTTTGCAAAGTATTTTGTTATTTCTAAAAATGCAAAAACCAAATTACATTGAAATCATAAGCGGTGTTTCAGGGAGAGCTGTAGGATGTGGTTTCTTGTGTAATCCACAGAGATTAGCTCCAACACATATTTAAACTCTCCTCTAGGAGCAACCTTAGTGGTAAAGCAAGAAGATAAACAGATGTATACACACCCTGGCACAAAAGTATCACTTATGTTTGGCTTCCTAGTCTCCTCGTGTTACTTATTTATCTTAACGTCTCTCTGAAATCAGGGAACACAGAATCTCAATCAGTTGATATTTTTCTACTGAATTACCCAATAGTCTGATCATACCCCTAAGACTTTTTAAAATTATTTCACTCATAATCCCAAATCTGCTTTGCCTCCTCAGCTCAGTACACTGTAATTTGATTTCAAAATGAGGACGGTTGTCAGTAATGCCACTTTCATTAATCTATTTTACAATTCCATGTACTTAGAACTATGAAGATATGTTAATAACATCCATTCCAAAAAGCCACCCTACATTTATTATCATGAAACAAGACCTCAAGAAAGAGAATTCAAAATCATCCATGTATTTGCAATTTATTGCAATAAAGCCTTTATCAATAGACTTCCCTGTGCACATGGTGGTCAAATTGCTGGTGAAAACCAGCCAGATCTATTACAAGCTTTCTCATGGCTTCTAGGTAACCCAAGTGAGCCTTTATTGATACTGGGAAGGGATAAAGCAGGGAAGGGATAAACAGTGATGTAAGAATTTGCTGGACAAAAGTAATGACTCTCATTACAGAGTGAGTATTTTAAAGCAAAAGAGCCTGTTGGGAATATTGTTTTATAAAATAGTGGTTTTTTATTAACTTTTTAAAATTCAATTAGTTATCATATAGTGTACCATTAGTTTCAAATGTAGATTTCAGTTATTCATCCATAGCATATAATAGCTAATGCTCAGTACTTACTGTTATAGCTTCTTGAAAGCAGAATTTTAACCCACTGAGCCACCCAGGCGCCCTTGAAAGCAGAAATTTAGATTATATTTTCTGATTACTTCCATGAAGTACAACACTTTCCTGCTAGCAACCTTCAAAACATACTGTTTGTTAGAGGAAATTCTTTCATAATAAATAAATAGGAATTTATTTAAATTTATAAATATAAAAAATAAATAGGAATTTATTTAAATTTATTTAAATATTGCACACTGTTTCATTGTTCATAAATAAGGTGATGATATATAGCCATTAGTTGGTAGCACTGATATATCACTTTCTTTTTACTTCTCAGTGCATTCTCTTTACACAAAATAGATATATATTTTAAAAGAATCTGAATCTGTGGCAAACTTTTAAAAACCCTATAAAGTTTATCATTTTAAGTAATCTCAATTATCTTCCTCAATTGTGATAGTATATCCTTCTATCTAGGCCAGATATTGTATGAGGGATTTGAAGAGACATACTTTTCTAAATTTCACTTTTCTCATCTGCAAAATGCTGATCATGATCCTACAATAAAATACACTTACAATTTTTTGATGAAAATTTATTTATTTATTTTAAGATTTTATTTATTTATCAGAGAGAGTGGGCGAGAGAGCAAGCACAGGCAGACAGAATGGCAGGCAGAGGCAGAGGGAGAAGCAGGCTCCCGGCCGAGCAAGGAGCCCAATGTGGGACTCGATCTCAGGATGCTGGGATCATGACCTGAGCCAAAGGCAGCTGCTTAACCAACTGAGCCGCCCAGGTGTCCCTTTTGATGAAAATTTAATCTGTATAAACAATATATTTGCTGTATGCGTGGTTTATGGAAAACATCTTATTTAATTATAAGCAACAACAGTATTAGAAATTAAGTAAATGTGTCTATAATATTTAAAGTTTTAACACATAATTCCAGTACTTTGCCTTATTTTCTCAAATCCCTTTACCACTTTCACTGACAGAGTCAAAAGTACTTTTTCTACTAGTAGCCAGCTCTTTGTCTTTTGTCAGAAAGATGCCCTTGTGAATTATTTATAATAGAGATATTAGCAATAATAATAATAATAATAATAATAATAATAAATAGCAATGAAAATTTAAAAAAAGTTTTCTTAACTAATTAAGGTTCTTAGACATCAATTAGAGGAACCACCTCTGGCAAGCAAATTAATCTGCAAGACATTCCCAGAATTAACAAGTCAGTCAGATACAGGGTTGTCCGTAGACTGAAAGGTGAAGCAAAAGGACTAGGTTTGGAAAATAGGTAAGGACAGTGAAAAAAATGATCAAATTTTTGGGCAAAATAAATTCTTAGGTGTCCTTTCAATGGAGTCCTGGGCATTATGTAGCAGAAACTCTGGAGATTATCTCAATCCATTGGAGTCACCCTGTTTACTAGCTTGCTATTGACAAAGTTATTTACAAACTGTAGAGCAAGAGGTTATAATGTAGAAAACTGATGGTAATGCACAAGATTCTTGTTAACAATAATGCAAGTTAGTGATATTTCATTAGAAAACATAAATTCTATAACCCAAATGATGGGCCCAGAGCACTTCTGCTGCACAACTCTGCTTATATCCCAAATAACCATGTGAACTAGTTTTAATATCTGCTTCTTATTAATTTTTGAATAAAAATTCTTGACACAAGTATTTTATAATTGTGTGATAATCATGCATTTAATTTCTTGGAGAACAAAACACACTTTAACGTAACTATGTTCGTTCACAGAACCAGCCTTGATAACACACTTCTATATGTTAGAAATGATATAAGAAATGTAGAATATTGGGCACTCGTTTGGTATTCTTTGCCATGTTTTGCACTATCTAAAAAGAGATCAGTGAACTTGGACTGGAGTTAGTAGACATGGAAGAAAATAAAATATTACAGAGAGGAATACTCTGTGGTCCACAACCTAAACGGGCTGGGATTTCCATCATTTGGATCCCTGTAGCTTTACAAAAGTCAATAAAATTTTTGTATCTCCTATTAAAGTGGATTTCCCAGTACTTTTTCAAACATCTCTTGTAAAGTATTGTTTCCCAGAAAAAAAGGGATTTTGCACATGTATCTGCCTTTGTCTCTGGTCATGATCTCAGTCAGGATCCTGGGATCGAGCTCCATATCGGGCTTTTTGCTCATTAGGAAGTATACTTCTCAGTCTCTCTCTGCAGCTACCTCCCCCTGCCCCACTCATGCTCTCTCTCTCTCTCAAATAAATAAATAAATACAATCTTTAATTTTTTAATTAAAAATAAGATAAATAAAATAAAATAAAAAGTCTGGTCTTACTGCCCCATTTAGCTCCTTTTTTTTTTGAGTTGTATTTAAAGCAGCATGAGAGAACATGAGGCTCTCAAACTTAAAAAAAAAAAAGGAAAAATTGAGTTTTGTTAGGATTTAAGATCTTGTCTTCTAGAAAAAACATTGGCTTTGTTAACATGTGAAAATTAACAAAAGATAATAAGATAGAATTCAAATAATTTTTGTAGAAATTAAAAATTTCTTCCAACACAATTACATCAGACCCATTAAGTAAATTCATTCCAATGTCCGAAACCAACCTTTTCTAATACTAATGCATCTGTGTAAACAGAGTCAACCCAAGGAATAAATAAATATTATTTTTTTCCTGTCTCTTCCACAGTCACATCTGGGTATATTGGTAGCAAGCCAATTATCTATCTTATAAGACATGATATCATAAGGAAGGGTATTCTGTCCATTTGGAACAACTGAAAATCATTGTAATTTTATCTTGGTGCAGTAACTTGATATGGCACAGTGTGGGTTATGAATATATTTTATTTTTTTTTACTGGGAAGAAGAGATTATAGAGATATTGGTTATCCAAGAGAGACTGACAGGTGTTGATAGTTGCCAGGTCAATATCCATTTACTTTTTCCTTGAATCTCAGAAAGCACTGAGGGATTGACAAGAAGGAAACATAAAACAACATCAAATATTTTATTGTCTCTTTTCTATTTATATTGTAACCACATGACAAAGTATCAGTCGTACAATATATCATTCTCTTTACCTCTATCTTTCTGCCAGAAATGTGGGCTTAATAGTGAGAACTCCAACAGCAATTTTTGCAACTGTGAATAAAAAGCCATGAAAACCTCTAAGATAGTTCACTTCACTTTCTTAAGACGCTGAACCAACACCAGAAAACACTCTCTGTAGTCTTCTTGTTAAATGAAAAAATATGGTTAAACCACTTTTGAAAGTCTACTACCTACAGCAAAATGTAAATCTTAATTGAAATATGTCCTCTCAGCTGTGCTTAAGCAACTGAGTCCTGAGCTTTTCAGGTTTTCAGTCTGAAAGAGTACACCTCTGGTGCTCAGAAAGGGAAGAGAAAGGACACCCTGTTCTCCATATAAATTAAAGAAGAGAAATCTGTGCATTTAAGTGGGCCATATAAAATTTATCAAGCAATTATCTCCTAACTCCTTCCTATCCAAATTACCTGATATGCTCTCCCTACTCCTTTATTCCACGTTACTGCCTTGTCCGGGATTCTGTCTCACATCACAACATGTCTTCTGTTATTTCCTTCTTGCAAGCTAGTTTTGTTTTCTCCATCTAAAAAAATCAACAATCATTGTGTATTTCAATTCCCATTTTCCTCAAATGCATTGATTCTTCTTATCTATTACTCTTTTCTCATACTCAGTGTCTTTGTCTTTATGGGGTTTGTACTTTGCTTTTCCCCATCCTTTACTGCCATTATATAATCAAATCTAATGACTTCTTAGAGAAAGTTAAAAATTCCTGCATAGCCACACGTGAACACAAAGTCACTGATTTTTAGCAAACCTATAAGATAGTCAGACATCCATTCAATTTCTTTTTTTTTAAGATTTTATTTATTTATTTGACAGAGAGAGATGACAAGCAGGCAGAGAGGCAGGCAGAGAGAGAGGAGGAAGCAGGCTCCCTGCTGAGTAGAGAGCCCGACTTGGGGCTCGGTCCCAGGACCCTGGGATCATGACCTGAACCGAAGACAGTGGCTTAACCCACTGAGCCACCCAGGCGTACCTCCATTCAATTTCTTAACTGAGTCTCAAATGCATCCTGAGTTCTAACCTAAACCTAAGTTCTACTTCTTACACGTTGTTCTATGACCAAATCCTTTCAGTTCAGTATTCTGTAACATTTAAATATTAATCAATTGATGCTTTGTCTGTGTATTTCTATGATAATAATTTGAATACTGTAGATTTATTGTTATATTTATAGATTTATAATCAAAGTTTCATCAGTTGAAGTTTTTGGAAATTTCAGATATAATGATTAACCTAAAATGATACTGCCTCAAATCCCTCTGATATCAAGGCCCAACACTTGATTATAGCCAAACCTGTGGTGGATAGTTCCATGGGAAATTGCAGTTACTTAACACTGATAGCATCTCATGTTCTCTCTCTCATTTTAGAATGTCTCCAACACAACCCAAAAGTGTAGGAGAGTTAATGTCCTCTGAGGACAGCTCTCAGTGAAGTGGAAATAAGAGCCATAGATAAAATTGTCAGTTTTCAGGTCTTCATGAGGACAACTTAAAGAAGTTTCTCAGGACCTTTCAGTAAATGCAAGCCTTCATTTTCTATCCACAACAATTATATCAACAATGTACCTCTTTGACAAAGTTGTTTCTTCACTGTATCACTTTCCCATTCTTTTCTACCTTGGATAATCTCCCAGATAAACTAACAGTACTCAAATCCTTTGTCCTACTCTTTGCTCTCAGGATAAATGGAGCCAAAAGACTTAGATTAATATCAAGTTCTGAATGGGATCTTAGAGCTATTTCTGTCCAGATTTTCATAAACATAGGGACCTTTGAATTATCAGGCTATAAATAAGTTCTAAATGGAGGGGGCAAAAGCAAAAAGTAGAAATTTTTATGTTTGATTTTTAATCATGATTAAAAATAATGTTAGTACATTATAAAAGTGTGGATCTTTGTAAAACAATGTCATAATGTAAGAAATAGGTTGCATAGTCCTTTTGAGAATATGAAACCAAGTGTTCAGGTGCCATCTAATTTCTTGTTTAATCCAGAACTTTGGTGTGCATTATCTTGAGGAATAGAATTTTGAAGTCCAGACAGACTAACAGAAAACTGACCCAAATGTGTGTGTTTATATTTCTGCTTTTGTTGTAAAAATCAAAGTGTGATTGCTGGTTTAAAATGGTAAAACTAATAATGTTCATGGACTCTATTATAAATTTTCTAATTGTATGGGAAGAATCAAAGAAACATAGAATTAATTGATTTGCAAATCCTCAAAGAGCTACAGGATCAGGTAGTGGTATGTTCTGATTCAACAGCATCATAATGCAGCATTTTATATGTGTGGCTAATGGATATTTTCATAAATGTTTGCTAGCTAGTCAGCCAATACAGAGAAATATTAGGCAGGGTCATTACTCACAGTTGTGTTTAATAAAATGAGAGAAAATTATCAAATGACACTAATAATAATAATCCTATAGCAGGCTAAATAATTCAATGATAATTACAAGTATTAATCTAGCTTTCTTCCCTGATTATGACTCTTCTCTCCTTTATCATAATGGGAGTAGCAGATTGTCTGCAATGAATTGTGAAAACCCAGCAGTGACTTTGGCAGTGAAGGCCTCCCATCAATTTTGATAGGTTAAAATGATTCTGGATGGTCTTGAGCAAATGTGTCAATTTTTTTTTCTGTGTGTGTAATAAAAGAAAGAAGCAATAGTAAATTCTTTCTGTTATTCCATGGAGCCAATAAAATCATACTGCCAACAAGAGGCTGTTGACATCGTAAGTGTGGTTAACTGTCTTGAAATACTAGGCCTCGAAATAAAATTCCAATATTTCACATAACCTCTTTTTTAAAAGAAAAAAAAAAAACAAAACAAAACAACTATACTGCTTACATTTAGGGCTCTGCTGTTGTGTAACTATTTTTAAACATGTCTACTGTAAGTGTATATATATATATATATTTTTTTTCTGTGCAATACATTCATTTAGAGATAAATTTAGATTGCAAATTATTTGGGAGGAGGCATGGTATTTGTGGCTAGTCTTACAAGTAAAAAGGACTAAAAGAAAGAAGAAAAACATTTTTTATTACAGCATATTTACATCTGTCCAAAGTACTTTTTTACTATCATACTGACTAATGTATAATACTGTACACAAAGAAAGAAGTTAAATGAGTTATAATTCAGTCGAAGTATAGCTGGCCATTTTAAAACTTACCACTGAATCTTTCTGGTATGAAATGTGATATCTGGCAATCTGGTCCAGTTCATTACATCAGGTCATTTGTATGTTCTTATTACCATTTTGATAGCATAGCACATTTTATAACCCAGACATTTTACAATGGAACTATGATGTATGTATTTTCAAAAGTATAGACATACATGAAGCTATGAGGTCAAAAAAGATGAATGTCCGTAGTACCATATAGACTCAACAAATAAAAATGTCCAAGGCTCTGAGTGAGATTTATGAATATTGTATAAGATTAGGCCAACATGTGGTTTTGATATAAATCATCTGTTCTTAAATTAGAATTACAATCGTTGAGTACAGTGTTGAAAATGGCAGATAGATTTTAGCTATCTTTGCTCAGTAGGGAAAATGGAAAAATGTTTAGTTTGGTCAGAATTTCACTTAACTTCTGAAAAATCTTACGTTTGAGAGAACCCTTCTGAAATAAGAATCCTTAAAGACATAACCCCTTTGGCACAAGTTTTCAAGAAACTTATTGGATGTTGTAGACAATTATATGGCACACGTACTGTTCTAGATGTTTCATGCCAATAATATGTAAGCCATACCAAGGCTACATATACATATAGAGATGTTCCTCAGCTTACAAGGGGGCTATGTACAGAGAAACACATAAAAAACTGAAAATGCATTTAATACCCCTAAACTATCAAATATCATAGCTTACCTTAAGCTTATTTAAACATACTCAGAACACTTACATTTGCCTGCATTTGGGCAAAATCATCTTAAGCAAAGCCTATTTTATAACAAGGTATCAAACATCACATGCAATTTATTAAATATTACACTAAAAAAAAGAAGAATGGTTATATATAGAATGGTTGTAAGAATATCAGGTGTTCATCCCTGTAATCTTCTAGCTGACTGGGAGCTGTGGCTCACTGCCCCTGCCCAGCATCACAAGACGGCACCATACCACATGTCACTGGCCCTTTTTATAAAGACCCAAATTCAAAATTCAAAGTACAGTTTCTACTGAATCACTTTCACTTTCACATCTTTGCCAAATATATTGTAAGTTGAATCATTGTAAATCAGGAGCCATCTTATTTGAAAGTTAAATCACAGTCACCCGTATACACACAAAAAAAGGCCTTCATGTAGGGCCATCTATGTATCTCTAAACAACATAGCATGACCTATCAACAGCAAAAAATGGATGTGAAGGGGACAATTGCTTTGCGTCAGTACTCTGAGCAGTAACATACATGGCCTTACTCACCTAGCAGAACTCCAGAGCTAGCTGATGGCAAGGAATTTTACAAATGTTTGCTGAACAGCTTAAGCACTATTATTTTTAAATTAGTGTGCATATCTGTTTTCTAAAGATATGTTAATTTATTTTATTGACGTATTACAAAACCAAATAATTTCCTCTTATTTAAGTGGCAGGTAAATAGAATTCTTTTTAATTTAAATCAAATGGCTTTTTAGGGAAAATATACTAAAAATTCTGAAACTTGTATTGCTTATGAATCTTTTATTGGAATCCTTATCAAGTTGTATTTTTCAAGTTTTTCCTAAATAATCTTCAATGAATTGAAAATATTTTTTGGATTTTATTCAAGGCTATTAACTCACAATTTCACTTTGTTAAATATAGTGCTAAACGTTCAACCAAAACGTTGTGTCTTTTTTTTCCACTACCACATCCTCCATCTACTGACTGGATTCTCTCCCCAACTAACACATATATACCATTGTCTATCTTTAGGATAAGTAAGGGTCATCTTTTGTCTTTATTCTATTCCTCGCATGCTTCTGAACTTGTTGAATTTTAATATAGTCACACCATAAGCAACACATATTTGATTCCCCTTTCAATAGTAAACAGTGCACAACCAGAGAATACCTTCAAAGCTATCAATAGACTTACTCTGATATATTATTTTTGTATTTTTGTAAATTAAAATAATTAAATTATAGAACAAGAGTTTCAGGTGGTAGGTGTTGTAAGTTTTACTCAAACTGACTTTTGTCAAACTCGTTTTTGTCATCATATATGACAAGTAGTTTTCTCACGTTTGTTTTTAGAATATCCTTGTATAATGAATATTTACAGTGATATCTAGTATAAAAATCTTGCAATTTATTTTAGAAACATTAAGATATTGAAAATCAATCTATTTCTTTGATTCATTAAAGACATTTTTGGCTTGTTTCCAGTACTTTCTTACTGGTTAAAAAATGAATTTGAAGTAGTCTGAATTTCATTATTATATGGCACTTTCCCTTTGACGAATACAAAGACGATACTCTATATTAGCTATCTGAGAAGAATTTGTTTTTTTAATTTTATTTATTTGTGAGTGAGAGAGAGCACAAGCAGGGGGAGCAGCAGGGTGAGGGAGAAGCAAACTCCCGGCTAAGCAGGGATTCTGTTGCAGAACTGAGTCCCAGGACCCTAAGATCATGACCTGAGCTAAAGGCTCAGGCGTTTAACTGACTGAGCCACCCAGGTGTCCCAATCTGAGAAGAGTTCTGTATGTTATTCCTATTAATATGCAGTTTAAAGTCTAGGTGATTAACTTAATATTTTAGTGGCTATTACATAGATAGCACTATGTTCCAGGCAGAGAGTAAGAAAGAAATAGTAAATCAACCATATTCTATGCATTCTAAATGAAAATAATTAATCAATCATAATAAATCCTTCTATTTATGGAATATCAACTTATAAGCTTTCCTCCATATGAAAAATGCCAAATACCAGAATAAAGGGTCATCTAATACAAATAAAGGATAGAATTAAAGAATTCTGGTAAGCCATTTAATTTTGAAAAATGGTGCTATATTGTTGCTGAGTTGTGGTTTTCAGTTACATAATATCTGATAAGTGTAGAAGTAACATGAGTGTTACGTGAGATGAGAAATGGTTTATAATTAAGATAATTTTAAAAGTACAGATAAATACAAATTTGTAAACATAGCATTATGGAGGAATAAAAATAAATGATAGCTACACACTCTAAAGTGAATAAATCTTGGAAAGTTAATAGAGAAGTAAAACAAGGGCAGTGCAAAAAGTATGGTACATTTTTATGAAGTTCAAACAAATTCTGTGAAACCATAGATGGACTTAAAGATACTATTATGTATCAAATATTGTAAAAATTAAGCAAGGAAATAGCAAACATAAAATAACCAAAGCATACAAACTTGGGTAGATACAATAGGTGTGATCATGTTCTACTTCAAAAAGAGATGAGTTAATAGATAAATAGAAGTAACTAGACTTTTTAGAAGTTAATAAAACTTTGCCTGTTATTTCTTAGTAATATAAAATATATGGTTTTCTAACAAAAACGTTTATCTTAAAAATATTTAAAAATAAATTTCAGGCTACTCATAAGGTTCTATTTACTTTTCCACTGAAGGAAAAGCTGGTTGTTGTAATTGTAGTTGTTTGTTTGTTTTAGTCTCCTCCTGGTTTTTATTATTATAATGTTAGAATAAGGAATGTTAGATTGAAAAGTGAATTATTTTATAGACAAAATCATTACTTGATTCACCTCCTGGTACAGCAGATGGAACTCCTGAAAATATGCCCTTTTGCCTTACAGAAGAGTAACAGTTATGCTTACTTCTGAAACATACTTGGTGGTGGCCCTAAATAGTAACACCATAGTAAACATTTTGAATATTTGCAATTAATTTTTATAGTCATAGGGCTCCAAAAGGCACTGCTGGTATCTTAGCAGGTATTTCAATAAAGCTAAAAGTTGCCTGACTGTTTAAAAATATTAACAAGGCACAAAACGGCAGAAGTATTGTCCTCAGATATTATTTTTTTCCATATGCTCCTGATTCCAGACATGACAAGTTATTTTTTTAAATTTTTTTATAAAAGATTTTATTTATTTATTTGACAGAGATCACAAGTAGGCAGAGTCAGGCAGAGAGAGAGGAAGAAGCAGGAACCCTGCTGAGCTGAGAGCTCAATGTGGGACTCGATCCAAGAATCCTGGGATCATGACCTGAGCTGAAGGCAGAGGCTTTAACCCACTGGGCCACCCAGGCGCCCCCATGACAAGTTATTTTTGATAGCTATATATACAATGTATTTTCCAGTTATAAGAAAAATGGTTCTGCTATTTTTAACATTTTTTAAAAATTACATAATTTTTTAAATTAAAATTTTATGTTTTAATGTTTTAATTTTTTTTCTTTTTTTTAAAAGATTTTATTTATTTATTTGAAAGACGGAGATCACAAGTAGGCAGAGAGGCAGGCAGAGAGAGAGAGAGAGGGAAGCAGGCTTCCTGCGGAGCAGGGAGCCCGATGCTGGGCTCAATCCCAGGACCCTGAGATCATGACCCGAGCCAAAGGCAGCAGCCCAAACCACTGAGCCACCCAGGCACCCCAATGTTTTACTGTTCAATATACTACTTAGAATATAAAACCTATTCCATTTGGTAAGATATTTACCATTTAAAAAATGGTAATTTTCTCATAGTGTGTTCCCCTCACATTGCTTTATTTTGAATAAAAATAATTTCACAATAAACATAACTGATGCTTTCCTTTTGATTGTCCCTCTGTTGGTCATACTGTATATGAGCCATGACAATTAGTTTTACAAAATTTATTCATGTTTGTTGATATGTTTTATCATAACTAATTTTCCCTCCCTTATCTAGATTCCCCAGCTTTCAGACAGGTGGACACTTCAATAAACTATACCCATGGGATGTATCAAGTACTTCTTAGACATCTCTCAGATCCTTGACGTCTCGTTTTACCTAGGGATTTGCAAAAGGTTCTGCCAGAGGCACCACTGTGACAACTGATGACCATGGTCTATCTCCTGCTAAGCTCAAGAGGTCACTGGTTTCCAAGTTTATCTATACAATTAATGCATTCCAGCAAGTTCTTTGTTTTTTAATATTAACAAACTTACTTTAAAGTTTATATGAAGAGGCAAAGACTCACAATAGTCAACATAGTGTTGAAGGAGAACAAAGACTGAGGACTGACTTCAAAGTTTACCATAACGATGGGGCGCCTGGGTGGCTCAGTGGGTTAAGCCTCTACCTTCGGCTCAGGTCATGATCCCAGGGGCCTGGGATAGAGTCCTGCATTGGGCTCTCTGCTCAGCAGGGAGCCTGCTTCTCCTCATCTCTCTCTCTGTCTGTCTCTCTGCCTATTTGTGATCCCTCTCTGTTAAATAAATAAATAAAATCTTTTAAAAAAAGTTGACCATAATGATAATTGTAAGCAAGATATTGTAATACCACAGAAAGACTAGATTAAAGGAACCGAATATATATTATCAATTATATTTTATATTTAATATAAAAGCAAAAGCAATACAAGAGAGCAAAATACAATCTTTTAAACAAATGGTTCTGGAGTAATGGTGAAGCTAAATGTAAAAATATAAAATAAAAATAAAATAAAATAATAAAATAAAATAAATCCAGGCAGATATCATACACTCTTCACAAAAATTAACTCAGATTGGATTATAAACCTAAACATGAAACATGTAGAAGGTAATATAGAAGAAAATTTAAATGACCTTGGTTTTGGCAATAACTTTAGCTACAAAAGCACAAGCACTGAATTTTAAAATGTCTACTCTGTGAAACACAATGCCGAGAGAATGAAAAGGCAAAGCACAGACTATGAGAAAAAATTTGCAAAATACACATCTGGCAAAGGACTGTTAATCAAAAATACACAAAGACCCCTTAAAACTCAACAATGGGGGAAAAACCTGATTAAAAATGAGCCAAAGACCTTAGCAGATACCTCAAAAAAGAAAATATTACAGATGGCAAATAAGCATATAAAAAGATGCTTCACATCATATGTCATCAGGAAAATGCAAATTAAAACAAAAAAGAGACACCCGTACATACCCAGAATTCAGAACACTGAAAACAGAACACGAAATGTTGGTGAGGATGTGGAGCAACAGGAATGTTCTTCCATGTCTATTGAGAATAAAGAATGGAAAACAACTTGGCAGTTTCTTACAAAACTAATCATATTCTTGCCAGATGATTCAGCAGTAGCAGTTCTTGGTATTTATCCAAAGAAGATGAAATCTATACCCACAAAGAGGTCTATAGTAGTTTTATTCATAACTGACAAAAGCTTGGAAGCAACCAGGATATCATTCCACAGGTGAAAGGTCAAATAAAGTGTAGTACATGCAAACAATGGAATATTATTTAATGCTAGAGAAATGAATTACCAAGCCATGAAAAGATATGTATATAAATATTTAATAAATATTTGATTTTAGGCTTCTACCAGTCTATCAATAGTATTAGTATATTTTAACAGTGAATGCTCAGCATTCATGAATTTACCTAATAAAATATTTTGGGTTCAATATTTTAAATACTTCAACCTCTATGATTATATTCCTAATAATTTTGAATTGGGGTAAATAAACCTTAACTTTTTGTAACTTGTTTCAATATGCAAAAGAGCTCAATAAACTTTTAGAAAATAAAAATTTACAAAAAAAAGTTTAGTTTACTATTGCCAAATAATTTAAAACTTTATCTTATATTCAAATACATATATTTTTCTAAATTGATTTATATGCTACTAAAACCAAAAACTTTTAGTTATACTAGATTTCATATCATGCCATCAATGCCAGAAAGCCATCTGTCGATGACTTGTCTTAAATAGAGTTAAGATGGGCGTTATTACAATGCAAGATGGAAACAAAGATAGTATAACAATTGAGTGTTACATAACTTTTCTGTTTTGATCAAGTTACTAATCTACAAAAGGCTTTTATCGGTGACAGACTTGGGAATTTAACAAAACTTTTAAACTAGCATGTGCGACTCATTCCTAGAAAACAACACAATCAATAACACTTTATTTAGATTAAATCATGACTATTTCTCCATTTGAATAAAAAAGGTTGCAACTCCAATAAGTTTATTGAACGTGAAAAGTTGAAATGCTGTAATGCTCCTAAGGAATCAAATGATCCAGTCATGAATTACAAAAAAATGATATAAATACCAAAGTGTTTGTATAATTGTAATGTACAACTGCCCATTAGCGTTCAATAGTGTAGGCTTGTACAAGAACTCTATAAAAGAACTCCACTTCTAAACTGTGGAAAATATGTTCCCTTTCTCCCTATATACAACTATTAAGCCATTCATTTAGCTTTTAAAATATCCACTTAATACAGGCTTTTTACTCATTTGAACCCGGCAGCAGGGTTCTATTCTTATTGCTTACATCTGAAGGATAGACTTCTAGCGTAAGAGGTAAAGCCCATAAAGGAGCCCAATAATAACAACAAAATACAGTTTAGTGATCCCTTACAATCTGCCAGCTACCTTTCTGAGAATACTTCAATTAATAAAACATATAAAATAGCTGACCACAAAGAGCTTACATTCTTTTGAAATATAATAGTGAAATAAACCAATAATAGAGGGGCGCTTCGGTGGCTCAGTCCATTGAGTGACTGCCTCTGGCTTGGGTCATGATCTCAGGGTCCTGGGATGTAACTCCCCAGCAGGCTTTCTAGGCAGTGGGGTGTTTTCTTCTTCCTCTGCGCACCCTCCCAATTCTCTCTCTCTCTGTCTCAAATAAGGAAATAAACGAGTAATAGAATAATGATTGATGGTTGATGGCGATAAGTGTTACAAAGAAATACAAGAAAGGTAAAAGCCATTGGAGAATGCTGGGATGAAAGTTAATTTTATTTTGTGTCGGGTGGTTATATCTCATTTAGGAGATGTTATTTGCACAAAGACCCAGGAAGTGAAGGAGGGTGTTATACAAATATCAAAGGAAAAGATTGCTCTAGGCAGAGCAAGTAAGTATATAGACTTTGTGTGAAAAGCTTGTCTGTTACTTTTGAGGAAAAGCAAGGAGGCCAATGAGGAGTTCATAGTGGTGGAGAGAGGAAGAACGTATTGTACCTTCTAGTACATTGAAATGCCTTCAGTTTTTATTTAATATGAAAGGGGAAGATACCAAAAGACTTTCAACAGCAGAATAAAATCATCTGACTTGATTTTTAGGTTAAGTTGCTGTACCAAAATAAATTTGCAGGGAGAAAGGAGTGCAGTATGTGTGGAAGTGGGGCTATCAATCAAGTCAATAATTCAGGAACATATGATGGTGTTTTTAGCATGCTGGGTGGTAATAGAAGTGGTGAGGTATGGTTTTTATTTTGTATATATTTTGATGGTGAATATTCCGGTGAACAGGATGGGGTATGTGCAGGACAGACAATATCAACATTTATTTTAGCTGCACAAACAGAAGGGTGGAGTCTTCATTCCCTGATATGGAGAGAACTCTGAGTTCAATTGTTCTTTGTCATTAAATGGCATAGTGATGATGAGGATTTAGTCAGACAGTGAAAGAGAACAGTAAGCATAGTGTTAAGCGGTAAGACATTATAATACATTTGAACAACAAAAAACGTTGTGTTGGATCATGTGTTTGTGTGAGTAAATAAATAAATAAAGCTTCCTGGGCTTCTGATAGAGGTAAAGAATACTAGTATATGATCCAAAGGGGCACGTGCACCAAATGTTTATAGCAGCAATATCCACAATAGCCAAACTATGGAAAGAACCTAGATGTCCATCAACAAATGAATGGTATAAATATATATATATATATATATATATATATATATATATATATATGTGATGGAATACTATGCAGCCATCAAAAGAAATGAAATCTTGCCATTTGCGATGACATGGATGGAACTAGAGGGTATTATGCTTAGCAAAATAAGTCAACAAGAGAAAGACACTATCTTATGATCTCTCTGATATGAAGAACTGGAGGTGCAATGTGGGTGCTTGGGGGACAGGAAAAGAGTAAATGAAACGAGATGGGATCAGGAGGGAGACAAACCATAGGAGACCCTTAATCTCACAAAACAAACTGAGAGTTGCCAGGGGGAGGGGAGGGTAGGGAGAGGGTGGTGGGGTTATGAACATTGGGGAGGGTATGTGCTGTGGTGAGTGCTGTGAAGTGTGTAAACCTGGCGATTCACAGACCTGTACCCCTGGGGCTAATAATACATTATATGTTAATTTAAAAAAAAAGAGGAAGAAGAAGACTACTATAAATCAAATGCTATGGTTTTCAGCAAAGAGTGTGTAATCAGGCATATTTTATTAAAGTAACCATGTAAAATGATGGTTGAAAATTGGAATAACAGAAAACATAAAAATTAGAGATTTTAAAAAGAGATCTGGGACAGTGTAGAGAATATAATCAATGATATTATAATAGTGTTATATGGTGACAGATGGTGGCTATATTTATAGTAATCATAGAATAATGTATGGAGATATTGAAAACCTGAAACCAATGTAACACTGAATATCACTATACTCAAATAAAAAAATAGTAAAAATAAAACATTTTATTTTAAAAAGATAAAAAGAGGGACAAGAATTTGTAAAGTGAATTTCAAAAAGCTTAAAGATGAGGCTAAGACATACTCTGAACCTTGAGGAAAACACCATTTTGAAAATTCTTCCCATTTTGAGAAAACTCAAATGAATCAATACCATAAAAGAACCCATTTTAACTGAGAGATGTAATGAATGCTCAAGAAATAATTTTATGACAGGATAATTCTTCCCTATGAAACAGCATACAGAAACCAGTGGAAACACCTGGAAGCAAAATAAACTATACTGAAAATAAGAATTAGGAAAAAGATAAATGATGAAAGATAAGAAAATTAGATCTGCGAGAGAGACCTAGTGAATAGAATTTTTAGCTTGTGGTTTAATGTTTTTGAGGATAATCTAGAGTTCATAACTGCCTTGAGACAGGCTGGTTGTAGGCAGTTTAGGCAGACCCCTAAGACAGGCCTACTTTGGGCAGGTGGTGTTGGAGGAGGCCATTGGGCTGGACAAAGACAAATCCAACCATTTGACTAAAGTGTCTGTGAAGATGTTGAAGTCAGATGCAACAGAGAAAGACCTGTTAAATCTAATCTCAGAAATGGAGATGATGAAGATGATTGGACAGCACAAGGACACCATCAACCTGCTGGGTTCTGCACACAGGATGGTCCTTCGTACACTCTCATGGAATATGCCTCCAAAGACAACATACAGGAGTACCTGCAGGCCCAGAGGCCTCCTGACCTGGAGTACTGTTACAATATCAGCCGCAATGCAGCAGAGCAACTCTCCTCCAAGGACCTGGTATCCTGTGCCTATCAGGTAGCCTGAGGCATGGAGTACCTTGCCTCCAAGAAGTGCATACACCAAGACCTGGCCACCAGGGAAGTGCTGGTGACAAAGGACAACATGATGAAGATCTCTGACTTCAGCCTTGCCAGAGATATCACCACATCAGTTACTATAAAAAGACAACCAACAGTGGACTGCCTGTGAAGTGGATGGTCCCTAAGGCCATGTTTGTCCAGAGCTACATCCACCAGAGTGACTTCTGGTCTTTTGGGGTGATCCTGTGCAAAATCTTCAATCTGGAAGCCTCCCATATCCTGGAGTGCCTGTGGAGGTGGCTTTCAAGCTGCTGAAGGAGTCATTTGATGGATAAGCCAATAAGTGCACCAGTTATACACAATAATGAGGGGTGGCTGGCATGTGGTTCCTTCAAGCTGCTGGTAGAAGACCTGGATCATACTGTCGCCGTGACCTCCAACCAGGAGTACCTGTACCTGTCCTTGGCCCTGGAACAATACTGTCTATGCTTTCCCAACACCTGAAGCTCCACCTGCTCCTCAGAGAAGAATTCCACCTTCTCTCATGTGCCGTTGCCCAGGGAGGCCTATCTGCCCTGACACCCAGCCCAGCTTGCCAATGGTGGACTCAAATGACTAGTATCCCTATTACTCCTGTCCAGATTCCGTCATAAGCTGTAACCCTTACCCCCCACCCTCCCTGCAAGACTCACTGCCTTCTCCTTTGTCCCTTTCCTACTGGCAGGAGCCAGCTGCCTACCTGAGGCCTTCACCCCTTGAAGTTCACCTCTCTTCCCCTTCCTCTTCCTCCTCCTTACAACCTGCTCATAAAAGAAAGGCACAGAGAGGCAGGTACTTGCTTGTGGCTACTTCCTTTCCGCCCATATGTTGGACCAAGACCCCTCCCTGGCATCTGGTACTGCCTGGACTTCGAGGGAGTGGGAGATGAGGCATGCCAGTGAAAGCTGTTGGAGCTTTCCTGTTTTGGTTTTGTCTGCTTAGCATAACATGTAAGACTGAGTTCTGGTGGCAGGGACCTAGTCCTTGGTGCTATAGCACTAGCGAGGGGAGGTCAACTGCTGTGGGCCTTGGCTAAGAGCAACCCCTGCTCCAGAGATATGGTGCCAAGGGCTTATTAATTTTGATACTAATTTGCTTTGCTGACCAAATACCTGGTATCAAAAGATGGGAAGGCAAAGACTGAAAGCAGTGTTGTGACCATGGGGTCCAGCCCCAAACTATGAAGAAAACACAAAGTGTATAAATCTGAGTAAGTATATATTTACACACCTTTTTAAATAGGTTGTTATCAAAGATTTAATCAATGGGTAATATGCTCCTCGTGGCTGGGAAGCATCAGTTGCCATATATTAAAAACAAAGAAAAGAGGTGTCTGGGTGGCTTCCTCCATAAGTGTCCCTTCTTTTCAGGTCATGATCCCAGGGTCCTGGGATGGAGCCCCACATCAGGCTCTCTGCTCAGTGGGAAACCTGCTTCTCCTTTTCCCTCTGCCCTGCTTATAGTTCCTCTTCCTATCTCTCTGTCTCTCAAATAAATAAAATATTTTAAAAAAAGAAAGAAACAAAATGTTTTTGAAAGGTCTTTTTTTTTTTTAAATTTTCTAGGGGTGCCTGGATGACTCAGTTGTTTAAGCAGATGTTTGCCTTTGGCTGAGGTCATGATTCCAGTGTACAGGGCTCCAGCCCTGCATGGGACTACTTGCACCCCAAGGAGCTTGCTTCTTCCTCTCCCTTTGCACGTGATTCCCCCCACTTGTGCGCTTCCACTCTCTCTCTCTCTCTTTCTCTCTCTTGCTGTCAATAAACAAAATAAAATCTTTTCATAAATAAATAAATAAATAAATAAATAAATTTCTAAACCTACTTTCAGTTTAGGTCCCTTAACAAAAATTGCTACTGCTTCATTTAAAAAAAAAAAAGATAATTTAGAAATGTGCTTCCAGAGCTAAAAAGCTGTTTTGTTTTGTTTTTTTTTTTTTTGTCAGGATTAAATATAGAAGTGCTTTAAAAAGTAAAAGAAAAAATATGCTATATTAACACTAATCACACTATAACTTTGGTGGTTATATCAAGATAATGAAAAGTGATTTTAAAGCAAATTTCATTATCAGACATAAAGATCAAGTCAAAATTACAGAAGAGTAAAAGGATGAATTCATCAGGGAGTATAATAATTCTTGACTTTTAATACTTAATAACAGATTTGGTGATATATAGGGAAAAACTAAGAACAAAAATCATAACTTCTACCTTAGAAGAGAAATGGAAAAAAATTTCAACACTTTTATTTTAAGATTATATAGACAAATGGTCATCAAATTGGTAAGATATGTAAGACTTGAACAAAATTATCAACTAACTAGATATGCTTGATATTACAGAACACTCCCAACAACCGCAGACTACATATATCTTAAGCCTTGATTTTCTTTGCAAAGGTCAACATTGATAATGTTCTAGTCATACATCCGTGTACCAGGAAAGAAGTAGCATATTTCTTGAAAGACACAGCTATCAAAGCTCCATTGAGAAACCGTAAAGATGGAGAAGGGATTTGAAAATTATATATCTGATAATGGACATCTATTCTGATTATTAAAAAATGAATAAAAATAAAAAACCTTACTAATAACCAAACAGAGTATCCAATTTTACATGTGAAGAAAATTATTGCAGAGACATGTCACCAAAAGGATATGGATGGCTTATAAGCACATGACAAATTTCTCAACATTTAGACATTAAAGAAATACAAATTAAAATCATAATGAGACATGCTTACATATCTATTAGAATGGCTAAAATTATAAAGGCTAATTGTACTTCGTCTGAGCTAGATTGAGAAGCAACAAAAAATCTAAACTGTTGTTGGCATATATCATGATACCACCACTTTGGAAAATATCTGCCATATAATAGGTTCAGTAGACAATTTGTAAATTTGAGAAAAAAATAATGTTGAGAGTATACTGAATTTCATAAGTCATTTCAATATTTTTTCCAAAAAAGAAACTATGTAAAACATGCCTTAAATTTACTTTCAAAATATTTTATAGCATATAATGGACAATATACATAAGCCTTAAAGAAACAATCATATAAATAACCATTTCATACCTACTTAAAAATTGCATAATACCACACCCCTAGATCCTCTCTGAATGCTCTAAAATAACCCTTCAAAGGAAATACATTTTTAAAAATGACAGATTTTTTTTGGCAAATAATTTAATAAATAAAAGTTTCATTCATCTACGTAGATCATAATAAATGTTTTTAATAAGCATGAAATTATAACTCTGAAGTGTGCTAAAATGAAACCACCTGCTAAGGGTGAGAGAACAAAAATAAACATCATTTTTCCAAATAAGAGGAATTTATTACCTTTGAATCAAAGCATGTGGATTTGTTCAAACTAGCAATAAAGGAATATGGAAACACAAACCATAGAAAGTCATATTTTAGATTTCTAAAAGACTTCAAAGTGAAGAGTATACATTTTTTAAATGCTACATAATGCTACATAATGACAAGATGACAGGTTGTGACAAATAGCATTTTAAAAGCTCTACTCATAATGGAACGGAAGGTGTCATTTCCCTATAATTTTATATATGTCATTAATTTACTATATCTGGATACAACATATTACCAAACAGATGTTCATCAAAGAATAAATCATTTTTAATGGAACATAATAATTTGAACCTACATGTATTAATCATTTTTTCGATCAAACATTTATAGTCTCGCTAAACTTTTTATCAGTTGTCGACAAAATTAAAAAACAATAGGATAAAAAGTCGAGTTTGGAAAAGTAGATTTTCTTTGAAATTTGCATTTAAATGAAAATATTTGCTGATATTTTTAAAACTTTAAATGTAATTTTATATATATGTATACTCAAATGATATAAAATTTTTGGAGACTTAATATAGTTTGGGGCACATGGTAAGCAATAATCAATTTTTTTGTTGAACCAAGTGTTCTTGTATGATTTTTCTTAATTATTCTAGTACCACAATTTATACTTCTAAGATTTTTTCCACCCCCCCATTTTAATATCTCTTAAGGTGGCACTCACCTTGCACTTGATGACATATCCTAGTTTAACTGACAGCCTTTCTCTTTCTTAGTCGAACATAAACTATAGTGCATCTTACCCTTGATGAAAGCTAGGATGCAATTAAATACACTATTATGGTTACGATTCTGATATTTGAAATCCACCGGTAGCTCCCTGTGCCCCCACAGTGTAGTACCTCACCTCCTCGCCATAGTATACAAACCATCTCACCCCCAGTGTTAACCCCGGGGCTCAGCCTCCATCCCCAGGTGATGCTGCCAGATCAGCTGTCGGTTGTCATGAACTTGCTGTAGTTACCCGAATGCACTGTGCTGCCTCCTGGCACTTTGAAACTTGACACACTCATCCTCATTCTTCGCTTTGCCCTTGTCTATCACCTCCCCTGAAAATCTGTTCCTAAGTGGCTTTTCCCAGCTCCAACATACCCTTGGCAGTCTTTTATCTCCCTGTGGTAAAGCCTGTCACACTGCACCATGGACATGCCCGTTGTCCCCCTGAGAAGAGAAAAGGGACAGTGAGGGCCCCCCAGCATTTGCAGCTCTAGTGCAGAGCCCCATGCCTGGCTTGCAGGAAATGCCAGATCATGAAGACAAACAGAGATCATCCTCTGGCTAAAACCAGCTCTTCTTTGCCTACCGCAGGATATGAATCAATAAAGGGCAACCAGTTATTATTGCTGTTTGTCTAGGGATTTTTACCCCATATATTTCCCAGGTCTTTACTCTTTTTATAGCACTTTAATTCAGGCTTCAACCACTTCTTAGTCAGATCAGGTGAAATCATTTTCCTTCCCATACCCTCGATGTATTTCACATCAAGTAATTCTTTATTTAAAGATCTTATTTACCCATTTGACAGACAGATCACAAGTAGGTAGAGAGGGAGGCAGGGAGAGAGGGGGGAAGCAGGGTCCCCGCTGAGCAGAGAGCCCGATGTGGGGCTCAATCCCAGGACCCTGAAATCATGACCTGAGCCGAAGGCAGAGGCCTAAACCACTGAGCCACGCAGGAGACCCCATATCTGGTAATATTTAATCAACGTGGATATGCTGCATCAAATAGTTCCTTCTTCTTCAAATATAAATATATAAATATATTGATCAAGTCACTCGCATGTCTTAGGAGAATGTCATGCCTTTAGTAGCAAACTTGAAATCTTGGCCATTGGTTTTGATTTTTGATTTTTGTTTTGGTTTGATTTGGTTCGGTTTTTGTAATTTTAAAAATGCCTCCAGCCCTTGGCTCTGTCTGACCTGATTGCTTTCAGCTGTTTCTGCAACAAAATCGTCCAGGCAGCGAAAACTCTCATTGTTTACAGTGGCGCCCCCTTCTGAACACTTTGTTAATAAAAAGCTTTTTTTTTTTTTTTTTTTTGGCTATGATAAATGTGGAACAACAATGAGGTATTTCAAAGAGGTGAACCACAGATAAATTTCTCTAAGGGTGGGGTGAGGGTTACTCAAAAAGGAACTTAACAAGGCTTTTAAAGATATCAACAATCATTATAACATAATGTGACTGATTGTTACCGTGCTCTTAACTGGGCAAACACTTGTTGGCTTCCAAGAAAGACTAACATAGTTGAGATGGTTCTAGCGGCCTTCTAGCACAGGGTCTCATGAGGCAGGGATTCTAGCCACTGGCTGTGCAAGGCATGAGGCCTGTTAGTGATTCTATTTTTTCCTCTGCAGAATGGGTCTTTCTACATTCCAGGTCCTTTCTACCCCAATAAATAATGCGGCAATTCTCTCAGTGAGTTGTACTTTTGGTTTAAACAGCCAACTGTCTCTTAAAAAGGACTTTTGTTTAAATTCCTTAAAAAAAAGTCTTTTTAAAAAAAATCTTTTTCTTATTTTTAATTTTTTAATCCCATATGTTTACTCTGATCATGGAACTTTGTCATTATGACCTTCTCGGCTGAATAAAATATTCACCATCAGCACCTACTGTTCTCCTCTCCTGGTGGTCTCTCCAGAAGGGGACTTCTCTAGCTCTTCTAGCCGGAGATGGGCACTTCCCCTCTACCCCTGTTGCCGGACCAGCCTTACCTATCCTGCAGGGTCAGGTCGTTCTGGCCTTTTATCTGTTGTTCTCTTCTGAGTGGTTAGTTTTTCATAGATACCGTGCTTTGCTTTTGTCAGGATTTACCCTGGACTATCAAAACCCTTTTCTTGTGCCAGTGAAGCTTAAGAAACAGTCGGATGAGAGAACCAGGAACTCGAACAGATCATATTTATCCTGAATGTTCTGTCCAAAATGAAAAATACATTTCTGAGGAGCCTCAAGATCTCTGAGAAGAGAAGTTTCACCAACTCTGTCATGTAAGGGCATCAATTCCGATTCTGTGTCAATTTTCCTACTTTCCCAGCTAATAATTCTCTACCTCATAAAGCCCAATCTCAACCGTTTCCTCTCTCAAATGCAGTTGCTCTTAGAGTCTTCACATGGCACTTGGGGCCTGCTGGTCATTGGCTACTGCGCTCTGTACTTTGGGTCTAACAGCTGCGCGGCATCAAGATGAGAACGTCTCTTGTTCTAAGACTTAATATAGTTTGGGGCACATGCTAAGCAATAATCACAATTTTAGTTGATCCAAGTGTTCGAACTTTTCTTAATTATTCTAGTACCACAATTTATAGTTCTAAGATATTTCCACCCCCCCATTTTAATATCTCTTAAGATGGCACTCACCTTGCACTTGATGACATATTCTAGTTTAACTGACAGCATTTCTCTTTCTTAGTCGAACATAAACTATAGTGCATCTTACACTTGATGAAAGCTAGGATGCAATTAAATACACTATTATGGTTACGATTCTGATATTTGAAATCCTCCGGTAGCTCCCTGTGCCCCCACAGTGTAGTACCTCACCTCCTCGCCATAGTCTACAAACCATCTCACCCCCAGTGTTAACCCCGGGGCTCAGCCTCCATCCCCAGGTGATGCTGCCAGATCAGCTGTCGGTTGTCATGAACTTGCTGTAGTTTCCCGAATGCACTGTGCTGCCTCCTGGCCCTTTGAAACTTGAAACACTCATCCTCGTTCTTCACTTTGCCCTTGTCTATCACCTCCCCTGAAAATCTGTTCCTAAGTGGTTTTTCCTAGCTCCAACCTACCCTTGGCAGTCTTTTATCTCCCTGTGGTAAAGCCTGTCACACTGCACCATGGACATGCCCATTGTCCCTCTGAGAAGAGAAAAGGAACAGTGAGGGCCCCCCAGCATTTGCAGCTCTAGTGCAGAGCCCCATGCCTGGCTTGCAGGAAATGCCAGATCATGAAGACAAACGGAGATCATCCTCTGGCTAAAACCAGCTCTTCTTTGCCTACCGCAAGACCTGGATCAATAAAGAGCAGCCAGTTATTATAGCTGTTTTTCTAGGGATATTTCCCCGATATATTTCGGGGGTTTCTTGTTAGCCCCAGAGGGCAATGTTTTTTTTCTGGAGGGCAGGCAGAGGGCTGCATTGTAGTTCTGGAACTGCCAAACTGGAGGGCTTGTGGGCCAGGAGTTGAGGACAGAAATCTGAGAACACAAGCAACCTTAGGGTCTGGGCAAGGACATGGCAGGTACGCTCTGCAGATGAAACAAGATCTCGTGCATCTGAAATCAGGTGAGGATCTGACAAACACTCAGGTTGGATTTTTTGTCCCTTATGGCCCTCTTCATGAAGAGGTGGTGCATCACGAGGCCATGGAATTTTTCCCACGATGGGAGTTGTGAGATTCTCCAAACCAAAAGATTCTTCTGCAGGGCGATTGAGACCTGTTGGTTGGCTCCAGGACTTCCCATACGGATCGATTCCGAGTAGGGTTTTAAGGATGGATGGCTGGGGAGCCCGACTCTCATTCCTCTTGTGTCCTAGTGACAAGACAGGTTAGATCTGCTGGATCTGGGGGAGAAACTGAGAGGGTTGAGTTGAAATGGACTCTCTTGTGGATGGGTCCTAATGTGGGTTTGTGTCCATGGAGAACTTGGAATGAGGCAGTGGCACAGGGTCCCTGAAGGGTTCTCCTAACCAGAGGCTTTGACTCAGCTCCAACGTGCAAGATTCCCACGTGGAGACGAGATTTCTTCTGATGGGTGCCTCAAGAAACAGCCATATGCTGCTATTGGAATCCAGGCCTCTGAGGAGAGATGCCTGGACAACAAAGCAATGGATCCGATTAAGATCTAGGGGCCTGCTCACTGCAATTTACCTCTGGGGACATCTGTCCACGGGTCTAAGTGCAGGTAGATGCTCAGCTGGTGTCAGACCCCCCTTGTTTTTCCTGGGCAGTCAACACTATTGGGATGGCCCCGGGCACTTTGGAGGTTTATCATCCTATTTCTAGGTTTGTGGCCAATGGAATGGGCAGAATTCCCAGGTACGGTCCTCAGGTTTGGCTCCAAGAACCTGTGCCTGTAGGTTTTGTGGGCCAGGGCTGTGGGGACAGTTGTCTGAAAACACAAACTCGGCTTAGGTTTCGGGTCGTAGGTATTGCAGGACTGATCTACAGACAGTGAGGAGAACTCTTCAGGATATGAACAAGGGGGCAAGTGTGAGACGCTTGCTCAAGATTTTGTCTCTGGATATTGTGTCACTGATGGCCGTGGAATGTCCGGGTGGCCTCATGGGCCATGGACGAGTCTTCCTCTCTGGGCATTTGGCCCGATCTGAAGAGTTTGGGGTTATTCTTTGAGATGGGAGGAGTTGGTTTTGTTTTGTTTTTACCTCAGGTGTCCCACCAAAAGAGAGTTTCCAGAGCAGAGCCCTGGGGAGGGGCGAGGGGACAACCAGAAAGCTGGTTAAAACTTGGGGCCTAGGGGCATGGCAAGCCCATTATGACGTCTAATGGTCCAGCCACTGAGAGGACTTACTAGAGGACAGGACTCACGCTGAGGGTCAAAATGCGTGTTTGTGCCCTCTTCGTACTTAAGCATGGGCGGGGCATAATGTGTCAGGGTCAGGGTCAGTGTCAGCGTTTGGGTTAGGGTTTGGGGCAGGCTCACAGTCAGTGTCAGGGTCAGGGTTAGTGGTTACTGTTAGGGTTAGCCCCGCTCCTGGGTCATGGACCCATCCGTTCAGGGTCTCAGGATAAACCCTGTGCAGAAGGGTGTAGACCCTCCACCCGATCCCACTTAACCAGCCTTAAACTGGTGTGTGAACATAACTTGCCCACCAGACATCTAAACCCTCATCAGCCTGATCCTGCTTGGGGCATCTCCTCCCACGATGGCATGGCAAGGTCCTCTTTACACACAGACACACAGACACCCAGAGGCACACACACACACACACAGAAACGGGGAAGAGACCTAGGGCTACACCCGTGGATCAGAAGGTGTGGGACTCTCTGACTCTGAGCCCCCTGGTGTCACCTTTTGATTTTATTAGCCAAAGGGCCTGAGGCATTGGGGAAACCTGATATGACCTGCCAGGGAGGGGACGTGTCAAGCGGCGAGCTCTCTTCTCCCTGCATCCTTTCGGCTTCAGTACAGCAGAAGAACATGTCGCTTCCTTTAGGATGTTTCTAGAAATGAGCTGAACAGGAGGGTTTTCTCTTTATGGGGTGCCTGGATACGTGGGTTCCAATTCTGTTGGGCTCTGTTGTCAGGGAAGTGAGGTCACCACTGCCTGGGGGCTCCTTACCAAACTTTCTGCTCCACCAGAGCTCCCTGAGCCGCTGGTCCCCAAGCTGCTCAAGGCTCACACTCCACTCAATGCAGTGCCCATCCAGTGACCCCCATACAGCCTTCCCCCAGCCCTTGGGAGGCCTGGGTGCAGCTGCTGTCCCCACTGGAGGGAACAGAGCTGGGTTTAGACCAGGTTAGTGTTAGGGTTAGGGAGAAGAAAGACTTAGGGTCAGGTTTAGGTTTAGACCTCGTTGGGGTCAGGGTTAGCGAGGCTTAGGGTAGGGGTCAGGGTTAGGGTTAGGTTCATGGTTAGGTTTAGGGTCAGGCTCACAGTAGGGTCAGGGTTAGGGTTTCGGTCAGAGTCAGGGTCAGGGTCAGTGTTAGGGTGACTATTAGGTTTAGTGTCAGGTTCAGGATGATGGTCAGATTTAGGGTCAGGTTCAAGTTTTTGTTTGGGGGCAAAGTCATGTCAGTTCAGGGTTAGGTTTAGGACAGGTTTAGTGTCACGGTAGGGTCAGGGTCAGGGTTAGGTTCATGGTTATGGTAAGGTCAGCTTTATGTTTAGGTTCTGTTTTATGAGTAGGTTCAGGATCAGGGTTAGCTTTAGGGTTACGATTCTGTTCAGCATCACGGTTTGCGTCAGAGTTAGGATTACAGTCTGGGTTAGGGTCAGAGTTAAGGTCAAGGCTACGGTCAGGTTTAAGTTTAAGATCTGACAAAGGCAAATTTCAGAGTTAGGGTTATGATCATGGTCAGGGAGAGGTTCGGGATTATTGTTAAAGTGTGGTTAGGGTTAGGGAAGAGGTAGGTTGAGGGTTAGGGTTAGACCGGGTTAGGGTCATAGTCAGGGATAATGTTAGGGGTTAGTTTTAGGGTTAGGTTCAGCGTTAGGTTTCGGGTCAGGGTCCGTGTTAGTGTCAGGGAGGGTTAGGTTTAGGGTTAGAGTTAGAGTCAGGCTCACATTCAGTGTCAGGGTTAGTGTTAGGGTCAGGGTCAGGGTCACTTTTAGGTTTAGGGTTAGGTTTCTGGTGTTTGCCTTAGTCAAGGTCAGGTGAAGTCTAGAGCCAGGGTCAGGTTTACGGTCAGGATCAGGTATTGGTTTAAAGTCCACATTAGTATCAACGACAGGGTTATGTAGTAGTCAGTGTTAGAGTAATGGATTGGATTAGGATCATAACCATAATAGAGTATTTAATGCATCCTAGCTTTCATCAAGTGTAAGATGCACTATAGTTTATGTTCGACTAAGAAAGAGAAATGCTGTCAGTTAAACTAGGATATGTCATCAAGTGCAAGGTGAGTGCAACCTTAAGAGATATTAAAATGGGGGTGGGGGACAAATCTTAGAAGAAGTAAATTGTGGTAGTAGAATAAATCAGAAAGGTCCAACACTTGGATCAACTAAAGAAGTGATTATTGCTTACCATGTGCCCCAAACTATATTAAGTCCTAGAACAATAGACGTGCTCATCTTGATGCCCCGCAGCTGTTAGACCCAGGGTACAGTGGGCTGTAGCCAACGACCAGCAGGCCCCAAGTGCCATGTGCAGACTCTAAGAGCAACTGCCTTTGAGAGAGGAAACGGTTGAGAGTGGGCTTTCTGAGGTAGAGAATTACTAGCTGGGAAAGTAGTAAAATTGACATAGAATCGGAATTGATGCCCCTACATGACAGAGTTGGTGAAACTTCCCTTCTCAGAAATCTTGAGGCTCCTCAGAAATGTATTTTTCATTTTGGACAGAACATTCAGGATAAATATAATCTGTTCGAGTTCCTGGTTCTCTCATCCGGACTGTTTCTTAAGCTTCACTGGCAGAAGAAAAGGGTTTTGATAATCCAGGGTAAATCCTGACAAAAGCAAAGCAAGGTATCTATGAAAACTAACCACTCAGAAGAGAACAACAGATAACAGGCCAGGCCGACCTGACCCTGCAGGATAGGTAAGGCTGGTCTGGAAACAGGGGTAGAGGGGAAGTGCCCATCTCCTGCTAGAAGAGCTAGAGAAGACCCCTTCCGGAGAGACCACCAGGAGAGGAGAGCAGTACGTGCTGATGATGAAGAATATTTTATCAGCAGAGAAGGTCAAAATGACAAAGTTCCATGATCAGAGTAAACATATGGGATTTAAAAATAAAAAATAAAAAAAAGATTTTTTTGAAAGGACTTTTCTTTAAAGGAATTTAAACAAAAGTCCTTTAAAGAGACAGTTGGCTGTTTAAACCAATAGTACAACTCACTGAGAGAATCGCCGCATTATTTATTGGGGTAGAAAGGACCTGGAATGTAGAAAGACCCATTCTGCAGAGGAAAAAATAGAATCACTAACAGGCCTCATGCCTTGCACAGCCAGTGGCTAGAATCCATGCCTCATGAGACCCTGTACTAGAAGGCCGCTAGAACAATCTCAACTATGTTAGTCTTTCGTGGAAGCCAACAAGTGTTTCCCCAGTTAATTGCATGGTAAGAATCAGTCACGTTATGTTATAATGATTGTCGATATCTTTAAAAGCCTTGTCAAGTTCCTTTTTGAATAACCTTCACCCACCCTTAGAGAAATTTATCTGTGGTTCACCTCTTTGAAATACCTCATGGTTGTTCCACATTTTCCGTAGCCGAAAAACAAAAACAAACAAACAAAAAAAAGCTTTTTATTAACAAAGTGTTCAGAAGGGGGCGCCACTGTAAACAATGAGAGTTTTCGCTGCCGGGACAATTTTGTGGCAGAAACAGCTGAAAGCAATCGGGTCAAACAGAGCCAAGGGATGGAGGGATTTTTAAAATGACAAAAACCAAACCAAATCTAACCAAAACAAAAATCAAAACCAATGGCCAAGGTTACAAGTTTGCTACTAAAGGTATGACATTCTCCTAAGACATGCGAGTGACTTGATCACTTTATTTATATATTTATATTTGAAGAAGAAGGAACTATTTGATGCAGAAAATCCACGTTGGTTAAAAATTACCAGATATGGGGGCTCCTGGGTGGCTCAGTGGTTTAGGCCTCTGCCTTCGGCTCAGGTCATGATTTCAGGGTCCTGGGATGGAGCCCCACATCGGGCTCTCTGCTCAGCGGGGAGCCTGCTTCCCCCCTCTCTCTCTGCCTCCCTCTCTACCTACTTGTGATCTGTCTGTCAAATGGGTAAATAAGATCTTTAAATAAAGAATTACTAGATGTGAAATACATCGAGGGTATGGGAAGGAAAATGATTTCACCTGATCTGACTAGGAAGTGGTTGAAGCCTGAATTAAAGTGCCACAAAAAGAGTAGAGACCTGGGAAATATATGGGGTAAAAATCCCTAGAAAAACAGCAATAATAACTGGCTGCTCTTTATTGACCAGATCCTGCGATAGGCAAAGAAGAGCTGGTTTAGCCAGAGGATGATCTCCGTTTGTCTTCATGATCTGGCATTTCCTGCAAGCCAGGCATGGGGCTCTGCACTAGAGCTGCAAATGCTGGGGGCCCTCATTGTCCCTTTTCTCTTCTCAGGGGGACAACGGGCATGTCCATGGTGCAGTGTGACAGGCTTTACCACAGGGAGATAATAGACTGCCAAGGGTAGGTGGGAGCTGGGAAAAGCCACTTAGGAACAGATTTTCAAGGGAGGTGATAGACAAGGGCAAAGCGAAGAATGAGGATGAGTGTGTCAAGTTTCAGAGTGCCAGGAGGCAGCACAGTGCATTCGGGAAACTACAGCAAGTTCATGACAACCGACAGCTGATCTGGCAGCATCACCTGGGGATGGAGGCTGAGCCCCGGGGTTAACACTGGGGGTGAGAAGGTTTGTATACTATGGCGAGGAGGTGAGGTACTACACTGTGGGGGCACAGGGAGCTACCGGAGGATTTCAAATATCAGAATCGTAACCATAATAGAGTATTTCATTGCATCCTAGCTTTCATCAAGTGTAAGATGCACTATAGTTTATGTTCGACTAAGAAAGAGAAATGCTGTCAGTTAAAGTAGGATATGTCATCAAGTGCAAGGTGAGTGCCACCTTAAGAGATATTAAAATGGGGGGGGGGGCAAATCTTAGAACAAGTAAATTGTGGTAGTAGAATAATTAAGAAAGATCCAACACTTGGATCAACTAAAGAAGTGATTATTGCTTAGCATGTGCCCCAAAATATATTAAGTCCTAGAACAAGAGACGTGCTCATCTTGAAGCCTTGCAGCTGTTAGACCCAAGGTACAGTGGGCAGTAGCCAACGACCAGCAGGCCCCCATTGCCATGTGCAGACTCTAAGAGCAACTGCCTTTGAAAGAGAAAACGGTTGACAGTGGGCTTTCTGAGGTAGAGAATTACTAGCTGGGAAAGTAGTAAAATTGACACAGAATCGGAATTGATGCCCCTACATGACAGAGTTGGTGAAACTTCCCTTCTCAGAGATCTTGAGGCACCTCAGAAATGAATTTTTCATTTTGGACAGAACATTCAGGATAAATATGATCTGTTTGAATTCCTGGTTTCTCATTAGGACAGTTTCTTAGGCTTCACTGGCAGAAGAAAAGGGTTTTGATAATCCAGGGTAAATCCTGACAAAAGCAAAGCACGGTATCTATGAAAAACTAACCCCTCAGAGGAGAACAACAGATAAAGGGCCAGGCCTACCTGACCCTGCAGGATAGGTAAGGTTAGTCTGGCAACAGGGGTATTTGGGAACTGCCCATCTCCTGCTAGAAGAGCTAGAGAAGACCCCTTCCGGAGAGACCACCAAGAGAGGAGAGCAGTAGGTGCTAATGATGAAGAATATTTTAATCAGGGGCGCCTGGGTGGCTCAGTGGATTAAGCCTCTGCCTTCGGCTCGGGCCATGATCTCAGTGTCCTGGGATTGAGCCCCGCATCGGGCTCTTTGCTCAGCAGGAGCCTGCTTTTCTATCTCTCTCTGCCTGACTCTCCGCCTACTTGTGATTTCTCTCTCTGTCAAATAAATACAGAAAATCTTTAAAAAAAAAAAAAAAGAATATTTTAATCAGCAGAGATGGTCAAAATGACAAAGTTCCATGATCAGAGTAAACATATGGGATTTAAAAATAAAAAATAAAAAAATGTTTTTGAAAGGACTTTTCTTTAAAGGAATTTAAACAAAAGACCTTTTTAAGAGACAGTTGGCTGTTTAAACCCAAAGTACAACTCACTGAGAGAATCGCCGCATTATTTATTGGGGTAGAAAGGACCTGGAATGTAGAAAGACCCATTCTGCAGAGGAAAAAATAGAATCACTAACAGGCCTCATGCCTTGCACAGCCAGTGGCTAGAATACCTACCCCATCATACCCTGTGCTAGAAGGCCACTAGAACCATTTCAACTATGTTAGTTTTTCTTGGAAGCCAACAAGTGTTTGCCCAGTTAAGAGCGCGGTAACAATCAGTCACGTTATGTTATAATGATTGTCGATATCTTTAAAAGCCTTGTCAAGTTCCTTTTTGAGTAACCCTCACCCCACCCTTAGAGAAATTTATCTGTGGTTCACCTCTTTGAAGTACCTCATTGTTGTTCCACATTTACCATAGCCGAAAAACAAACAAACAAAAAAAAAAGCTTTTTATTAACAAAGTGTTCAGAAGGGGGCGCCACTGTAAACAATGAGAGTTTTCGCTGCCCAGACAATTTTGTTGCAGAAACAGCTGAAAGCAATCAGGTCAGACAGAGCCAAGGGCTGGAGGGATTTTTAAAATGACAAAAACCGAACCAAATCTAACCAAAACAAAAATCAAAAATCAAAACCAATGGCCAAGATTTCAAGTTTGCTACTAAAGGTATGACATTCTCCTAAGACATGCGAGTGACTTGATCACTTTATTTATATATTTATATTTGAAGAAGAAGGAACTATTTGATGCAGCAAATCCAGGTTGGTTAAAAATTACCAGATAATCGGGCTCTCTGCTCAGCAGGGAGCCTGCTTCCTCCTCTCTCTCTCTGCCTGCCTCTCTGCCTACTTGTAACCTCTCTCTGTCAAATAAATAAATAAAAATGTTTAAAAAAAAAAAAAATTACCAGATATGGGGGCTCCTGGGTGGCTCAGTGGTTTAGGCCTCTGCCTTCGGCTCAGGTCATGATTTCAGGGTCCTGGAATGGAGCCCCACATCGGGCTCTCTGCTCAGCGGGGAGCCTGCTTCCCCCCTCTCTCTCTGCCTCCCTCTCTACCTACTTGTGATCTGTCTGTCAAATGGGTAAATAAGATCTTTAAATAAAGAATTACTAGATGTGAAATACATCGAGGGTATGGGAAGGAAAATGATTTCACCTGATCTGACTAGGAAGTGGTTGAAGCCTGAATTAAAGTGCCACAAAAAGAGTAGAGACCTGGGAAATATATGGGGTAAAAATCCCTAGAAAAACAGCAATAATAACTGGCTGCTCTTTATTGATCCAGATCCTGCGGTAGGCAAAGAAGAGCTGGTTTTAGCCAGAGGATGATCTCCGTTTGTCTTCATGATCTGGCATTTCCTGCAAGCCAGGCATGGGGCTCTGCACTAGAGCTGCAAATGCTGGGGGCCCTCATTGTCCCTTTTCTCTTCTCAGGGGGACAACGGGCATGTCCATGGTGCAGTGTGACAGGCTTTACCACAGGGAGATAATAGACTGCCAAGGGTAGGTAGGAGCTGGGAAAAGCCACTTAGGAACAGATTTTCAAGGGAGGTGATAGACAAGGGCAAAGCGAAGTATGAGGATGAGTGTGTCAAGTTTCAGAGTGCCAGGAGGCAGCACAGTGCATTCGGGAAACTACAGCAAGTTCATGACAACCGACAGCTGATCTGGCAGCGTCACCTGTGGATGGAGGCTGAGCCCCGGGGTTAACACTGGGGGTGAGAAGGTTTGTATACTATGGCGAGGAGGTGAGGTACTACACTGTGGGGGCACAGGGAGCTACCGGAGGATTTCAAATATCAGAATCGTAACCATAATAGAGTATTTCATTGCATCCTAGCTTTCATCAAGTGTAAGATGCACTATAGTTTATGTTCGACTAAGAAAGAGAAATGCTGTCAGTTAAAGTAGGATATGTCATCAAGTGCAAGGTGAGTGCCACCTTAAGAGATATTAAAATGGGGGGGGGGGCAAATCTTAGAACAAGTAAATTGTGGTAGTAGAATAATTAAGAAAGATCCAACACTTGGATCAACTAAAGAAGTGATTATTGCTTAGCATGTGCCCCAAAATATATTAAGTCCTAGAACAAGAGACGTGCTCATCTTGAAGCCTTGCAGCTGTTAGACCCAAGGTACAGTGGGCAGTAGCCAACGACCAGCAGGCCCCCATTGCCATGTGCAGACTCTAAGAGCAACTGCCTTTGAAAGAGAAAACGGTTGACAGTGGGCTTTCTGAGGTAGAGAATTACTAGCTGGGAAAGTAGTAAAATTGACACAGAATCGGAATTGATGCCCCTACATGACAGAGTTGGTGAAACTTCCCTTCTCAGAGATCTTGAGGCACCTCAGAAATGAATTTTTCATTTTGGACAGAACATTCAGGATAAATATGATCTGTTTGAATTCCTGGTTTCTCATTAGGACAGTTTCTTAGGCTTCACTGGCAGAAGAAAAGGGTTTTGATAATCCAGGGTAAATCCTGACAAAAGCAAAGCACGGTATCTATGAAAAACTAACCCCTCAGAGGAGAACAACAGATAAAGGGCCAGGCCTACCTGACCCTGCAGGATAGGTAAGGTTAGTCTGGCAACAGGGGTATTTGGGAACTGCCCATCTCCTGCTAGAAGAGCTAGAGAAGACCCCTTCCGGAGAGACCACCAAGAGAGGAGAGCAGTAGGTGCTAATGATGAAGAATATTTTAATCAGGGGCGCCTGGGTGGCTCAGTGGATTAAGCCTCTGCCTTCGGCTCGGGCCATGATCTCAGTGTCCTGGGATTGAGCCCCGCATCGGGCTCTTTGCTCAGCAGGAGCCTGCTTTTCTATCTCTCTCTGCCTGACTCTCCGCCTACTTGTGATTTCTCTCTCTGTCAAATAAATACATAAAATCTTTTAAAAAAAAAAAGAATATTTTAATCAGCAGAGATGGTCAAAATGACAAAGTTCCATGATCAGAGTAAACATATGGGATTTAAAAATAAAAAATAAAAAATTTTTTTTGAAAGGACTTTTCTTTAAAGGAATTTAAACAAAAGACCTTTTTAAGAGACAGTTGGCTGTTTAAACCCAAAGTACAACTCACTGAGAGAATCGCCGCATTATTTATTGGGGTAGAATGGACCTGGAATGTAGAAAGACCCATTCTGCAGAGGAAAAAATAGAATCACTAACAGGCCTCATGCCTTGCACAGCCAGTGGCTAGAATACCTACCCCATCATACCCTGTGCTAGAAGGCCACTAGAACCATTTCAACTATGTTAGTTTTTCTTGGAAGCCAACAAGTGTTTGCCCAGTTAAGAGCGCGGTAACAATCAGTCACGTTATGTTATAATGATTGTCGATATCTTTAAAAGCCTTGTCAAGTTCCTTTTTGAGTAACCCTCACCCCACCCTTAGAGAAATTTATCTGTGGTTCACCTCTTTGAAGTACCTCATTGTTGTTCCACATTTACCATAGCCGAAAAACAAACAAACAAAAAAAAAGCTTTTTCTTAACAAAGTGTTCAGAAGGGGGCGCCACTGTAAACAATGAGAGTTTTCGCTGCCCGGACAATTTTGTTGCAGAAACAGCTGAAAGCAATCAGGTCAGACAGAGCCAAGGGCTGGAGGGATTTTTAAAATGACAAAAACCGAACCAAATCTAACCAAAACAAAAATCAAAACCAATGGCCAAGATTTCAAGTTTGCTACTAAAGGTATGACATTCTCCTAAGACATGCGAGTGACTTGATCACTTTATTTATATATTTATATTTGAAGAAGAAGGAACTATTTGATGCAGCAAATCCACGTTGGTTAAAAATTACCAGATATGGGGGCTCCTGGGTGGCTCAGTGGTTTAGGCCTCTGACTTCAGCTCAGGTCATGATTTCAGGGTCCTGGGATGGAGCCCCACATCGGGCTCTCTGCTCAGCGGGGAGCCTGCTTCCCCCCTCTCTCTCTGCCTCCCTCTCTACCTACTTGTGATCTGTCTGTCAAATGGGTAAATAAGATCTTTAAATAAAGAATTACTAGATGTGAAATACATCGAGGGTATGGGAAGGAAAATGATTTCACCTGATCTGACTAGGAAGTGATTGAAGCCTGAATTAAAGTGCCACAAAAAGAGTAGAGACCTGGGAAATATATGGGGTAAAAATCCCTAGAAAAACAGCAATAATAACTGGCTGCTCTTTATTGATCCAGATCCTGCGGTAGGCAAAGAAGAGCTGGTTTTAGCCAGAGGATGATCTCCGTTTGTCTTCATGATCTGGCATTTCCTGCAAGCCAGGCATGGGGCTCTGCACTAGAGCTGCAAATGCTGGGGGCCCTCATTGTCCCTTTTCTCTTCTCAGGGGGACAACGGGCATGTCCATGGTGCAGTGTGACAGGCTTTACCACAGGGAGATAATAGACTGCCAAGGGTAGGTGGGAGCTGGGAAAAGCCACTTAGGAACAGATTTTCAAGGGAGGTGATAGACAAGGGCAAAGCGAAGAATGAGGATGAGTGTGTCAAGTTTCAGAGTGCCAGGAGGCAGCACAGTGCATTCGGGAAACTACAGCAAGTTCATGACAACCGACAACTGATCTGGCAGCATCACCTGGGGATGGAGGCTGAGCCCCGGGGTTAACACTGGGGGTGAGAAGGTTTGTATACTATGGCGAGGAGGTGAGATACTACACTGTGGGGGCACAGGGAGCTACCGGAGGATTTCAAATATCAGAATCGTAACCATAATAGAGTATTTCATTGCATCCTAGGTTTCATCAAGTGTAAGATGCACTATAGTTTATGTTCGACTAAGAAAGAGAAATGCTGTCAGTTAAAGTAGGATATGTCATCAAGTGCAAGGTGAGTGCCACCTTAAGAGATATTAAAATGGGGGGGGACAAATCTTAGAACAAGTAAATTGTGGTAGTAGAATAATTAAGAAAGATCCAACACTTGGATCAACTAAAGAAGTGATTATTGCTTAGCATGTGCCCCAAACTATATTAAGTCCTAGAACAAGAGACGTGCTCATCTTGAAGCCTTGCAGCTGTTAGACCCAAGGTACAGAGGGCAGTAGCCAACGACCAGCAGGCTCCAAGTGCCATGTGCAGACTCTAAGAGCAACTGCCTTTGAAAGAGAAAACGGTTGACAGTGGGCTTTCTGAGGTAGAGAATTACTAGCTGGGAAAGTAGTAAAATTGACACAGAATCGGAATTGATGCCCCTACATGACAGAGTTGGTGAAACTTCCCTTCTCAGAGATCTTGAGGCACCTCAGAAATGAATTTTTCATTTTGGACAGAACATTCAGGATAAATATGATCTGTTTGAATTCCTGGTTTCTCATTAGGACAGTTTCTTAGGCTTCACTGGCAGAAGAAAAGGGTTTTGATAATCCAGGGTAAATCCTGACAAAAGCAAAGCACGGTATCTATGAAAAACTAACCCCTCAGAGGAGAACAACAGATAAAGGGCCAGGCCTACCTGACCCTGCAGGATAGGTAAGGTTAGTCTGGCAACAGGGGTATTTGGGAACTGCCCATCTCCTGCTAGAAGAGCTAGAGAAGACCCCTTCCGGAGAGACCACCAAGAGAGGAGAGCAGTAGGTGCTAATGATGAAGAATATTTTAATCAGGGGCGCCTGGGTGGCTCAGTGGATTAAGCCTCTGCCTTCGGCTCGGGCCATGATCTCAGTGTCCTGGGATTGAGCCCCGCATCGGGCTCTTTGCTCAGCAGGAGCCTGCTTTTCTATCTCTCTCTGCCTGACTCTCCGCCTACTTGTGATTTCTCTCTCTGTCAAATAAATACAGAAAATCTTTAAAAAAAAAAAAAAAGAATATTTTAATCAGCAGAGATGGTCAAAATGACAAAGTTCCATGATCAGAGTAAACATATGGGATTTAAAAATAAAAAATAAAAAAATGTTTTTGAAAGGACTTTTCTTTAAAGGAATTTAAACAAAAGACCTTTTTAAGAGACAGTTGGCTGTTTAAACCCAAAGTACAACTCACTGAGAGAATCGCCGCATTATTTATTGGGGTAGAAAGGACCTGGAATGTAGAAAGACCCATTCTGCAGAGGAAAAAATAGAATCACTAACAGGCCTCATGCCTTGCACAGCCAGTGGCTAGAATACCTACCCCATCATACCCTGTGCTAGAAGGCCACTAGAACCATTTCAACTATGTTAGTTTTTCTTGGAAGCCAACAAGTGTTTGCCCAGTCAAGAGCGCGGTAACAATCAGTCACGTTATGTTATAATGATTGTCGATATCTTTAAAAGCCTTGTCAAGTTCCTTTTTGAGTAACCCTCACCCCACCCTTAGAGAAATTTATCTGTGGTTCACCTCTTTGAAGTACCTCATTGTTGTTCCACATTTACCATAGCCGAAAAACAAACAAACAAAAAAAAAGCTTTTTCTTAACAAAGTGTTCAGAAGGGGGCGCCACTGTAAACAATGAGAGTTTTCGCTGCCCAGACAATTTTGTTGCAGAAACAGCTGAAAGCAATCAGGTCAGACAGAGCCAAGGGCTGGAGGGATTTTTAAAATGACAAAAACCGAACCAAATCTAACCAAAACAAAAATCAAAAATCAAAACCAATGGCCAAGATTTCAAGTTTGCTACTAAAGGTATGACATTCTCCTAAGACATGCGAGTGACTTGATCACTTTATTTATATATTTATATTTGAAGAAGAAGGAACTATTTGATGCAGCAAATCCACGTTGGTTAAAAATTACCAGATAATCGGGCTCTCTGCTCAGCAGGGAGCCTGCTTCCTCCTCTCTCTCTCTGCCTGCCTCTCTGCCTACTTGTAACCTCTCTCTGTCAAATAAATAAATAAAAATCTTAAAAAAAAAAAAATTACCAGATATGGGGGCTCCTGGGTGGCTCAGTGGTTTAGGCCTCTGCCTTCGGCTCAGGTCATGATTTCAGGGTCCTGGAATGGAGCCCCACATCGGGCTCTCTGCTCAGCGGGGAGCCTGCTTCCCCCCTCTCTTTCTGCCTCCCTCTCTACCTACTTGTGATCTGTCTGTCAAATGGGTAAATAAGATCTTTAAATAAAGAATTACTAGATGTGAAATACATCGAGGGTATGGGAAGGAAAATGATTTCACCTGATCTGACTAGGAAGTGGTTGAAGCCTGAATTAAAGTGCCACAAAAAGAGTAGAGACCTGGGAAATATATGGGGTAAAAATCCCTATAAAAACAGCAATAATAACTGGCTGCTCTTTATTGATCCAGATCCTGCGGTAGGCAAAGAAGAGCTGGTTTTAGCCAGAGGATGATCTCCGTTTGTCTTCATGATCTGGCATTTCCTGCAAGCCAGGCATGGGGCTCTGCACTAGAGCTGCAAATGCTGGGGGCCCTCATTGTCCCTTTTCTCTTCTCAGGGGGACAACGGGCATGTCCATGGTGCAGTGTGACAGGCTTTACCACAGGGAGAAAATAGACTGCCAAGGGTAGGTGGGAGCTGGGAAAAGCCACTTAGGAACAGATTTTCAAGGGAGGTGATAGACAAGGGCAAAGCGAAGAATGAGGATGAGTGTGTCAAGTTTCAGAGTGCCAGGAGGCAGCACAGTGCATTCGGGAAACTACAGCAAGTTCATGACAACCGACAGCTGATCTGGCAGCGTCACCTGTGGATGGAGGCTGAGCCCCGGGGTTAACACTGGGGGTGAGAAGGTTTGTATACTATGGCGAGGAGGTGAGGTACTACACTGTGGGGGCACAGGGAGCTACCGGAGGATTTCAAATATCAGAATCGTAACCATAATAGAGTATTTCATTGCATCCTAGCTTTCATCAAGTGTAAGATGCACTATAGTTTATGTTCGACTAAGAAAGAGAAATGCTGTCAGTTAAAGTAGGATATGTCATCAAGTGCAAGGTGAGTGCCACCTTAAGAGATATTAAAATGGGGGGGGGGACAAATCTTAGAACAAGTAAATTGTGGTAGTAGAATAATTAAGAAAGATCCAACACTTGGATCAACTAAAGAAGTGATTATTGCTTAGCATGTGCCCCAAACTATATTAAGTCCTAGAACAAGAGACGTGCTCATCTTGAAGCCTTGCAGCTGTTAGACCCAAGGTACAGAGGGCAGTAGCCAACGACCAGCAGGCTCCAAGTGCCATGTGCAGACTCTAAGAGCAACTGCCTTTGAAAGAGAAAACGGTTGACAGTGGGCTTTCTGAGGTAGAGAATTACTAGCTGGGAAAGTAGTAAAATTGACACAGAATCGGAATTGATGCCCCTACATGACAGAGTTGGTGAAACTTCCCTTCTCAGAGATCTTGAGGCACCTCAGAAATGAATTTTTCATTTTGGACAGAACATTCAGGATAAATATGATCTGTTTGAATTCCTGGTTTCTCATTAGGACAGTTTCTTAGGCTTCACTGGCAGAAGAAAAGGGTTTTGATAATCCAGGGTAAATCCTGACAAAAGCAAAGCACGGTATCTATGAAAAACTAACCCCTCAGAGGAGAACAACAGATAAAGGGCCAGGCCTACCTGACCCTGCAGGATAGGTAAGGTTAGTCTGGCAACAGGGGTATTTGGGAACTGCCCATCTCCTGCTAGAAGAGCTAGAGGAGACCCCTTCCGGAGAGACCACCAAGAGAGGAGAGCAGTAGGTGCTAATGATGAAGAATATTTTAATCAGGGGCGCCTGGGTGGCTCAGTGGATTAAGCCTCTGCCTTCGGCTCGGGCCATGATCTCAGTGTCCTGGGATTGAGCCCCGCATCGGGCTCTTTGCTCAGCAGGAGCCTGCTTTTCTATCTCTCTCTGCCTGACTCTCCGCCTACTTGTGATTTCTCTCTCTGTCAAATACTGTGGAACTTTCCCCCATACCACTATGGTTCCTGGCCAGACAGGAGCACTTGACCTTCCCTAACACACCTGGTACAGAAGATCCCTGACTTCACCTTGGTTCAGTTTATGGTTTTTTGACTTTTTATAATAGTGCAGAAGTGATATGCATTTAGTTTGGATCTTTTCCCAGGCTGGCGATCTACAGTAGGGTCCTCTTTTGTAATGCTGGGCAGAGGCAGCGAGCACAGCCCCCAGGCAAACCACGTGATCACGAGGGTCAGCAACCAACACACTTGAACCGTCCTGTTCTGGCTTTCAGTGCAGTGTTCAGTAAGTTACATGAGATACCAGACACTTTATTGTGAAATAGGCTTTGTGTTAGAGGATTTTGCCCAACTGTGCAATACTTTAAGTGTTCTCAAGACATTTAAGTTTGGCGGGGCTAAGCTCTGATGTTCAGTCACTTAGGTGTTTTCCATGCATTTTCAACTAAAGAGATTTCCAGCTAAACAATGGGTTTATTAGAAGCCAAGGCCGTCATAAGCTGAGGAACATCTGTCTATACTGTGCGCCTCTGTGTTTTCCTTCATTGCTTCCTGTCTCTTATTCCTTTGTCTTTCTGTTGATCTGTCACTCCACATGAAGCTCCAGTCAAATACAACTTCTTTTTTTTTTTAGGTTATTTATTTATTTACTTATTAGAGAAAGCATAAGCAGAGGGGGAGGCAAAGAGTGAAGCAGGCTCCCCACTGAGCAGTGAGCCCGATGTGGAACTCAATCCCAGGACCCTGAGATCATGACCTGAGCCACCCAAGCGCCCCCAGGCTATGGTTATTTCAAGAAAAAGTCCTATTTGTGAATTCTTCATCTAGTGAAGATGAATTAAAATCAGAAAGTCAACTCTGCCACCTTTAAAAACCCAGGAACAGAAAAAAATTCCACGAGCAGGTATAACCCTATCCACAATAAATCACTTTCAATCCAGTCCTGAAAACTAATACAGAGTAGGAAGAAAGCATTACAGAAAAATTTTGTTTTCATTAATCAAGCTGGAAAATAACGGGCCTTCCATGAATGCCCTTTAGGAAGGCAGTTCTTATAGTTTTATGTTGATAGAAACTCACATTACATTTGAAATGCATGTTAAAACCATGACTGTAGATTAACTACCACTTTCAGTCGTCAGAAGATGAAAAATGGTCAAGAGTCACCCAAACTGAATCCTGGTTCCTCCTGGAAAATGTGTTCCTAAATATTTTCCCCCTGAACTACTGTGCTCTTTCTGTATCTTACACAGCAGACACTGCGATGCACAAACACATCCAGAAGGCCTTTGAGGGCTGACAGCCTGCTGGAACAATGAGGAATTCACCTGGGTTTCTGCCTTTCTGCCGGGCCCAGAAAGTTCTGGGTAACCCAGGTGACGTGTCATGAGAATACATGTGTAGCTCACACCATATGTATTATCTCCTCAGGGTAGACACCAAAATCCATGTTCCTATATGAAAATCCGAGATGCGTACAGAAATCAAGAGTGATTCTGTCATCTTGAAAGAAAAACACACTGTTGCGCTGCCACATGCCTCGTTTCTCCTTGAGTGACTGCAGGAAGTAGCGATTGCAGTCAGAAATCTCAGAAAGAAAAATTAGAGTAAGGGCAACACCTGAAGTTTATTCCTGAAAATACTTGGAGAACGACTGTGACCAATAAACCAGGGCTTAGTTCATGAGACTGTCAATGAGCTTATAACATCCCATGTCCTGGTCAAACCCTCATGTCTGGGAGATGGAGGGACGTCTTCATCTTCCAGAGCTACTATTAGGGAAAAAGGTGGAGACAATACTGACTGAGTCCCTACTTCAGCAGGAGAGCCAAAAACACCTTGCCCCTCCATAATCCCAAATGAAAATAAACATCTCGGGGCGCCTGGGTGGTTTAAGCTTCTGCCTTTGGCTGGGATCAAGCCCCACGTCGGGTTCTTTGCTCAGCGGGGAGCCCACTTCCCTCCTTCTCTCTCTGCCTGCCTCTCTGCCTACTTGTAATCTCTGCCTGTCAAATAAATAAAATAAATAAAATCTTTAAAAAAGAAGAGAAAAGAAACATCTCATTTTACTAGTGTGCAGCAGTGACTATGCAGGAGAAATTATTATTATTTTATTATTAGATGATATATTATTATTATTATTATTATTATTATTATACTATATTGTTAACCTTTTGAATTCGGACACCTAAAATTTTTAATAAAATATGAAGGCCTTTTTTTTTTAAGATTTTATTTATTTGAAAGACAGAGATCACAAGTAGGCAGAGAGGCAGGCAGAGAGGGGGAAGCAGGCTCCCCACTGAACAGAGAATCCGATGCAGGACTTGATCCCAGGACCCTGGGATCATGACCTGGGCTGAAGGCAAGAGGCTTTAGCCCACTGAGCCACCCAGGCGCCCCATGAAGGCTTTTTTTTTTTTTTTAAGATTTTACCTATTTATTTGACAGAGAGATCACAAGTAGGCAGAGAGGCAGGCAGAGAGAGAGAGAGGAGGAAGCAGGCTCCCCGCTGAGCAGAGAGCCCGACATGGGACTTGATCCCAGGACCCTGAGATCATGACCTGAGCCGAAGGCAGCGGCTTAACCCACTGAGCCACCCAGGCGCCCCATGAAGGCTTTTTTTAAAGAACAAAAACTTCAGACTATATCTTTATCCTATCAGTTCCCACTACAACTGGCTTCTGTCTTGGCCAACATTTAGCCATTCAGATAAAGTCCGTATTTAGTGCTTCGTGTGTATGCATGTGTAAAATAAGCGGACAGTCATAAATCTTTAAGATTGTGTATAATAACCGTGAAATAAGGATTCTTGATACACAAGGTCTCGTCTGGGGAAAACAGCTGGAGAACAGTATGCAGTTTTCAAATGACGAAGGGGAAATACGCATTCGGTTATGAGAAAGGGAAGGAGAACAAGACCAAATATTAATAAAAGGGAAAAAAGCTTTTTCTGCCATCTTTCCGTGCCGCAGTAACAGTGTGAACAAATGTCCCACAGATGCCCTCAAGAACATTAACACTGCTGAAAGGGGGGGCGAAGGTCAGGTTCTTAGGAGGCCCTGCACCAAAGTCATCGTCCCGTTTCCTCACTGTGATGACGAAGCATGAGTACATTGGCAAATTTGAAATTATTGATGACCACAGAGCTGGGAAAACTGCTGTGAACCTCACGGGCAAGTTAAACAAGTGTGGCATGACCAGCCCTAGACTTGTATAACTGAAAGATCTAGAAAAGTGGCAGAATATTTCCATCCCCTCAGTTTGGTTTCACTGCATGGAAAAATTCTTCTGGCATCATGCACCATGAAGAAGGAAGAATCCAGGCAGGAGGGAAAATCCTGGGATTCCTTTTTCCTAGAAATATAATATACATGGCACGTGAAATGCCTCAATGGGGAAAAAAAAGGAAAATAAATTACAGTCAACTAATGTTTGACAAGACTCCCAAACAATTCAATGGGGGTAAGAACGGTATTTTACTCCCAAGCAGCCACATGCAAATAATGAAACAGGAGTCCTGCCTAACACCATACAGAGAAAATAACCCCAAATGCATCAAAGACATAAGTGTAAGCATTAAAATGATAAAGTTCGAGATGCCTGGGTAGCTCAGTTGGTTGGACGGCTGCCTTCTGCTCAGGTCATGATCCCGGAGATCCCGGATTGAGTCCTGCATCAGGCTCCAAGCTCCACAGGGAGTCTGCTTCTCCCTCTGACCTTCTCCTCGCTCATGCTCTCTCTCATTGTCTCTTTCTCAAATAAATAAAATCTTTTAAAAAATAAAAATAAAGTAAAATGATAAAGTTTTCAGAAGAAAACACAAAGGTAAATGTTAGTGGTCTTGAATCTAACAACGGCTCCTCAGCCAAACACCAAAGTACAAGCAACTTAAAAAAAATAATAAACAAATAAATGCGACTCAACCAAAATATCCCAGTTTTGTGCTTCCAAGGACCCCATTGACAAAGTCAAAAGACAAGCCACTATATGGGAGAAAATATTTGCAGGTCATATATAAGGAACATGCATTCAGACTGTGTGAAGAATTCTTTTTTTTTTTTTTAGATTTTTTTTTATATTTATTTGAAAGAGAGAAATCACAAGTAGATGGAGAGGCAGGCAGAGAGAGAGAGAGGGAAGCAGGCTCCCTGCTGAGCAGAGAGCCCGATGCGGGTCTCGATCCCAGGACCCTGAGATCATGACCCGAGCCGAAGGCAGCGGCTTAACCCACTGAGCCTCCCAGGCACCCAAGAATTCTTACAACTCAAATAAAAAGACAACCAAGTTAAGAAATGAGCAAAGAGGGGCGCCTGGGTGGCTCAGCGGGTTAAGCTGCTGCCTTCCGCTCAGGTCTTGAACTCAGAGTCCTGGGATCGAGCCCCGTGCTTTCTGCTCAGCAGGGAGCCTGCTTCTTCCTCTCTCTCTGCCTGCCTCTCTGCCTGCTTGTGATCTCTCTCAATAAATCTCTCTGAAATAAATAAATAAAATCTCTTAAAAAATGAGCAAAGAACTTGAATATACATTTCTCTAATATTCAAATGTATACATTAATATATAAATGTATATATAAATATATTTTACATGATCATATATTTATATAAACATATTTATGTAAATATATTTACATTCTTAAATATGTATTTAAATATAAATAAAATATGAAATATATAATATATATTTAAAGATACATATAAGGTATATATAAAATATATGGGACAATAAGCACGTGTAAATATGCTCAACATCACTAATCATTCGGGAAATGCAAATCAAAACCATGGTGAGATACCACCTCCCACCCACGTGGATGGCTACTATCAAAAACCCCAAAAGCAGGTGTTGGAAGGATGTGAAGAGCTGGAACCTGTAAATTGCTGGTGGGCTTGGAAAATGGCACAGCCACATTAGAAATGGTTTAGTAGCTCCTCAAAATGCAGAACACAGAGTTGCCATATGACACACCAATATCACTCCTGTGTATAGAGCCAAGAAAAAAACTATGCCCACACAAAAACTTGTGCATGAAGGTTGAGGGTTTATTCGTAATAGCGAAAAGGTGAGAACAACCCTGATGTTCATCAACTGATGAAGAGATAAATAAAATGTGATCCATCCAGCCTGTGGAATATTATTCAGCCTTGAAAAGGAATAGAATTTTGATATGTGCCACGACACAGAGGAGCCTTGAAAACATTCTGCTGATTGAGAGAAGTCAGTCACAGAAGACCACGTATTGCATAATTTGATTTATATGGAATTTCCAGAATAGCTAAATCTACAGAGACCGAAAGTAGATTAGCGGTTGCCTAAGACTGGTGGTGATGGCTAAAGTTTTCTTTTGAGGATGATGAAAATGTGTAGGTAGTTCAGTATAGTATAGTTAAATATAGTGAAAGCCATTAAATTGTCCACATTAGATGGTGAGTGGTATGGCCTGTGAATTATATCTCAATTAAGCTGTCATCGAAAAATGCAAAGAACTTCTCTATTTATCAAGTACAAAAAGAATGAACTTGATTAAAAACATCAAAAATGGGGAAAATAAAAACAAAATAAGATGGGAGGAATAAAAGTATGACTGTTTATCATTAATTTAAATGTGTACAGACTGACTTTTTCTATTAAAGCACCTATCAAGAGGTTACAGATCCACGCTGTTCAAGAAACATACTTAAAATGCAAAAGGGATTGAGAATGTATCAGGTGAGGAGATACCATGCAAAAGAGAAAGCCGGAATGGCAAAATTCATCGCAGACAAGTTGGGTCTAAAGTTATAGGTACTGGGACGCCTGGGTGGCTAAGTGGGTTAAGCCGCTGCCTTCGGCTCAGGTCATGATCTCAGCGTCCTGGGATCGAGCCCCGAATCGGGCTCTCTGCTCAGCAGGGAGCCTGCTTCCTCCTCTCTCTCTGCCTGCCTCTCTGCCTGCCTGTAATCTCTGTCTGTCAAATAAATAAATAAAATCTTTAAAAAAAAATAAAGTTATAGGTACTAAGATGAAGAGGGACATTGTTAAAGGCAGAGTTTGGAAAGAAGATGTAAAAGGTATAAGCAGGTATACATCTAACAACATAATACCTGAAGACTCTAAAAATGCAATAACAAGGTAAAATTTTAGCTTTTCAAATGGGAGTATCTACTAGAAGGAGGGAAAAACAAGGACACACAGAAAATAGACATCCTGGGGCGCCTGGGTGGCTCAGTGGGTTAAAGCCTCTGCCTTCGGCTCAGGTCATGATCCCAGGGTCCTAGGATCGAGCCCCACATCAGTCTCTCTGCTCCGCGGGGAGCCTGCTTCCTCCTCTCTCTCACTCTCTGCCTGCCTCTCTGCCTACTTGTGATCTCTGTCTGTCAAATAAATAAATAAAATCTTAAAAAAAAAAAAGAAAATAGACATCCTTATTTCCCTCGGAAAACATTTCTTTCTTACACCTAAGGAAAGCCATATTTGTAAAGATTAATTGCATACTAGGCAACAAAGGAAACCTTTACAAGCCTTCCAAATTAAAGATTTAAAGAACAGTTCTTTGATCACAATCCGGTAGAATCAGAATTAGATAACCTGGTAACAAAAAATTGAAACTACATACAAGTTAAGAAATACAGTCTTCAGTCAAAGAAGAAATCATAAGACAACTGAAGAAAATCTTGAAAGCAATGGAAAGGAGACTATTTCATACCAAAACTTACAGAAGACACCAGAAGTTATACTCTAAGGAGACTTTAGTGTCAAATGTCTTCAATTTCAAACATTTTTTTAAATAAAAGAAAGTACTCATTTAAACCCATCAGAAAAGGGCAGCTCAATCCAAAGAAAGGAAGTAGTTATAATAAAGATAAATTTTTAAACTAATAAAAAATATCAGGGGCAAATAAACTCAAAGTTGTTTCTATGAAAGACTAATGAAATAATAATAATAAAAAAAAACTTCACATGCCCTATTAAGGATAAGAGAGGGGGAAGATGGGGTGTGGGAGGAGGTGGGGAGAGGGAAGGGGAATGGGGAAAGGGGGGTTTCAGGGAGGAGGGGACAGAGAGAGGGAGAGAGTTGCAAAACAGATAAGGATTGGGAACAGAGATATAAAAGCAAATGCATAATATAAAAGAATCACTAAACTGCAAGGCACTTTATACTAATCAATTTGATAACCTAGAAGAAACGATGATTTCCTAGGAAAACAAAATCATCCAAATGATTCAAGAATGGAAAATTAAGAAGATGAGTTCCAAGATCAGACAGGTTTGCAGCTGGATAACTGTCATTCTACTGTTAAATGGCAACAGGCAATTAAACAATAATAAGTCAATTCACTTGATGAAGCTGAGCACAATTTTAATACCCAAACCTGAGAGGGAGGAACGGGGAAGCTATTAACAAATCTGGCTTAGGACAGATTAGTTAACAGAAACTGAACTAATGTTAGCAAATAACAGAAGTCAGGCATCTATCAAAGGACTATATCCTGAGACCAACTTGGATTCATTCCAGGAAAATAAAGGGAGCTCAAGACCAGAAAATCAATAAGATTTACCTCATCACTAAATTAACTGTGAAAAAACTCTTAAGACCATAGCAATAAATGCATTTGATAAAAAAATAAAGGCACCTGATAAAAGGTGAGCAACCATTCTTTATAAAAATGAAGATAAAAACAGAAGGACGTTATGCAGGAGGGATTATTAACTGGGAAGCACTAGATCAAGAGGTAGATAAAATGAGCCCATATTTGTTAAACAGTGACAGAGCCCCATGCGTGCGTGGATAGAGGCGAATGAGCTCATGGATGAGCACCAGGCTGTCAACAGGTATTATAGGGACAAAGGCAGCGGTGACTAGAGGAGAGTCTTAACAACAGGGAAGAAGGTAAAAGGAGGATTGCAGTTAAAAATTGTGCATGATACAAACACATGCAAATAAGACCGGATATTTTCCGGTATATAGTTTTTTAAAACCCTGCACACATTACTGGAACTACCAACTCTTGCTTTCAGCTCCGCAGCCCTCGCGTGCTTTCCCAGTACCAGGATGCAGGGGTAGATCCTCCGTTGGTGACATCCTATGTCATTGTACTCCTAAAGGGACAGGTGAAACAGCGCAGGGGCTTGAGGTCGGAACTTAGGCATCGCTGCGCCCACCCCAGCTCCCTGCTCGCCCAGCCCCCACTCTGAAGCGGCAGGCACTTGGAGCTGTTAAGAAGCAGGGATCTGAGCAGTTCTCTGGTTTCCCCTGGAGCCATCTGCATCCATCATATTTCCCACAGCTCTCCCCGAGTGTTGGTGCTGGCTCCCCCCGAGAGTTCCTTTAACTCCAGGCATACCCTTCTTATGACAGCACCTAGTACTCCCCGTCACAGTGCTCTGTCTGTCACATGCATCCATTGATCAACTTTGTGCTGGTTGAGGGCTGGAGCCCCCTCCTGTTAACTTCTCAAGTCCGTTTCTAATGCAGCAGCACCTGGCACTTAAGCACCCTGTCAGTACCTGCCAAATGAATGAAATGTACTCAAAACATAGTATGAAGTCTGCGTTCTGAAACTCCTTTTTGGAGCTGTTTGCTATCATTTTCCCAGGCAATTAAAAAAATTTCCAGCCTTGCTGACAACAACCTGAAGGGGTAAAGGAATGCCGGGATGCCCCATGGGACATGTCACTCTGGATGGTCCTTCAGCAGCAGGGACTTAGATAGCGCTCTTCCAAACCCAGCAGGATGGTGGAATGGGTACGTGGCTGAGTGCCTCCTGGGTCTGACCCTGTGTGACGCCACCCAGTGCCTGCAGCTGCCCTCTGGAAGGTGTTGCTTTTGCGGCAGAACCAGAGGGCACCAAGCATGTGTCTGTCTCCAAAGTCCTGGGCACCACATCACAATGCCTTCCTGAGAAGCAGAATCAAGGACAGTTGCTGATCTTCATTCCTTCCCACCAAAGGTATCTCATACACCATCTTTGGAAGTTGGAGCCAGGGGGTGCCTGGGTGGCTCAGTCGGTTAAGTGTCTGCCTTCAGCTCAGGTCATGATCCCAGGGTCCTGGGATCGAGTCCCACACATTTGCCTCCCTGCTCAGCGGGGAGCCTGCTTCCCCTTCTCCCTCTGCCATTCCCCCCACTTGTGCTTTCTGGCTCTCTGTGTGTCAAATAAGTGAATAAAATTTTTTTAAAAAGTTTGGGCCATACTCTTTAGCCATTCTACTTTCCCTGGGGTAATTTGCCACCTCCCTGAATTTACCTGAATCTTTCCCAAAATCTACTTATCTTCCAGCCTTCTTGACCATAATGAGTCTATAAATTTTCAATAGACAGTGTGAACTTACACTTGCTAATATTTGCATAACATGCACCTCTTTCGATCTCAAAGAAAAGCTTTGCACCGCAATGGTCTCTAATCTCCAATTAGGTTCTGTTCCGGGATCCCACTGGAATTCTACGCGCCTGTCCCCTAAGATCCCATAAATTGTGGTCCAGTTTCCCAGCCACCCAAGGAAAGCACATGGTAAATCTTGCTGAAGTATGAGTAAGAGCCAACGAAAGGGAACATATTTATCTGCCTCGAATGCTGGGACCTGAGGAAAGCAAGTTTCATTACAGACAAATCAGGAAGGAGGTGCAGATTGCTTTTTATGTCACTCTGGAGTGGAGGTCTGCCATTGATCATTAAGGCCATTTCCTGCAATGCACTCACCAAAGTGATACTCACTTCGGAGTGGACAAAACTTAGGAAATGGCCAAGGGGAGCTCTGCTTACACTTTACACTCTCAGCATTTATTTGTATTATTTTCTTTATAGGGCAGTATTGAGACTTGAAACCACATTGAAAAAGCAAAGCTTGTCATCCTGTGGCCTTGGGTCAAGAATAGAGATGAGATAGTGCTGCTCGTGTCAGTTTCAACCTCCAGTGGCCAAGGGTTTGATCTGATGCTCTTTCAAGTTTTCACCATAGCCTTTCTCAAGCTCAATGGCCAATAATCCCACAGGAGGAGATTTTAGGGCCCTCTCAAACTTCTGTTTTGCTATCTCTCCCCAGCCTGCTTTCTCTGCAAAAGTCACCACTTTGCCTGTGCATCTACCACCTCTTAGAGCCTTTGGAATCAGCCACGAATTGCAGTGCTGATTCCTTCCATGACCACATATTGTTTACAGGAAAACTCTTCTTCGTTATGCCTTGCCAGTCAGAGTGACGGTTTCATCCGCAACCTGGACCAGGTTCGGGAATGTTCTACACATAAATGTGAGCAAATGTCTTCTGTATTGAGAGACATGTACAATCTGTAAATGGAATCTATTGAAAAACCAGTACATAGGGTACACTTATGTCCTGACCCAGCTGGAAGGAGGCAATTCATTTCTATCTTTCAGAAAATTGGTGTAACACATTGATTTTCATAACAAAGAAAGCAGTTTTGTGTCCTCTACCAAAAGACTGTCATAGTAAGCAATAAATTGCCTCTTTGGGGTGAACAAATTAATAAGATATTTTCTAAATTTCAAAATAACAAAGACAGAACGATGTCTGTAATGCTAAGTGCATCCCCTTAGTGGCAGGGCACTGTGTCATGGACCACCTGAGCAATGACACATGGCGGCCGGTAGTCTGATTTGTACATCAATTCACCTGGCAACCTGTTAAAAGAAAGTCTTGCACATGACAAGCTTTCAATAAGACACTGACAAGATGGCCAGGAAGCCCCCTTAGCTGGCTTTTTCAGGTGTCCAGACATCTAGTCAACCTACCTCACCAACTCATCACCATGCTTACTGGAGTAAACCCAATCTCTTCCTTCCCCCCTGGAGATGGGAGAAGAGCCACTCACACGTTTGTATGGAATTCTCATTCCCCCTCGCTCTGTCCCCACATGGCGCTGTCCGTGTAATAAATAAACAAATCTTTATGTCACCCGGAAGTTCCTGGGTCACAACTCGGACAATTTTGGGTCACTACAGCCTTTTGTTTTTCTCTCCACCTTAAGCCTTCTGGGTGACCAACAACTATCTAAAACTCATTTTGCTGCCATATGCTGTTGTTCTGCTTCATCTTCCCAGTAAAGTTCAGTATTTTTCCCTAAAGTTTGGTTTATCAGTATCTCCAGCGTCTATCTCCAGCTAGGGTCATGATCCCAGGTCCTGGGATCAAGTCCCACTCTGGACTTCCTGCTCTGAGAGAAGCCTGCTTCTGTCTCTGCCTCCCATCTCTTATGAATAAATAAAGAAAATCTTAAAAAAAATTAAAAAAACCATTTCTATCTTCCCACTTTTAAAGATTAATTCTAGGGGCGCCTGGGTGGCTCAGTGGGTTAAGCCGCTGCCTTTGGCTCAGGTCATGATCTCAGGGTCCTGGGATCGAGTCCCGCATCGGGCTCTCTGCTCAGCAGGGGGCCTGCTTTCCTCTCTCTCTCACTGCCTGCCTCTCTGTCTACTTGTAATTTCTCTCTGTCAAATAAATAATTAAAATCTTTAAAAAAAATAAATAAAGATTAATTCTAGGAATTATTGCTATAAATCCAGTGTCCTATCTCTTTCTTAAAAAGTCTTCTCCAGGGCACCTGGGTGTCTCAGTTGATTAAATGTCTGACTCAAAATTTTGGCTCAAGTCATGATCTCAGGATCATGGGATTGAGCCCTTAGTGAGGCCTCTGTGCTCAATGGGGAGTCTGCTTCTCTCCTTTTCCCTTTGCCCCACCCCCCCTACTCACATGTGCACACACGTGTTGTCTCTCTCTCTCTCAATAAATAAATAAACAAATCTTTAAAAAGTCTTCTCCAAAGGGAGTTTGAGAAATAGTCCAGTAAGGGGCTGGAAGAAAATATTATAAGTATTATTCATATTTCATGTCATCCATTTAACTGTTTAGCTTTTGCATGCCTTTTATAATAATTTAGTAGAGTAGTAGAGTTTATAATTTATCAAAAATTTGCTTAAATTTGTGCTATGTCCGCAAATATTTTTTGTATGTATGTATGTATGTATGTATGTATGTATTTATTTTTGTGAAAGAGAGGTGCACAGTAATAAAAGGAGATCACTGCTCCAGGGACCCAGATATTTCCCCAAGTCCTGTTTCCTTCCATTCCCTCTGGGCTTCATTAGACCCCCTTAACACCAATCTTGTCCCTAAAACACGCCCTCTGCAGCACCAAGTTCAAATGCTTAACTCGGGCCATCACTGCAGGCTGTACCGGGATGACCTTAGGGAAAAGGGTGGTGGGTCTCACGGGTTAGCTGTGTCACCTCCATGAACAGTCCTTTGTTCTGAACAGCTAGTGCAGCCCATGTTTGCAATCACAGGCTCTGGCACCAGAGTGGGCGTAGATCCAAGCTGGCCCCTCAGTAGCAATATGGCTTTGGGAAAGTTGTGTCATTTCTGGCCCAGACTTAAGGCTCATCCATAACGTGGAGGAGAAGACAGTGTGACCCTCAGTGGGCTGTTGAAAGGATCACGAGATGGTTAGACTCAGGTGCTCCGAGGTAGCCAGCACACAGTAGGCCCACAGTAGAACAAAAAGTTGTTCTATTGATCTTATAGTTACTATTACTCCTACTAACAAAACTAACTGATCATTTGAGATGATTTTCAAGCGAAGTGTCTTCGCCTGGATTTCTAAGATTAACCTACTTCAAAATGAATTCTGCTCTACTGTGAAAAACGAGCTAACCAGCAGGTTTCTTCTGCATCTTTTCTGAACTTTTTAGGATCCTCTCTAGAGAAAGGTTCTAAAGGAAGGCAAAGTGCAGAAATACTCTTGCTTCAAAGGATGTGTAGGAAATGATTAATTTTGCCAAAAAACAGTGCCTTGAACATAAAAGATGTTTGACGAAGCTCACTGTAGACAGTGTATCCCTCCAGGATTCATAAGTTGAAAACTCAATGTCCAAAGGGACATAACTAGGAGATGGGGTCCTTGGGAGATGTTTAGGTCATGAGGGTGGAGTCCTCATGGGCGAGATTAGTGTCTCCATAAGAGAGACCCCACAGAGATCCCTCGCCTCCTCCACCTTGGAGGTTATAGGGAGAAGATGGTCATCTGTGACCCAGGAAGTGGGCACTTGAACAGACACGGAATCTTCCAGGGTCTTGATCGTAGACTTCCCAGCTTCCAGAACTGAGAGAAATAAGTATGTCTTTAAAGCACCTAGTTTATGGTGCTCTTGTTACATCAGCCCAAACTAAGGTAAAGCTTGTCTCTTATACTGAAAAATAACACAAATGTTAACAACAATTTAAAAAAGGAACATTGTGGCCAATGACATGTAAGGAACATCATCTCTCCTCTACAGAGCCAAGAGCTTAATTAGTTTCGGGCAACTCAGTAGAGTATGATTAAACCAAAGAGCAGCAAGATGTCTAAATGCTCAAGTCCTCTGCCTCCTACTTTTCTGCCAAAACAAAAGAAAAGCCCTAGGCTGGTTTTGGTTACCACCAAGCACAAAACAGCCAAATTCCAAATTAAAAAGCTCTGGGGTTTAATTGTGGATGTATGGAATTACATAGAAGCTCTCTTTGATCATTCCAAAGGATGTTTCCCTCAAAGGTTACAAATACATCTCAGCCTACCAACCATCTCAGGCCTACCACAAAAATTATATATATACACTTTTAGCATTTTAAAATGTGTCTAAATTTCAGTTTCGGATCCAGTTTTGACTATTGTTATGGGCTTAGTTGGATGCCCCCAGATTCCTACGTTGACGTCCTAACACCCAGCATCTCAGAATGTGGCAGTATTCAGAGACAGGATTTTTAAAGAGGTGAAAAAGGGAAAACGAGCTCACTGGGGGTGGGCACCAAGCCAACAGGACTGGTGTGCTTAAAAAAAGAAGAGATTAGGACACAGACAGTACAGACTGAAGGACAATCGTTTGAAGACAGAGTGGAGAACACAGCTATCTGCAAGCCAAGGAGAGACGTTTGAAGAATCAAACCCTACTGCCACCTTGATCTTGGACTTCCAGCGCCCAGAACCATGAGAAAATAAATTGTATGTTGCCTAAGCCACCCGGCTGTTATTTTGTTTACGACAGCCCATGACTCAGAAATTTGAGGACCTCCCCCCCAGACTTTATCCTGAAGTTCTGTTTCAGCTTCAGGGGCTTGTGTAATACTACTGTATCAAGGAGGGAGGCTCCTGCCATTCCCTGCACTGGGTCATTGAGACACTGCACAGCTGTCCCCAGGGCTGGCTACATAATTTACAAGCCCCATGCAAAATGAAGATATAGGGCCCTTTGGGCAAAAACAGGGAGGAAGTGTTTATTAAAGGTACTAAAATAGAAAGCTCATTTCCTCCACCATCTGTCTTCTGAAGGGGCATGGCTGCTGTTTTCTATTTGCATTTAATGTCATTCCAAGCAAATAAAAATTTTATAATGTGATTATGGGCATGATTTATGCCATTCATCTTCGCAGGGTGCAATGTCAGTGTTAAATAATTCACACAGGGATTCCACAGCTGGGGCACACCCACGTGCCCTCTTCTTATCAGAACCGTAGAAATCCTGCACAAGACCAGCTCTGCCATCTTTACCTCACCTGGGGACTCACACCTGTTCCACCAACCCTGCTGCCCTCGGCTTCCTGATGAGTACGGAACTTGACAGGATCAGGAGCCAGGGGCTGCCTTTCTTTCCCTTCCCTCCTAAGTCACCACTTCCAAGGCTTGGCTAACACAGGGAGGTGACATGAGTGAGAAAGGACAAGACAGGGTTCTGGGCTGCTCACAAGAGGCCACCGCCTCCTGCCGGTGCTCAGAGCAAGCTCTGGTCTGTAGGGAAGGCGAGCTCTGGTTGACTCGGTCATAGACATCACGTGGTCAGTGAGTCTCGTTGACCACCACTCACGAGGTGTCCATTTCCATGCTGTGCTCACCGGGCAGGGCGAGCAGTACATGCAAATGAGCAGTACAGGCAAGGAATGGTGGATACCCACAGTGGGCTGTCCCCTCCACTATGTACATGCTCCACTATCCCACCTGTTATGCCCCAATAATGGGTCCATGATTAAAAGAGCGAGACTGATACAAAGCGAAGGTCAAACAAAGCTTTATTTTGCACCAAGCATCAAGAATCAAACTGACCAGCCAGGGCCGCTTTTCTTACAGAGAAGTCAACCCCTCTCTCCTTTACAGACTAGCTTTTAAGGACATAGGCCATGCGGTTGGGCCTGGTCATGCACAGGTGGCCAATGAAATTGTAACACACAGAGAAAGCTGCACAGTGATGCTAGGTGACCAATTGAATTACAACTTACCTTTTAGTAGATATTTGACCTAGCCTATCACCTTGGTTAGGATTTTCGCCCAAAAGACTCACAAAGGGCGGGACCCATACTCCTTGGTAGCTAGGGAGACAGTATGCAGCCCTCCACTGATCAGATGTCTTACCTGGCCTGACCCACCCTTGTATTTGGGCTTTGTTACCTGAGGTTGATTTCCGGGACTTGTTTTTAAGTAAGTCCCCTGGGAGAAGGGGAGCAGGGACAGCTTAAGGGTTAAACAACAAGGTTATTGTGTAACCTCAATGGAAGCCTCTGGCTAAAATATAAAAATATAAAGTAGGTCCTTACACCACCCACTTCGCTCAAAAAACACAAAGTCAAAAATAAAACTGAGTAATTCCTAGACATTGAGAGAGAAGCACACTGACTTCACCTTAGAACCCTTCTGAGGGCGGTGCTTGGCAGGGTAGGGGGGTGTGAGGGGGTTGGGGGTGGATAATGGGACCTCTGAGGGTGTGGCCAAAGGTCAGGGCCATTTGGGAAGGGGCTTTCTGGGGGAGGGGCCCTTCTGGGAGCAAAGCCCTGGGTGGGGGCATTCCCTCTGGGGGCAGGGCTGGGAGCAACCCCAGAAACCTGGCCCACAGAGAAGCTGGTCCTTTCTCTCCCTCTGCCCCCTTTCCCCAGGGACCCCTAGGCTTTGGAGACTAAAGTCAAAATTAAAGCCATATGTCTAAATGGTTCATACTGTGGTTGGGTAGTGTTTTTAACATATTAATTGACTGGTTTTTCTCAGTATTTGTCAAACCTTAACCAACTCAAGGCTTTCTCTTAAGCAGAAGCGCAAGGCAGGCCGTTCAGTTGGGTCAAGCTGTTTGGTGATTCTTTGTAAAAACCCACCCTCTTGCGCTGCTCAGGAGGGCAGTGTTGCATCCTAGGATAAACATAAATATATATCAAATGTGTTTACAAGTTATATTTATATGTATACATTCAATTCTCTGTTTACATATATATGTATAAAATAAAAATAAAAATATTGTTTAAAAGGCTGTTTTCCGGGGTGCCTGGTGGCTCGGTGGGTTAAAGCCTCTGCCTTCAGCTCAGGTCATGATCCCAGGGTCCTGGGATGGAGCCCCTCATTGGGCTCTCTGCTCAGCGGGGAGCCTGCTTCTCCCTCTCTCTCTGCCTGCTTCTCTGCCTACTTGTGATCTCTGTCGGTCAAATTAATAAATAAAATCTTTTAAAAAAATGCTGTTTTGCAGGGAACCTGGGTGGCTCAGTCCTTAAAGCGTCGTTTTTCCACTCAGATCATAATCTTAGGGTCTTGGGATGGAGGCCCACATTGGGCTCCCTGCTCAACAGGAAGACTTCTTCTCCCTCTCCCACTGCCCTGCTTGTATTCCTGCTCTGTCTCTCTGTCAAATAAATAATTTTTTAAAAAGAAATACTTTATTAAAAAAATATATGTAAAATGCTATTTTGCCCTCTATCCTGGTAAGATTGAACACATTCCTAACAAGAGATCTTTCTTGAATTCGTGATAAAAATTTAACATTGTCTTAATGAATCCTCACAACATCCGCCTCCCCAACCCTTCTCAGATGTTACAATTAAGGTTCAGTGAAGTCCAAACACTGGGCCTGAGGTAATATATCCAGTATGTGGCCTCTTGGTATAGTCTAGCAGCCCAAATTGGGGGCGAGGGTGTTTGAGTGTCGTTGGCCAGGATGAAAAAGCTGAAAGATGAAAAGAAGGGTAGTCTTGCTTTTTGTCCCAAAAAAAGAAGATTTAGAAAGAAAGAGACCTGTCGCCCAAAGGAGGAGGCTCCCCACTGATCCCGGCTGGGCAGGAGTCAGAGCAGAAGGAAAACTCCCATCACCAAGGAGAATGGGCTTCTCCTTCATACAAAAGCATAGGATCCCTCTCACCTGATATGTTTCTGTCCCATAGTCATCCCCCTGTGCCTGCCCCATAATAGCATTCACAGGAAATGGCTGAGAGATACATTCAACTTGCAGAATTATAGCAAATAAAGTAATCTTTGACCCATCCTGGGAGCTTCTGATTACTGGGAGGGGCCAAGCCATCCTAGGGCAAGTGCACTCATTTCAAGAACCAGTAAAATGACTCCAAGAGTATCATAAGGGCTAGTGATCATGACTGGTCCAGAAATATTTCTGGGAGTCCCTTTTAACATCCCTCCCATCATTTCTTCTCATCTTCAAGGGAATTGTACTTAGGTATTCTGAAAGAAATATGCATGACTAGTAAACTGTGTGTGACCCCTGCCGCCTAATTCATCCCTCACCAGCCATTAACACTGATGGTTTGAAGGATGGCTACTCCCCTGGAAGGGCAAGAGCTGAAGCAGAATGTATGGGGCGAGGCGGCTCTTCCCCCTGGATATAAATAATTAAACCCAGTAGCCACCCTTCCTGCCTGGCCACTGTCATTTAGGTATGGCTGATTATCCCTAAATGGGAATGAGATGGGGGCGGGGGTGGGGGAGGGAAGCAGGTGATGGTCAAAAAAACTACAGTAGCTGCCACTGAGGGTCCAACCTGGCATTAGACTGAGCTCAAGTCCTGATTCCATCATATACGAGCTGTATGAACTTGGAAAACTGAGTTCAACTCTCGAAGCATCTGCTTTGCCCCCCCCTTGGAGTGAGAATAGTCAGTAGTATTGACTTCACAGGGCTTGTTAGGAGGATTAAATTAGATACTGTTCATTTAGCACAGTTCCTGGCCTATAGAAGGCACACATAAAAGTTGATTATCGTTTTTATGGACCTCCAACTTTAAGCATTCTATAAAGAACCAAATGATATCTCTGAAAAATACCAACTGCCTACAAGGTTGTAGGGAAAGTGGTATCTATGTTGACCTGATTAGAAAAAAGTGGAAAATCTCTCTTGTTTAAGCCTTGTTGAAAATTTTCTAAACTCTGTCCACTCTTCTGCTTTAGTAATTAGAACAAACGTTGGAGACTCGTGATTTTCTGATAATTGAGTTGCTCGTTGTAACGCAGGGCAATTCGACATTAGTGTTTATTTAAAAAATTACCGCAAATGAAGATAAATGGTGAGACGTGCACTAAATTTGATGAAAATCCTGACGTGAGTGTTTCTTCTTGGGATTCTCTCTCTCTCTTTTTTCTCCTATGATCTGAGAGCGGATTACATTCTACTTGGGTGATGGCTCAGGTCAAATGTGTGGTTTTGCAGGTGCCTAGCCTTTCACAGACAATCTTGGAAGAACCATCATTGTCTCTGTAAGAAAACGGAGGGAAAGATGTGATTTTAACACTCAGCCTACAACAGTTCAACAATCTACCAATGTGAATTTAGAAACGCTGAGCAAGTCCCCCTTCTAGTAACGAATATCTCTCCCGTTTTCTTATAATAGCTGAGTTTCTACAACTGAGCAATCTACTCTTTTGTGTAAAACAGCTTCCCAGGATTGTTTCTCCTTTAAACGCAAGTGAACTTTGGGGATGGCACTCAGATCCCTTTCTTTTACTGGACAACTGTGGAGCAGGGGTTGGGTGTGCTTCAAGAGGGAAAATATCCACAAGGGGACAGAAAAAGGACATAAATGTACAAAATCCCATTTTCCAAGAATGTAAAAAGCTAACTTCCAGGGGAGCCTGGGTAGCTCAATTGTTAAGCATCTGCTCTTTGGCTCAGGTCATGATCCCAGGGGCCTGAGAATCCAGCCCCGCATCGGGCTCCCTTCTCAGAGGAAAAACCTGCTTCTCCCTCTCCCACTGCTTGTATTCCCTATCTCATTGTGTCTCTGTCAAATAAATAAATAAAATCTTTTTTCCTTTGCTCTAAATATCTCAATGTTCACTTGTTGAAAGCAATTGATTGAAGCCCTGGGAAGAAGTGGTAGATTGAAGCACTCATCAGAGTTGTTTGTGCTGCTTTGCAGGGGTCTGGCTGCACTAAATTATTTCAAGAAGTATTAATTATCTAAGTCACTCAGAAGAATCCATTTACCTATTTCATTTTCTTTTTTTGAAGAGAATCTTTTTTTTTTTAAGATTTTATTTCTTTGTCAGAGAGAGTGAGGGAGCAAGAGCGAGCACAGGCAGACAGAGTGGCAGGCAGAGACTGAGGGAGAAGCAGGCTCCCTGCCGAGCAAGGAGCCTGAGGTGGGACTTGATCCCAGGACGCTGGGATCATGGCCTGAGCCGAAGGCAGCTGCTTAACCAACTGAGCCACCCAGGCATCCCCCTATTTCATTTTCTGTGGTTCTTGATCCTTACCCCAAATTCTCACAGGCCTCCGCAGCTGGCACAGAGTCTGCTCCCATAACTATAATCCCTGTCCCATACTCTCACCTCCATCATACATCATACATACCTGATAAAACCCCACCCTGGTAAAAACCCAACCTTCTTTCCACCCTATGTCTGCCCCTGGCAGCTGAAGGTGGTTGGTGAGAAAAGCAACAATGCTGGAAGCTTTCACATTAAATTCTTTTTTTTTTAAGATTTTATTTATTTATTTGACAGAGAGAGATCACAGTAGGAGAGAGGAAGGGAAGAGATCACAAAAAGAGGAAGGGAATCAGGCCCCCTGCTGAGCAGAGAGCCCAATGTGGGACTCGATCCCAGGACCCTGAGATCATGACCTGAGCCGAAGGCAGCGGCTTAACCCACTGAGCCTACCAGGCGCCCCTTTCACATTAAATTCTCAGCCACAAATCCAAGTATGTTTCTCTGACCGACAGAATCTCTATTCTTCTCGTGAAATATTTTGACTATTTCACATCTTCTTTCCTCCAACCTTAAGCCAGGGCTTCTCAACACTGGCCACACTTTTGAATCACCTGGAAGACTTTAAAACACAGGAGTGCCCACCTCCAAAGGACCTGATCTAATTGGTGTAGAACCAATTAGATTAATATCCAATTAGGGTCTGGATATAAGTGTGCTTTTAAAATTCTCCCAGTGATTCTAATGTACAGCCATTTTGTTCAGAGTTAGAATTGAACACCTTCCATCAGATACAGCTGATGACCGACCATTCTGATGACTTCACTGAGAAAAGTAAATTGAGGGCACCTGGGTGGCTTCAGCTCAGATCCTGGTCTCAGGGTCTCGGGCTCTCTCATCAGGCTCTCTGCTCAGCAGGAAACCTGCTTCTCCCTCTCCCTCTGCCTGCCTCTCTGCCTACTTGTGATCTCTCTCTCTCTCTTTCTCTCTGTGTCAAATAAATAAATGAATAAAATATTTTTAAAAAAGAATGAAAAACAAACTGGGTGGGTGTCTAGGTTGCTAAGTGGTTAAGCGTGTGAATCTTGGCTCAGGTCATGAGCTCAGGGTTATGGAGTCGAGCTCCATGCTCAGCGGGGAATCTGATTGAGATTCTCTCCCTCTCCTTCTGTCTCTTCCCCCTGCATGTGTGTGCTCCTGCTCTCTCTCTCTCTCTCTCTCTCTCAAATAAATCTTGAAAAGAAAAATCGGTAAGGAAAGAAGACCCACAGAATCCCACTAAGTTTACCTGGGTGGAACCCTTACTCCAATCCCTTCTGAGTGAGGACATGCCCCTCCACTTGGGATTTCTTCTCATTTCCCTGATCTCTGAGTATGAATGTGCTCCAGGACCCAACCTCAGACTTCTCCTCTGTCTACACTGAGTCCTTGGTGACTGTCCCTCTTCTACCATCTATCTCCTGATGACTCCACATCTCCACCTCCAGTCCAGATCTGGATTTTGAGCTTTCTTCCACTGCCTGCTTTCCAGATCTACCTAGATGAGTTAAACCCAACATGTTCAAAACCAAGCTCTTATTCTTCTCGAGCTCTGCTGGTCTTGCAATAGCTCAAACAGGAAACTGTAGAGTCATTCTTGATTCATCTCTTTCTTTCACTGCCCACGTTTAATTCTTTGGTAGAAACTGTGGATTCTATCTTCAAAATATATTCTAAATCTGACCAGTTCTCCACATTTCAGTTACTCCCACTGTGGTCCAAAACACCGTCTTCTATGAGTTATTGTAATAGTCTCCTATCTGGTCTTCTGGATTCCATCTTTGCTCTGTTCTAGTTTATTTTCCACTCAGCAGTTAAAGCAATCCGTTTAAGACAAAAGTCAGACCTTGTTATTTCTCTGCTCTAAGATCTCCAATGGCTCCCCATTTCACTCAATACAAAATTCAGTCTTACAAAATTTAACACTCAACTTCCTTCTCAATTCATCTCCTACCTCTTCACTCAGCTGTCTCTGCCTCCACTCACCAGCCTCCTTAGTGTTTAACAGAGTACAGCAAGTGCGTGCCTTTCTTGGGGCGTTGCACTTGTTTCCTCTTCTTAAATGTACCCGTCTTGTTCTCTGAATCCACTCAAGGATCTGCCAATGTCTTCTTATCAGAGTAATCTCCCCTAACTGCACACACAGCCAGCACCAGCACCATCACAATCAACATAGTTTCTGTCCCTCTCTACTTTTGACTTCTTATCAACAGCTGACATATTATATATTTATTTATTTACTGTCTGTTCTCTCTCTTCTATTTGAATGCATGTGCTATAAAAATGGTATTTGTGGGTTTTTTTCCTTATTTATTCTGTGTTCAGAAGAGGATTTGATACATAATACTCAGTACATAATTGTTGAACGAATGAATGAATGAATGAATGAATCAATCAATGGAAATATCAGGTTATCTCAATCATAAGAGAGATTTCTCTCAAGCATTTTCTATAGTATTGCCCTATTTCAGCCTCTGCATCTCTGGGTTGATTAGTAGATAAAATCATCATGTAAAATCAGTTTGAGCAAGGTTGGATCCTTAAGCTTCTATGTCACCTAGGACTCCAAATGTCACGGTGTACCATGCACATTTGCCTCCAGCCTTCTCCCCCATATTTTGGTCATGGTTCAGCAGCTGTGGCATCGTTCAGCTTTCTTTTCCCCTCCCCTGTCTCAGTTCCAGGAGGTCCTCCTTGGCTTTGGGCCCCCTCCCTGTGAGTGATGAAGGCAATGTAGGGAGAAGCAGCAGCTTCCCTGACTCAGCCCTGCTTTCTCCATTCATACTGATCCAGTAACGCATAGCCTGTGCAGTACAGGGCTGGCCAGGTCAGTCTCTGCCACCTTAGGACCTCATTTTTGTTCCCTGCGGCAGCTTGGCCATTTGCAAAATCAGAAATTGTAAAAGTACAAACAGGAGACAATATGCCATATTTTATGGATTTTAAGATGCCCCTCCCCTCCCATTTTCTTTCACATCTCCAATGTCAGGAATTGTCTTATAGTTGGGGCTGAGCAGGTGGAAGTCCCTATAAAGTTACCACAGCTTGACCCTGTGCCATGTGGTTACTGCTCCTAGGGCACAACTGATCATCTACATCCCTTGGCATGCCAAGCCACAGGCCTTTTGAGGACCATTTAAAGAAAGAAAATAAACTGGTTATTATATGAAAATCTCAGATAAGGAAAAAAAAAAGAAAAAAGAAAAAGAGAAACCCTACCAGCATCAAACCAAGCAGAATGGATGACCTCAGAATACTTTTATAAGAAGTGTAGCATGCAAAACAATCTTGAGAAAGGAGAACAAAGCTCAAGAGATTTTGAGAACAAAATCTCAGATAAGGAAAAAAAAAACAATCTTGAGAAAGGAGAACAAAGCTCAAGAGATTTTGAGAACAAAATCTCAGATAAGGAAAAAAAAAAAAAGAAAAAAGAAAAAGAGAAACCCTACCAGCATCAAACCAAGCAGAATGGATGACCTCAGAATACTTTTATAAGAAGTGTAGCATGCAAAACAATCTTGAGAAAGGAGAACAAAGCTGGAGGTATCAATTTCTTGGATTTCAAGATATACTACAACGTTATAGTAATCAAAACAGTAGGGTACTGGGAGAAAATATACGCATAAATCAACGGAAACAGGATAGAGAGCCCAGAAATAAATCCACAATTATATGGTCAATTAATCTTTGACAAAGGAGGCAAGTATATGTAACAGAAGAAAGTGTCCTCAAAAACAGTGTTGGGAAAACTGGAGAGCCATTTGCAAAAGAATGAAACTAGACCACATTCTTTTACCATACACGTAAAGAAACTCAAAATGGATCAAAGATCTAAATGTGAAGTGTGAGGTGTGCCTGTCTTGCTCAGCCTTTACAGCATGTGACTCTTATTCTTGAGGCTGTGAGTTTAGGTCCCACATTCAGTGTAAAGCTTACTTAAAAAAAAAATTAAATGAATAAATGAGAGCCCTGAAACCATAAAACTCGTAAAAGACAATAAGCAGTAATCACTTGGAGATTGGTTTTAGCAACATTATTTGTGGGTATGTCTGCTTAGGCAAGGGAAACAAGAACAAAAATAAATTATTAAGACTACAACAAAATAAAAAGCTTTTGCACAGTAAGGGAAACCCGCAACAAAACCAAAAGGGAACCTACAGAATGGGAGAAGACAGTGGTGAATGATAAATAAAATAAAGAATTAATAACCAAAATATGTAAAGAACACACACACACACACCAAACCCCCAAAAAACCCAAACCCCAACATATAATCCAATTGAAAAATGGGCAGAGGACTTAATAGACATTTTTCCAAAAAATACATACAGACACCCAATAGACATGTGAAAAGATGCTCAATATCACTCATCATCAGGAAAATAAAATCAAAACCACAGGGAGATCTATCACCTTATACTTGTCAGAATGGCTAGTATTAAAAAGACAAGAAAGAACAAGTGTTGGCCAGGATGTGGAGAAAAAGGAACCTCTGTACATTTTTAGTGGGAATGTAAATTGGTGCAACAACTGTGGAAAACAGTATGGAGGTTCCTCAAAAAATTAAAAATAGATTTACCATATGCTTTAGTAATTCTAGTACTTGATATTTACCCAAAGGAAATAAAAACACTTGATTCAAAAAGATATATGCCCTCCTAGGTTTTCTGCAGCACTATTTATAATAGCCAGTAATATGGAAGCAGTTCAGGTGTTTATCAGTAGATGAATGGGTAAAGATATGGTGTATATAGATATATAATGGAATATTATCCAGCTATAAAAAAGAATGAGATCTTGCTATTTGTGACAATATGGCTGGATCTAGAAGGTATTAGGTTAAGAGAAATAAGTCAGACCGAGAAAGGCAAATACCATATGATTTCACTTCCTTTTTTTTTTCTTTTTAAGATTTTATTTATTTATTTGAAAGAGAGAGAGATCACAAGTAGGCAGAGAGACAGGCAGAGAGGCAGGTGAAGCAGGGTCCCCACCGAGCAGAGAGCCCGACTCGGGGCTCGATTCCAGGAACATGGTATCATGACCTGAGCCAAAGGCAGAGGCTTTAACCCACTAAGCCACCCAGGGGCCCCTGTAATTTCACGTCTATATGGAATATAAAAAAAGAAACAAGTGAACAGACAAAAAAATAAAACAGAAATAGACTCTTAAATACAAAGAACAAACTGGTGGTTATGGGAGGGAAGGTGGATGGGGGATGGGTGAAATAGGTGAAGGGGATTAAGAGGTACAAATTTCCTGTTATAAAATAAATAAAATAATTTCTTGTTCTTATCTGGAGATGAAAAGTACAGCATTGGGAATACAGCCAATGATATTATAATAAGTTTATATGGTGACGTGATGATATACTTACTGTGGTGATCACTGAGTAATGTATAGAATTGTCAAATTACTATGTTGTACACCTGAAACTAATTTAACATTGAATGTCAGCTATATGTCTAATAATAATTTTTTAAGTGCAGCATGACAAAAGCTCTGGGTGGCTCAGAGGAACATATTGTGAGAAAAATCTGGACACTGAAATCTCTCAGTTAGAAAGTAAATAAAAGTAGTGAGATTCTTAATGTGAGGTTTGGAAAAACGTTAACCCAAAATTTTAACTTTTATTTTATGTATGCATTAAGGCCATATGTAATAAAAATCTGTCTAAATACTTACCAAAGAGCTTTTTGAATACATTTAAATTAAAATATTAATGAAAAGAAAACATTGTATCATAGTTTGAATGGTAGCATTTTTTGTTTCTTATTAAACTATACCAGGAAAGGAGGCCAAGACTCAATGAAATATGGCTATTATCCCCAGTTTCACAAGAGCATGAACCTCTCTGGCTTAACAAAGCCTAAGGAATCTACTACAGAAATGGGTCGTTCTTACTACCCTGGAGCCTTTTGTGCAGACTATGAACCAAAAGCTCAATATTAAATTTAAAATTAATTATATTACAAAGTTGTATTATTTGGAAGATGTGTTTAAATGACTCAAAGTTAAAAGATCTCAGTATAATGCTGGTTCTATAATTATCCTCCCAGTAAACATTACTTGTAAAACTTAATGATGTAGAACCATAATCATTGCATCGAGTAGGAGGTTGCCAAGCAGATGGGAAAGTTTTTTGGTTTTTGTTTTCCAGTTGTTTTCTTCCCTTTCCTCCCCTCCTTTCACAAGGAGAATCAGCCACCTGTTTTTAAAGGCTGAAGTATTTTTACTGTTCTTGGTCGGAAACATTTGTTTAAACAAAGTAGCACTTGGTTGCTAAACCCTTGATTCTAAATGGACATAGCCATCTCATTTTTGTTGGGCCAGGGTTTGGATAACAATTTGATTTGCCAGTCTGTTTCTTTTGTGACCATATAATCCTCTCCCAGTGTTGCATGCTCTGTGAGCTACAAGCACTTGAGAGCTCATAAGCACAAATACTCCAAGGTTTCTTTGGGATTAGCACCACACAAATGCAGATTTGGCACAATGGAAGACTGATTCCATCCTTGTAACTGTTACTGCTCTACTTCCTGCTTCCTCTGGGTAGCAAAGCTAGCTAATGTTTTTAAAATACTCACTTTAGCTGCTGACTTTTTCATTGGCTGCCTGGAGAAGAGAAGGAGTTCTTGCCTATGTATTTCAGTGTTTTGATCCCTTTCAATTATTTTTTAAAATATATGTCATTAAATTTTACAGGAGTATTACAGAATTCCTAATTGCAGAATTTGAACTTGAGCTACGCAATCTTACTTTTCGTCTTTAATCTATGTGTCAATGACCTTTTTAAGTCTGATTACCTGTATGAACTCTCTTCAGAATCTTTCCCTGGTTAACACAGTATAGAGAAGTGCTGGAAACCAGTTCTTTTCTGTGACACAATTCTTCCAACGGATTTGAAATGCTTTGCAAACCATTTCACGTATATCAGCCAATTCATATACAAAGCAATGTCATGTGAATGAATATTTTGAGTTTAAGGATGTCAAAGGTCAAAGACGGAAGGAATGACTAAGATTGGATGTTGACCCCCTCAAATTACAGGGGTATTGAAGCGAGACTGAGTCACCACCTGACCCCAGGAATGAACCAGCGAGGAGGGCTCCTTATTAGAGCAAGGCTCCCGGAAGCCAGATAGCCCTTGTGCTTGCAAGAGCTCAAGGTACAGCCGGCTGTGGAGCACCGAAGCAGCAGCAGCCACAGCAGCCACGGGAATCGTGACCCTCAGGCCCGGCGCCTACCTGGAATTTCCGCAGCGCCTGGTTCAGAACCACCGGGGCGGACAGCTCCCCGCCGCCGCCGGTGCCGACTGCGGAAGGGGACCGAGAGCGCGGGCTTCACGCTCCGTGAGCCGGCTGGGGCGGCGGGAAGACCGGCTGCGTCCCCCCCAACACCCGACACCCACTCGGTTCCTCCCTTCCCCCTGCGGGGCCGCGCGGGGCCTGCGGGTGGCCGTCCCGGGCCACACGTCCCGCAGGCGAGGAAGCCACCGGCCGCCCTCCCCCCTGCCGCCACCGGCGCCGCAGCTGCTCTCCTTGCCCCGCTGGGCCGAGGGGTGTGGGGCGTGCCCCGCGCGGGCCCCGCCCCGGCCTGCTCCCCATTGGCCGGCGGGCGGCCGGATGTGCGAGGAGGCGGGGCCGTCGCCAGGGAGCGCGGGGTGCGGCGGGAGGGCGCGCGGGGACGCAGCGGGTGCGGAGGAGACGCAGCGGCGGCGGTAGCGGCGGCACCTGGGCCCGGCCGCAGCCCCTGCCTCCCGCCCTCGCGCCCTGCGTCCCTCCGCGGCCTGCAGCCTGCGGCGCCCGAGCTCCGAGGGCGCTTCCGAGGGCGCTGGGCCCGAGGCGGCCAAGATGGCGGGCCGGCCGGGCGTGGGGCGGCAGGCGCTGTGCTGCGGGCTGCGCTGGTGGGGGTCGGCGGGCCGCGGCGCGGCCCGGTGCCCAGCGCGTGCGGCTGGGAGGCGCTCTGGGGGGCGGGCGCGCGGGCGGCGGCCGGGGACAGGGCCCAGGTCGGCGGGAGCGCGCGGAGGAGGGCGCCGGCGCTGCTGGAGGCGGCCCTCGCGGGCCACGAGAGCCTGCACATCTGGGACGAAGTGTTCGGCGAGTCCGGCCCGGACAGCGGCGGGAACGCCTTCTACAGCACGTCCGCCGCCTCGCGCTCCACGTCCGCCGTCTCGCGCTCCTCCTCCGCCGCCTCCTCGGACGCCAAACACAAGCGCCCCGGCCCCCTGCTGCCTCCCGACGCCCCCGAAGGGCAGGAGTCCGACGAGGACGAGGCCAGCGCGGGTTGGAGTGCCACGCTTGCGGGACCGCCCGCCCCCGCGCTTCGTGGACACTGGCGGTAAGGCGCGGCCCGCGGGTGCGGGGGCTGCCTGGGGAGGCGTGAGCGCGGGGCTGGGAGAACTCCGGATGCTCCGCGGGCTGGCTGCTTGAGGGCGGCTTTTCGGTCAGCACACAGATGGGGCCCTGGCAGCGGGGATTTGAAGTGCGAGAATCTGGTTGCGTGGTGGTGGTTGGTGGGGGCCGCTCCGACTTCTTCGCGGATGGAGAGGATGAGGCGGAGGCCCAGGTGGCACCCTGCCGCTGGCAAGGACCCAAGGGGAGGGCCTTTCCTCCCTTGCTGGGAGTGTCCAACCCAGTCACACCTGTGGGGTTGTTGTTAGGGGTGCGTTTGAGTTAGGTTCCTAAAGCCCGATGCAGCTTGTGTGTGTGTGTGTGTGTGTGTGTGTGTGTCTGTTTGTTGCGGGTGGGGGGTACGTAAATCGTTTTGTGTGGATGGCCCCAGAGCAGCGTTACCCAGGTGCCAGGGGTGGGGCAGCCAGCCTTTGGAGGGAGGCCTAGTGCGAGCCGGGACATCTTCACTGGCTCGTGTTTTCTCCAGTGAATCTGACCAACTTTGTCCATCCCTTTCAGGATCACTTGCTGAGAGCAGAGAAGAGTGAGAGGACCAGTTATCAGCGTTAAGCTGTCTTCTCTCGCTCCAGAAGGCACTTGTGTGTTCTGCTTACCGACACGGTCATGGTCAAGCCCCTGATATCTGGAGGTCGCAGGCCTGCTGGTGGTTGTGGCTGCTTGAAATCCTCCTTTACTGCCTACTTTTTGGGAAGGTAATTCTGACACGTCTCTGCTTAGCCTGCAGAAGCTCTGCGGCCTCTGCCCTCTGGGAGAGGTGGAGAGCAGCGAGCAGTCCCACCTGTCCCCTGATGCTTTCTGTTCCTTGCTCGACAGCCTACTGTGGCAGGCCCTTGTTTCTGCACACCATTTTCTTGTGTTGAAGAGTGTGCAACCAGTGTTGTGGAGGACCAGGGAGTGGCCATACTGGACCCAATGCCGCTCTCCCTGTGGCTCTCCATGATTGTTGTTCAACCATAAGAGGGCAGGCCAAAGGGAACCCTGGCTGGTGCCTGGGCTAGGATCTGGACCTTGTGCCACAGCCTGCTGGTAGGCTGATTGGGTTGGCTGGACTCTCTCAGCAGGGAGTGGTCTGCAGACCTCCCACAGACAGGCTGCAGTGTGGACACCCTGAGCTACAGCTGGGCTCTAGGGTCCGAGTCAACTGTGCTGTGTTTTGGAATGGGTGAATTTAACATATTCTCATTTAGGCTTCAGTTCAGAGTTTGGGAATTTTGAAAGTCCCATCACCCTGCATAATCCTTTTAAAGCCCATACATTTCCCAGAATGTCATAAGGGTTTCCAGCCCCAGATGGCTGTTTTCCATTCAATTAGCTCTTTAAGAATTGTACGTACCCAGAGCTCTGGTTTGGCAGACTTGATGCTGTGAGTGCTGTGATCCAGTTTTTGATCTTGGAACATGAGAGACATGTCCTCTTGTTTCCCTCCCTCTCTGGGGAAAATAGGGGAATCGTGTTAGCTTAAGCCTGGTTATGACTAAGAGCCCATGAGTGTTGGTCTGAGAAGGATGAGCGCACCTAAATACATTTTCAAGCAATATTATGTTTCTCAGTAACCTATACTTGGGAGAAATTCTGCATCAGAGCAATTTAGTCTAGCCACTGTGGCACTTAAATGGTCATGAAGTTCAGGATCATTTGTCATTTAGCATCAGGTTCAAATTCTGCTTCCTTTGGATGTGCACTGAGCTCACATCTGGACCTGAGAATCACAGGCAGGCAGGTGCTTTAACCAAAGACATTTAGTGGTTATTGGGTGGTATTTATACCCAATTTTGTTTTCTGGTTTTTTGTGGAAGCTTGCTTTTAAAATCCAGCCCTAATGAAGAATTTCCTTTTCTTCTTGAAACAGTCTTTCCCTGTGGGAAATTTGGGGTGGTGGCGGAAGGGTGAGGTGGATGGTTTATTAAGCATGAGTTCAGATGGCCTGGAACAATGGGATATGATTTATGGGGCCTGGAAATAGATGCCGGGCAGAGAAAACCCTTGTGCCCCGCGGTGGGGGGAGGAGAGATGGACGGGTTTGGTAAGAGTGAGAGCTGCACCCTGGCCAGTCTGAGAGCAGAGAGGCTCAGGCTCTGAGGTTTATTAAAGTGTCAAATATAACCCCACTTTAGGAAGGCAGCTTGGGCCTGTCTTCCATCTTTGTTCCCTGGTTCACTGACAGACGTCAGTGGGCCGGTGGGGTAGGAAAGGGTGGCAAACAGGATGGTGGCATTTGGATCTGTGATCAACCCTCGAATAGGAAAATCCGTAGCAGAAATGGCTGTTGCTGCTAGAAGCAGATGAGGAAAGCAAAGGACTTAGGGAACAGGTTTCATGCCTGCCTTCTGCTGCAAAAGCGTGTGTGTGTGTGTGTGTGTGTGTGTGTAGATAAGTGAATGTGTATGTGTGCATAGGTGTCTTACACATAAATATGTATTGCTTGTGCTGGAATGGGCTGGTTGGGGATTTTTGTTTTGGTTTTAAATTAGAGATCACAGGTGCTGTCTAGGAGTCCCGCTGATGCCATAGAGTCCTTGCGCCGGAGAGAGGCATCGGCACTGGGCACCCCTGAGCTTGGATCTGCATCTGGAGTGCAGTAGGGAGGTACCTGGTGCCCAGCCGAGGGGAGGAGGGCAGGGAGGCAGAGGTGTTTCTGTGGTTCAGGTTGAGACTAGTCCACGAACAGCTCTTCTAGTCTTCCAGTCTTCCCAGATTCTTCCTTCTGTTCTGTCCACACATTTAGCTTCCTGGATCAGGCGCTCCAGAAGTGCAGCCAGCAGATAGGAGTGGAGGTACCCTCTCCCTCTCACCCTTCCCTCTCCTCCCTGGCTTCTGGTTGTGCCTGGAGATATGGGCCCCCTTGAGGTGATTTAAATACAAAGACCATGCTAGCCTTGCTGCCTCTTAAACCCTGTCTGAAGGGAGCGTCAGCTTGGAAGCTGGAGATGCGTGCTGGGACCCCAGGGTCCAGAACCTTCTCCTGATCAGACTTACAGCTCTCCCTCTAAAATAACCCCTTCAAGCTGTCAGCCTCACCTGCCCACTGTGTAAATAACTGACACAGCAGCACAGCAGGCGGGCTCACTCCTTGGAAGCAGCACGAAATTCAGGACGCGCTGGTTTCCGGGCTTCTGCCCTTCTCATTTCCCATTCTGAGCAGTCTTGTGACTCGTTTCCTCTGAGGAGGCAAAGGAACAGGCAGATTTCCCAGATGCTCAGGGGCCCCTCTGTGTTTGGCTTTGTCGGTGGTTCCTTTGCCATGGCTGGCTGCATTCTGAGCTGTTTGCTTTTTCTCTTAGAGGCTGGACATCCTAAGAGTTTTTTTTTTCTGTGTACCGTGTCAGCAACCCTCGGTAATCATTCAGCAGGGAGGTGTGACCTTGAGAAGCTGAAGACGACCGTAGGCCTTAGGAAGTTAACAGGGTTAAATGTTTTATCTTAGGGTTTGTTGTTGGTTTACTCAGCTTAAAGTCTTTTTTGACTGAGAAGTAAGAGGAGAAACATCTTAAAGCTAGAGTTAAATGTATATGCTTGTAATGGGTTTGTGAGCTGAGGTACCTGAGCCCTCATCATTGGTGTCCACGGTGAGCCACTGCTCCCAGCTTTAGCTCTGTATGGCATTCGGTGGCTCCGGGAGGAGCTGTGCGTCTGGGCGAGCGACAGGGTACACCTTATGCAGTGCTCCCTAATAGTCAGCCACGTGCCCCTACCACACAGAATTCAGAGAAGGGAGCTTCCTGGAGGGAGGTGGTGTTCAGGCTGTGGGCATGACGGTGACCACAACCAGCGGGCCCCGGTCATAATGTTCCGTTTCATAATCACGCCAAACCTTTGTGAGTACTCCGAGAGAGCCGCGATCACCTCCACTTCACAGAGAAACATGGATTCGTCTGAGGCGATGAGATTACCTGGGGAAGTGGTAGCCTTCTCTCGAGGGAGACTTTATTAATCAGGGAAGGTCGTGCCTTTTTAGTTTTTTTTTTTCGTTACAGCAATCTGAAAACTTTTGCTGTCAGAAATACTTTCGTATTTTTACAGGGAATTGCTTTACAGGGTCTTTTTCTCAGGGCGTACGCAGTTCAGTGAGATCTAATGCATGTATGGATTTGGATTTGTTTAACCAATCTGCACAGTCGGATAAGAGACAGGAAATCTGCAATGTTATCTCTTTATTTAATCTGTCTCAGCCACTGTGATGAACGTCGATAGAGCGCTTCTGCAGGCAGCAGGGCTCTGAATCCATGGGGAATCTGGGAGTTGTGTGGGGTCTGGTACTCAGTTTTATTTTATTTATTTAAAGATTTTATTTATTTTATTTGACAGATAGAGATCACAAGTAGGCAGAGAGGCAGGCAGAGAGAGGGACGAGGAAGCAGACTCCCTGCTGAGCAGAGAGCCCGATGCGGGGCTGGATCCCAGGACCCTGAGATCATGACCTGAGCCGAAGGCAGAGGCTTTAACCCACTGAACCACCCAGGCGCCCCTGGTACTCAGTTTTAGAGTTGAAAACTCACCTTTATTTTTAAGAAGTGTGATTGTGTATTTTTTCTTATTAATAAGTAATATATGTACATTTTAGGGGAAAATGATAAAATTTTAAGAAATCCCATAACCCCTCATGACCTTAGCTAATCATAGTTAATCATATTGAGTATATTCTTCATATATCTTAGGTGTCAGCTTGTTGGGTGACCTGCTCTTTAATTGTAATTAATATATTGTAGTCGTTTTCCATTTACATTTTTAAATGTCGATTTTAATGAGTCCGCGGTATCACACAGTTTCCTCTGGGTCCGTGTTGTTGCTGCCTCCCTCTTGTATTTGTTCTGCTGTGATAAATATTCTTGAAACCTAAGTCTGTGTGCACATCTGTAGCACAATCCTTAGCAGAAAATGACCGAAGCAGAATTGAATCAAGGACCCACTGTAAGGTTTTTGGTGTCTGTGGTGAAATAGGTCTCCATAAACATATCTACAATGCTCCTGCCGGCTGTGCACCGAAATCCTTAGAAAGTCATGCTCGGAGGACCTGCTCCAGTGTGTGAATCCTGCCCGCCGGGGCTCTTGGAGGACCGTTGCCTTTGGTAAAGCTTGCTGAGGTGTAATACACACACACAGCACATGAGTCCTAGCATGCGGCACGCTGTGTGTAACTACTACCCAGATGAGGATCAGGAACATACTGAGCACACCAGAGGTTCTTTCCTGCTCCTTCCCAGTCAGTCACTCCCTGCCCCCTGCTTCTCTTCCATCACCAGCGATCAAGTTTGCCTGTTACCTTGCTCTGGTGGTTCAGTTCCTCAGGACATCTGTGGATTCCTTCTTGTTGTCGCGTATGTGGCATCTTAAATTTCGTTATCGTCTGTTGTCTTCCATCACGTAGGTACTGTAGTCAGTTATCCGTTCTCCTGTTAATGGTCTTTTACATGGCATCCAGTTTGGGGCTTCCGAGGATAAGCTGCTTTAGACATTCCTGTGGTTTTGATGGACAGATACATTTCCCTTGATCATGTAAAGCTAGGAAAAGGTTTTCCAGGTCCTAGATTAGATGCGGGTCTCCCCTGTCGACCTCGTGGACTGGGTGATGTTTTGCTGAGGCCTGTCTTGTGCATGGCCAGATGTTGGCCACCTCCATTTGGACTCTCCCCACCAAATGCCCAGTGGCGCCCTTTCCTCCAATTACATCAACCAAACGTTTCTCCAGGCATTGCCATATGTCCCCTGGGGAGCCAAATCACCTGCAGCTGAGAACAACTGCTTAATTTTCTTAAAATTTATTTAAAATTTATTTTTTGAAAAGATTTTATGTATTTATTTGAGAGGGAGGGGAGAAGCAGAGGGAGAGGGAGAAGCCAACTCCCTGTTGAGTAGGGATCCCGGTGCAGGCCTGGATCCCAGGACCTTAGGATCATGACCTGAGCCGAAGGCAGATGCTTCACCGACTGAATCCCCTGGTGCTCTGAGAACCCCTGCTTCAGTACATGCTGCCACACTGTGTTCCAGTTCATCCAGCTGCCAGCGATGTGCGGGACATGCCATGTGTTAATTCAGCAACATACTGAACCCTGCTGGGATAAAATGATGAGTGAGACCTGTCTCCTGGGGTCCAGCAGGAGAGACAAAGTAAAGACAAGGAGAAAGAGCCTCTGGGAAGCAGTGGGATCAACGTTAACAGGGATTTATATGGAATTCTGGGGAGGGTCACCTGGTCCAGCGGGGTTGGGGAGGAGGTGGCCCCTCGGATGGAGGTGGCCCCCTGAGCTGCTTCTGGAAGCAGAGATAATGATTACTCAGGTGAAGAGGAAGGAACAGGGCATCTCCAACTCGGGCAAAGGCCAGGAGGAGAGAGAAGGTATGCCACTTTGCCCAGGGGTGAACCCACCCTTTTCCTACCCTGAGCATCCCGACCCGAGGCCTTATATACGAAAATGTCCTGAAACGCGACATGATGTCCTTGTTACCACAGCACAAGTAACTGTAGCTGGGATCCAAGGTCCCATGTTCAGGTGCAGATACAGATGTTTACAGTGTTTCCTGGCGCCCACAGGGATGGGAATGTGGTCGGCTCGGTGAGATCTATGAACTTAGGATGGAATCTCTGGAGAAGCCCTGAGCTCTGCCCTCGAAAGAAGGAAGAGGGAAAGGGAAAAACTCAACTTCTGTTGGCGGAAAGAGGCACGGTGTTGTCTCAGGGTGGGAGGGATGTCGTACTAAAAGGATAACAGGCTCTGAAAACACCCTGTAATGTGACGATGATGTTTTGCCCCGACTGGCACGTGGTGCAGAGAGCCCCTCTCCCCTTTTTGAGTTTCAGAAAAAACTTATTACAAAAGTAGGAACCCCGGGCAATAGTTAGCTCTGTGTTTAATAAGCCACTTTACTAAAAAGTTTAGAACTGCAAATCTTGACACTCTCACTGCGACAGACTCACTCCTTGGCCAGGATATTGGAAACTTCATCTGCTTCCATTTCCAGCTTCTAGGCTCGTGGACACCCCCACCCCATCCCCATGTCTTCTGTGGAAGAGGAGCGATCTTTTACAAATATACGCTAATCTGATGATTCCCTGCTTAAACCTTCATGTAGCTTCTGGCTGAAACCAAAGGGAATTCCAGAGTCCTTCGCAAGGCCTCCAATGCCAACAGCTGCTCCGCAGCCTTCCTTTCCAGTGTCCCCTTAGTCCCCTGTCCTGCTGTCTGCACATAATCTATTCATTTCCGCCTTCATGCCTATGGGGCCCATACCTGGAATGTTCTTCATGGCAGGCTCTGCTTGTTAGTTTGATCTTGATTCAGATGTCACTGCCTTACCCCATCCCTCTTTGCTGCCACATTTGCTAATATGTTTCCTTTGTGGGATGAGATGCTGGATGTCTTGGTCACAGTTAGGACACGGTGAGTCCTCTATGTTTGTTGGATAAAGGAACTAACAGAAGACCAGATGAACACACAGCTAGATTGTTAAAAATGAGGATGGAATGAGCACCAATGGAGAAATGTCTAAACGTTTTCTACATCCCAAATAGTGGAAGAGAGGTTGGACCACTCTTGAGGGAACGGATTCCCTACTAGGAAGGCAGCGAAGCAAGTCTGGGATGTGTTTTACAGGTTTTCTGTCCTGCATAGAAAACTGAACTTGGCCTCGGAGGAACTCTACAATCTTGGGCTTCTGTGGCCTCCCCACTTCCTAAGAGCTAGAGACCCCCAGACAGGAGCCTATTAGAAATCTGAAGGGAAGCCAGCCTCTTGTACCCTTTTATCTGTTTAACAAGTGCTTGTGTGTCCTGTACTATGTGCATATAGTGTTCTAAGAACTTCGGTTTTTTTAAAGATTTTATTTATATATTTGAGAGAGAGAGAGAGAGGGCAGGAAGTGAAGAGGGAGGGAGAGGGACATGCAGACTCCTCGCTGAGCAAGGAGCCTGACACGGCCCTCTCCCAGGACCATGAGATCATGACCTAAGCTGAAGTCAGATGCTTACCCACTGAGCCACCCAGGTGCCTCTAAACACTTTGTAACGTGTGTACTCCTCAAAACAATCTTGTGATGTATTGTTATCCTCATTTTTAGTATAAGGAAACTGAGTCACCGATTGGTCAAGTGATCTCAGGTGAAAGAGTTCCTTTGATTAGGGCTCGAGGAAACCCCATCCTTACGGCGTGAATGTGGAACACAGTATATCTGTTCAGATCTGCTACTTAATGGTATTTCCCTTGTGAGGGGCCATTGAAGGCCAGTGTCATTCTCCAGATCTGTCTGACCTGCTGCCTCTCTTCCTGGTGGCAGCACCTCATTACTCAGCACCCTTTGTAGTGAGACGGGACCGCTGCCTGGATTCAGCGCAGTGGAAAATGAGCCCAAGGGTGGGCTCCACTCTCAGGCCTGGCCGCGGGGAGGCCCCTGGGAGCCACACGTCAGGGATGTTGGGGCCCAGCAGGTAAAACGACCTCGTATCGAAATCACCATTTGGAGAAAAGCTGCTCCTGCATCAGCCACAGCTCTCAGGGATTAAAGGCTTATCGGCCAGAAATGAACTTCTTCCCCCGTTGGTTCTTGGTACGTTTGGTGGGGGGTGTTAGAGGAGCCAGGTTTGCAGACACAGACGCTGAAGAAAAGCGGATTCCTCCAGGGAAGTGGATTCAGAGCAGTAGGGCCCACACGGCATTGCTGCGTGGGGACTCCTGAGGGGCTACGAGGGAAGACAACCCAGAGGATAAAAATCGATTCCCTGTCTCCTTGCTGCGACATTCCCACGGTGATTTTGGGAGCGGCCACGGAAGGGTGCCGGGAAGCCACGTGCATCCTGCGCTCTGGAGATGGGTGCTGAACCGCACGTCAGTGGTTTGAGGCTGTAGATGGTTTGGAAGGGGCTAGGGGGTCAGTTTATGGCTGGAGAGGACCTGGGGCAGGAGGCCTGGGCTGTGCGTGGGCTCCCCCTGTGACTTTGCACCAAGGGGCACCTTCCCAGGGTTCTGAAGGTCAGGAAAGATGTGCGGGGAAGCCCAGAGCTGCTGGCTCATTCTGGGGACCTTTATCTTTCTTCCTTTAAACTCCCTCTGTCCTGTGTGGCCAAAATGCACATGATGGCTTTTGTGCTACTTAGGAGATTTTCAGACCTTTGCAGCAACCAGGAACCTTAAAGAGGGCAAACCCAGGGTACCTATATGAGGCAGGGGAAAGCAGGCGCTGTCTTTGAAGTTGGGAGTGGGAGGGCCCCAGAGCCCCCCACCCCAGGGTGCTTCCACACCCCATCCCGCTCAGTTCCTCATACTCTAATGTGAAGGACCTTTGGCTGGGACCTGGGTCAGGAGGGGAGAGAGGCCTCTGAGAGGCACCCAGTCCTTTTCTGAGATGGTGAAGAGGACACTGATAAGTCCATGAGATTCTGGTGTTTCAAAGCCACCCAAAAGTGTCTATGGCAAAGTGATTAAAAATTGAATTATTTGGGGGCTTCCTAGGTGCCTCAGTTGGTTAAGCATCTGCCTTCGGTTCAGGTCATGGTCTCAGGGTCCTGGGATCGAGCCCCAAATCGGGCTTCCTGCTCAGTGGGAGAGTCTGCTTGTCCCTCTGCATATGTGCTCTGTCTCAACAAATCACAATTTTTTTTTAAATTTTAAAGATTTTTATTTTATTATTTTGGATGGAACTGGAATGGGAGGACATCTGTTTCCTTCTTTAGGAAACTGTTACAAAAAGAAGATCATGGATTGGGAGAGGGGATGATTTTCTAGGAAGAAAAAAGGTAAATAAGTGTAATTGCCTAAAAGTGGTGACAGTCTTGCTTGTAGATGTTCCTCCTGCATTTTGGGAAGTTGGAGAATCCGTAATACTTTCAATTAAAGTTTTCCTGAGAATCCCCAGCTGACTTTGGGGGTGGGGGACATTGTCCTTTGTGAAGATTTTGAGTTTCTGTGAGTGAGCAGACCTCCACTCCAGAGTGACATAAAAAGCAATCTGCACCTCCTTCCTGATTTGTCTGTAATGAAACTTGCTTTCCTCAGGTCCCAGCATTCGAGGCAGATAAATATGTTCCCTTTCGCTGGCTCTTACTCATACTTCAGCAAGATTTCCCATGTGCTTTCCTTGGCTGGCTGGGAAACTGGACCACAATTTATGGGATCTTAGGGGACAGGTGCATAGAATTCCAGTGGGATCCCAGAACAGAAACTAATTGGAGATTAGAGACCATTGTGGTGTGAAGCTTTTCTTTGAGATTGAAAGAGGTGCATGTTATGCAAATATTAGCAATGTGAGTTCACACTGTCTATTGAAAATTTATAGACTCATTATGGTCACGAAGGCAGGAAGATAAGTAGATTTTGGAAAAGATGCAGGTAAATTCAGGGAGGTGGCAAATTTGACAGAGAAAAATCACAAGTAGATGGAGACACAGTCAGAGAGAGAGGGAAGCAGGCTCCCTGCCGAGCAGAGAGCCCGATGCGGGACTCGATCCCAGGACCGTGAGATCATGAACTGAGCTGAAGGCAGCGGCTTAACCCACTGAGCCACCCAGGCACCCCCTGGCCCAAACTTTTTAAAAAGATTTTATTCACTTATTTGACACACAGAGAGCCAGAAAGCACAAGTTGGGGGAATGGCAGAGGGAGAAGGAGAAGCAGGCTCAGGGGAGCTGAGCAGGGAGGCAAATGTGTGGGACTCCATTCCAGAAGCCTGGGATCATGACCTGAGCTGAAGAAAGACACTTAACCAACTGAGCCACCCATGCGCCCCCTGGCTCCAACTTCCAAAGATGGTGTATGAGATACCTTTGGTAGGAAGGAATGAAGATCAGCAACTGTCCTTGATTCTGCTTCTCAGGAAGGCATTGTGATGTGGTACCCAGGACTTTGGAGACACACACACGCTTGGTGCCCTCCGGCTCTGCCACTAAAGCAACACCTTCCAGAGGGCAGCTGCAGGCACCGGGTGGCGTCACACAGGGTCAGACCCGGGAGGCACTCAGCCATGTACCCCTTCCACCATCCTGCTGGGGTTAAAAAAATTACCTATATATATAAAAAAAGAACCAGAATAGTGGGAATGAATGAAAGATAAAAGTGTCCTATGTAGTAGCGGTAGTTCTCTTGTAGTACTTTTTTTCTCTCTCTCTCTCTCTCTTTTTTTTTTTTTCTTTCTTGGTTTGTTTTCTGGGGAAGGGGCCTGCCATGTGGGTTTTCAGTCAATGATGTTCCCTGACTTAAGTCCTACCGCCCCCCTCAAGGGGGTGGGCTCTGAGGAAACTTTTTTTTTTTTTCAGGCTTTTGTTCTCTGGCGGTTTTTTGTTTGTTCACTTTTTTTTTCTCACTTTGACCGCTTTTGATGGTTTTTGTAGTTTTAGAGGAAAACAAACCGCACCCTGATCTCCCTCTCAGAGAGAAGCCTCAGTCTGGCTGCAGAGCCCAAATAAGTTCCCCCTTGGCTGCTGGCAGAGCAGGTTCGAAGTCGCTGTCCCTGGGGATGGAGGATCATTTGCTTGTACCCAAAAGCACGGCAGCAGCTTTTGGGCACCTCTAGACTGCTAGAGAGGTTCCAAGCAGCAATCGCACACTGAGATTTTCCCGCTGGCCCGGGCTGCGAGTGCCCGGTCTTTCTGGGTCTAAGAGCGCCCACCTTACATGCACCAATTTCAAGGAAGGCAGAGGTTCGCGCGCGGGTCTCAGGCTCTGAGAATGGGGCACAGGTCCCAGAGACCAGGCTGGGCCTTCGTGCACCTCTCTGGGGGGAAAGTTTGGTGCAGGCTCTGAAACAAGGGCGTGTATCAAAGGGCACCTGCTGGGCCTTTATACCTCTCTCAGGGGAGTATCTCAGGCTCTATAGCAGGACTCTTGCATTCTGCCACCTGGTGTGGCTCCCATCCCCTCACAGGAAACGGACCTCATGCATTCTCCTTGCGCTGGCAGCTTAGGGACCAAGAGCTGGTTTCTCTGCCGCACTCTCTCTGACTCAGTGCCAAGGGAGGCTGTCCTGGGACCAGGGACTTAAGCCCCTGTCCCTAGCCGCCCCGATTCCCACAATTTCCCCAGAGATGCTTTGCTCTTTTGGAGTGCTTTCAACCAGTCTCCGAGTTAATGCTGGTCCCCAGACGCAGGGCACTCTCGCTTGTATTGGGGTATTACTTTCCAACTGGTTGCCTCTGGTAGCTCCCTCCCCCTTTTGTTTATCTTCTGATATCAGTTCACAGTTCCCACTCCGCTTGACCTGCCCACTGGCTTCTTCTCCCCCTGTAGAGATCCACATGTGTATAATTCTGATATCAGGCTGATTTCATGGGTGATTGGAGTTCATGGGTGATTGGTAGGTAATCAGCTCATTTTGGGGTACAAGTTGAAAAGACGCCTCCTACTTCCGCGCCATTTTGTCCCCCCACTTAACTTTTTTTTTTTTTAATTTTATTTGACAGCACAAGTAGAGGGAGAGGATGAAAGAGAAGCAGGATCTGCACTGAGCAGGGAGCCAGATGCAGGGCTGGATCCCAGGACCCTGGACAGATGCTGCACTGAGGGAGCCACCCAGAGACCCTTTTAGACATAGGATGCAGGTAGGAGAAGCAAGCCAGGGGTTCCTTGGCCCAACACTAATGACCATGGCTCAGACAAATCCATCTTCCACTGCAGGCTTCCAGATACTCTGCGAAGGAGACATTCCCCTTCCTGTCCCTGAAGGCTCTGCCAGTTCAAGGAAGATCCATGTTTCTGAGGGTTCCTCTTTGGTCATTCTGTCAGGGACAGCCAAGAGGGCTCCAAGCCTGTGTGGACCCCAGGCCTGGGGATCCCAGCCCTGAACTCTTTGCTCTGCCCTTGATGACCCCAGAATAGATCAATTCAGCAACTGTCAATCCATGCCAGGCCAGGGAACAAACCCAGCAGTACACCAGATCAACTCGCCTTGGTCCCAGGAGCCTGGATTCCCCAAGGAGGGCTTCACCTGGTCTCTGAAGGGGATTCCAGGGGTTCCAAGATGGCCATGGGTGGAGCCCACCAGGTAGAGAGGCCCCTGGAGAGTATCCACGGGCACTGAGCAGACGGAAGATCCCCTCAGGCCTTCCCTCGTGGCTCCACTGTGCCCTGGGGAGAGAAAAGGGCCAGCCACACCGCACCGGGGCCAAAGTTCGGCCGCCCAGGAGCAGCAGCGGGCCTAGCCTGGAGCTCAAGCAGTGGCAGGGAGCTGCAGGGAGGCCAGGACTGGGCTGGGGACTGTGGTCCTGGAGTCAGCAGAAGAGCAGCGGGAACCAGCAGGGGGCGCAGCCAGCCCCCTCACCAGACAGGACAGAACAGGAGGCTGGGCGAGGGCGCGCGGGCCTGCAGAGAGGCCTGCACTGCTGTTTGCCGCCCCCCACCCGCCACAGCTCGCCCGCACCTGCCTGCCCCACCCACCGCCTTCTGTGGGCCCAGCAAACTCACTGTGCAAGTAGCGCCTCCCGGGAAGGCAGGGGTTCTGGGCTGGCTGGGCAAGGAGCGGGGAAGTGCATCGGTGCCCCGCTGACTCAGGTACTGAGGGGCTGGGGAGGGGTAGGGGCGCTAGGCAGAGAGGGAGACTGGGGCCCTGCTGCCCGCTGCCACCTGCTCCTTCGTCCAAGGGAGCGTGAGGGGGCCTGGCGGAGAGGTTCCTGGCGGCCTGGTGCTCCTACGCCCCATAGCCCTTGCCCCACAGCCCTCGCTCCACTTCTCGGTATCCAGGGAACCCGTGGGACCCTACTGACATCAAGGGGCCCAGCACCACTGGGCTCGTCTGGACCCCGGAGAGACGCCTGTGCTGACAGGCTTCTTTTCCAGAACTTGATGGAAAATTTTGTCCCTCAGAATCGCCGGGCTCCCCAGCCTGAGAGGCGCTGGCTCTGCCCGCGCAGCCTGGGCCCCACTGGGTCCCCTCCACCTCAAGTGCCTTTTACCCAGGAGCCCCAGGATACCATTTTTTTCTGGCCCATGGAACCCTTTCCCCACCCCCACCCCACACCTCTACTTTTGGCCTGCAACCACCCTGGGATCACCTCCATCTCCGGCCCCCTACCCCACAGGTCCTTGTCCACCTCCAGGCCTGACCCCTGGCCCCTCTCACCTCTGGAGTTACTGAAACCCTTCCACTTGGGGGCCACTGGCATCTGTGATCCCAGACTCCTGGGACTCCCCTCCACCTTGGAGCTCCCTACCCTGTTTCCTCTAGGAACTGCTGTGCCTAGAGCACCGAAACCCCACATTCTCAAGCCAGCTGTCTTTGGGCCAAGGACTCAGGTATCCTCAGGGACCCTCCTTTCTGGGGCACATACTCCTCTCTGTGCAGGAGAGACCAGAGAGAGCAGGCTTGGGGATCCTTCACTCCAGCTGGATGGAGGGGCAGAAGCTGGGGTGTGTGTGAGGGGGTGCTCACAGGTGGCCTCCCTGGGTAAGGAGCTTCCAGGAGGAAACTTCGGAGTGAGGCTATGATGTGGAAGCCTCAGGAAGCACTGGCTGCACAGACTCCAGGCTCCTGGCTTGGGCAGTGGGCATTTAGTGGCCAGAGCCCTACAGGACCAACCCTGTCCAAACCCACCCCACCATGGCCGGCTTTTTTGTCTTGAATTTGCACAGCAACCTTTTCTCCAGTATGAAATTGAAAGCTTTGCTTTGGAAAGTTTTGTGTCCAGGAGGCTCCTGGGCATCCACTTACTTTATTTCCGGAGGCTAGTTGAGGAGGGTGGAATCTTTGGGACCTTCACAGCACGTCTCCTGATCCTTCCTGACTTCCTTTTTTTTTTTTTTTTTTTTTGATTTATTTATTTGAAAGAGAGAGAGATAAAGAGCACACCACAGAACACATGCAGGCACAGGTGAATGGGCCAGGTGAATGGACCTGTGCCAAAACAAAGAGTCAGATACTCAACCAGCTGAAACCACCACCCCCCGTCCACCTTTTACAGATGGGTTACATCTTCACACTGTTAGGCGCTTTGCCTGGACCCGGCTAGTCTTACAGCAGTCCTAGGACACTGTCTCTTGCCCAGTGTCTCTGGTCAGTACCAACCCATGCCTCAAGTGTGGGAATGACTTCTTCCTGACTCCTTTTTTTTTTTTTTAAGATTTTTTATTTTATTTTATTTATTTGACAGAGAGAGATCACAAGTAGGCAGAGAGGCAGGCGGAGAGAGAGAGAGAGGAGGAAGCAGGCTCGCTGCTGAGCAGAGAGCCTGATGCGGGACTCGATCCCAGGACCCTGAGATCATGACCTGAGCCGAAGGAAGCGGCTTAACCCACTGAGCCACCCAGGTGGCCTTCCTGACTCCTTCTTAACTCCTTGTCCAGCCTGGGTTGCCCACCCCCCTCCAGGCTGTCCTAGTTGTATATATTGGATCTCTGTAGATAGTGGGCACCATCAGATCCTCACCTGTCGTGGCCGGCGCAACAAATCAACCAGGAACATGAGGGTAAGAGGATGAAGAAAAGAACTCGAGAAGCAAAGAGATGGGGGACAGGAGGAGCACTGAGGAGGATGTCCAACAGTGCTGAGTTTATTCAAAGCCTTAAGGCCATATATATAGTGACATTACATCTGTGTTTAGTTAAGCAACTATGGTTCCTCATGACGCCAAATGGCTGATTCCAGTACAAATACAGCAAACCTGAAAGTAAATTATGGGTTGTACTAAGGCAGCAAGGACCAGCAACGAACTTTTTAGCCCAACCGAATTGTTCTCATTTGTTTAGTAGCGTGTGGGGAGTCACGTAGGCGAGCGCACAACACATAGCACAGACTCTTGCCCAGTGCTACTGAACTTTTCCCGTCCTAAACCTTTTGTTAGGTTATTTGGACTTTAAAGGAGGCACAAGTCAGGGTCTGGTTTGGTTCTCGTCTCAAGCCTTATTGCGGCCTCCCACACTCACCGAAATGAGAACATGGCTCAGGGTTATGGAGTGAATATACCCTTTAGGAAACATTAAAGGACATAGCATAACTGGTCCGGGGTCACCCAGCCTGTGAGAGGCATGGGTGAGATTCAGACTGCACTGGGTGCCACAGCCATTTTCAGCTCACCTTAGTGTCCAACCTGGTCCCAGAAGGTTCCTGCTCAGGACTGCTTTGTGCTGACTGGGATTGCTTCCTGACTTTGAAGCCATTTTCACAGTGTATCCCCAGCCCACCCTCTCACATTGAGCATCAGGGCTGCCTTGGCTGGCCTCTGTTGATCGTGCCATTCTTCTCAATCCCTCTCTCACCCCTCCGGCCCACTGTCCTACTGCCCTCTGTCCGGTGGGCCAAGTTCTGAGTTTCTTACCTGCACTTCCTCTTAACTGTGCTCTGTTGAAATCCTCTCTAACAGGGAAGACCTGCTTATCAGAGCAGCTTGATTTGGAATCCATCTCCCCTGGAGGTCAGAGCTTCTGACCATCATGTCCCCAGCCTCAGCACTGGGGATGCCTGCCCAGCCTATTCTGGGTGCTCGTGGAGCTCTGGGATCTTGGAGAAGATTTGCCATGAAAATAAGCATTTATACATAACACGGAAGAGAAGATTTGAGGAAATTGAGTGAGTGCCATCTGGTAATGTTTGTGTTAGGATGGTTCTGAAATTTCTGGGCCCTGAGTTACCAAGAACCCTAGGTTGCCCAGCTGGAAGGACCTCAGATAGATCAGCTGGGCTCCTCACCTCATTTGACAGATGGGAAGTTGAGGCCCAGAGCTTAGTGCCACAGAGCAGGAGTGAGGAGAGATGTTAGTGACAGGAAGAAATCATAGGGTAAGCACAAAGTGGCTGAGCCTGGGCTTTGTTTATGCAAATGAGTTGCTAAAACAGTGGGCCTGAGGCTGCTGACTCTATCTAGTGGCCAGCAAGAAGTAACACCAGCCCACACCTTCTGAGGTTTAACTCATGCCAGGAATGATTCTCAATGTTTTATTTGTGGGCACCTGGGTGGCTCAGTTGTTCAGCTGAGGTTATGCTCCCAGGGTGCAGGGATCTAATCCTCACCAGGCTTCCTGCTCAGTGGGAAGCCTGCTTCTCCCTTTCACACTCCCCCTGTGTGTGTTCCCTCTCACCCTGTCTCTCTCTCTCTGTCAAATAAATAATAAAATCTTAAAACAAGAACAACAACACCAAAATGCTTTATTTGCCTTAGGAGATAGGGTCTGTTATGGCTACCATTTTAATGCATGGAAATATGGGCACAGGGGAGCTAAAGGAGTCCAAGGTCACACAGCTTGCAAGTGGAGGAGCCAAGATTTGAACCCTGGGCAGCCTGCCTCCAGAAACTGTATTATTTTTTCCCCTTGTGTATGTCATTTTTAAAAACCTTTCCCTGAATTCTAACAGAGATGTGTAAACATTGATCATCACAAAGCTTGGGTTCTGAAGCATTGCAGCAAGCTGGGGTGGGCTTTGATGTCAGAACTGGTTGGAATCCAGTTTCTGGTGCTGCATGATATTAGGTGACTTACTCAGCCTCAGTTTCTGCACTGAGTTTGGCAGCCTTGTGATGAGTAGAGCGTGTGACAGTGCCTAGCGGGTTTGGTGCCTGGCGAGTGTTTAATAAATGGTTTTCTCTTCTTAATCATGAAAATTCTAAGTTGTGTTGGTTTTGTTAAGCAGTCCGAATACCTTCCTCATCGGTCAGTTGCCTGTCAGTCGCCTTGTAGGTACTTGTAATGAGTCACTTTGGTAAGTCACTATATATAGCTGAAACATTTGGGGGTAGTTGGGGGACACCCCCCCCACCCCCACTGCCCCTGCATTGAAAGTCTGTAATTTAAAATGTTCCACCTGTGTCTTTTTTTTTTTTTTTTAAACATAACCACTTTGGGACAGTGAAAGTTATATGTCTTCTCCTTAGGATTGTGACGGAGCCTTTGGGGACCTGCAACAGCTTACTTCCAGTTTCTGTCTGGCATACTGTTGGGCCAGAACTTATTTTAACAACATTCCATCACATTCCAGGCACCTGGAAGGAGGAATATGTTGAACTTCTCGGAAATTATTTTTTGGAACTGTTTTTATCCTGAGGAATAACCCATTTAAAAATTGAATGACCTTTATGGTTGACTTTTCCACTCTACATAATGCAAACTGAAAAACTCTTTGTTTTCAGCTGCTTCTGCAGCAGTGGGAAGAGCAAGCCTGTGGGAGTCCTCCCCCGGTTGGCCCCAGCACAGAGCTGCATCATTCTACACACCCCTCATGCCTTGTCTCCTTGTCTGTGAGGTGGTAATGATGGTGCAGGGAGCTCCAGGGGTTGTCGTGAAGGTTACAGAGATGGGGGGTGTAAACTTTGAACAGTGTGCCCCACATAAAATGCAGATCTGGTGAGCAGAGGCAGCTGCTCATATTAATTGTTGATGCCAAGGCACTGGAGTTCCACAACAGCCTATGCCTTTCTTTCCTGGGTCCTTTTTGTCTCAGCCACCACCTTAGAGAAAGTGACTCAGCAAGGCTGGTGCTTGTGGAGCCCTCTACAAATCCAGCTAATTCACACGGGCGATGCCCTGGAGATAAGGGTGTTTTCCTGGGTGGTAGGACCCCATTTCAGAGGCTTAACTAGCCCATTTCTCCTAACTGGTCCTGTCCTCCAGGGTCAAGATGAAGGCCTGCCAGGAGACTGGTGGTCTCACCAGAGTTTTCCACTGGAAGCATGAAGGACCCCATGGGGCCTCGTGCAGAATGACATGGGTGTTGGGGGGAGAACAGAGGGGACATCGCCTGTACCATCGTGGGCAGGTCACTATATCTGGCTCACGCCGGCTTTCTTCCCATCTGGGAAATGGCAGAAGACCATGCTTTTTCACAGGAGGGATGAGGGTTTAGGGAGGTATTTGATGACTGTGTTGGGGCTGCATGAGTAACAGAGTTGACGGAGGGGCCTTGGAGTCACAGACTTGGGTTCAGGCCCCTGCTGCTGCCACATAAAAGTAGATCGCTTGGGTAAGCCATGGACCTCAGTGTCCTCCTCTGTGCACTGTGGATAATACCTAGCATGTAGGTCTGTGACGGGTACAAAATAGAAGGCCATATTAGGAGCTTAGAGCAGAGCCTGGTACTCACTAGATTGTAGTTTTATGGAGATACTCTGGCATCACTGGTGTTGCAGACCTGGTCCTACCCTCTGGAAACTTTGGCTGTGTGACAGATGGCTTATGAGGCCGTGGCTGACAGAAAGAAGCGGTGTCTGTCTTTTCTTAAGATTAAGGGTACAGAGGGGTGCCTGGTGGCTCAGTCGTTGAAGCATCCAACTCTTGGTTTCAGCTAAGGTCATGATCTCAGGGTGGTGGGATTGAGCCCTGAGGTGTGCTCTGCTCTCAGTGTAGAATCTGCTGGAGGTTCTATCTCCCTGTATTTGTGTGTGTGTGCTCTCTCTGTATCTCTCTCTCTGTCTATCTCTCCCTAAAATAAATGAAGCTGTAAAAATAAATAAATACATACATGCATAAGTTAATTAATTATGGGTACAGAAATCAGTGATGGAGCTGGGCTGATGGGATACTTGGCAGCAAAGACAGGTGCACCCTGCTTGAAGGCTCTGAGGTAGCTGCAGTGTCACCAGTGGTGATGGGGGTGTGAGGAAGTTGCCTCGTGCAGCATCCAGAGAGGAACTTAGATGGGGGGGTTCCAGGGAGTAAATGCCCATGGGTAGGAAGCATCTTCAGATGAATGTCAGAGGGTGTCCTCATGGATGGGGAGGCACCCTTTCACCCTGAAGCTGCCCACGAGTGGAGGTGTGCCTGCTGGGGACATAACTAAATCATTGGGGTTTAGCCTCCTAAGCTGTTAATTTATGAAGATGTGGCCAAGACCTTGTCTCACTGCTTTTTAAAGAGAAGTAAATTAAACTGTTGTTTGGGATGGTGTTGTCTTCCAAAGGCTCATTCAGAGTCAGTGGCAGAGCTGCTGTGGGCTTTCCAACTTGTCTTGAAAGCCTGGTCCAGGCAAGGGTGAGGGATATTCCCATCTCTTGGGGTCTCTTGCCTTCTCTGTTTATGGCAGAACGTGGTTTTGTGACTGGTAAATAAACAGGCGTCCTGTGCAGATCCTTCAGCTCTTCGTGTGGCTGCAGTAGAGGAAATTCCCATTCACCTGGCACAGACTGTGGCTGGACGGGCGGTGTGGCGGGGCTCTCACTGAGCATTCTCCTTTCACGTAATCCCCGACCAGATATGAATTTTGTGGTGTTGCCACTTTCCTGCTGGCCAGGAGGGAAGTTGAGGCCCAGGAAAGTTACACTTTCTCACTGTGGTAAGCAGCAGAGCCATGTCAGCCGGTCCAGGCCCTGGCTTTCAGGTCTGTTTGCTGTGAGCATTTCCTCTTGTGTTTCCAGCTTTTGGCCTGTTTGACCTATCAAACTACTGATGGTGTATTGATAATTCTAATACTCTCGACATTGTGAAAGATTAGCTCTTCACTTTGTGCTAGAAATGTTTCTTGCTGTATTTTTCTTTTAAATAAAAAAAAAAGTCAAAGTCCCACGTTTCTGCCCATTTGAATCTCCCTGAGTCTCCCTGTTGTGAAGTGGTTGGGTTTGGGGATTTCTAGGGCAGGGGCCTAGTTGGTGGTGGCTTTGCCTGGAGGAGCCCATGGCTCAGTACTTAGAGTGGGGACTGGAGCAGTGTGAACTGTGGCCTGAAAATGTGTTCATGTGTGCTGAGGTGGTGCCCAGATTCTTTTGGAGGATGAACTGAGGTTTTGATCAGCAGTAGGTTAGAGAAACACTTGATGGAATAACACTGATAATTTTGTTTTTGTATTCAATCCTAATTTTGTGTTTTTGTTTTCGTGTAGTGCAGTGTGCTCTATGTTCTAAGAAAAAATTGGCAATCAATTCATACAGTATCATGATTTAATAATCCTTCCTCACTCACCGGGCCATATTTCAGGTTTTTATATGTAGTTTTTATATCTGTAGTTCTGTTTCTGAATTCTGCATTTTGATTCATTCCTTCATTTTTAAATTTCTTATTTTAAAGATTTTATTTATTTGAGAGAGAGAGAGAATGAGCTAGGAGCGGGGGCAGAAGGAGAAGGAAAGGGAGACTCCTCACTGAGCATGGAGCCTGATGTGGGTCTCAGATCCCAGGTCTCTGAGATCAGGACCTGACCCAAAGGCAGATGCTTAAAAGACTGAGCTACCCAGGTGCAGCCACATTCCTTCATAATTTTATTTTTACTCCAGTGCTGCACTGTTTGGCTGGTTGCTTCAGTTTCTGGGAGGGAGGGAGATGACCCCCTCCCCTGTTCTTCTAACAAGTTTGCTTTTGCTGCATTGACTGGAGAAGGGCCAGGCTTCCTGAAGATGAGTAGGATGATTCAGTGACACCCAAAAGGCAGTGGCTATCATTGTTCCCACTGTGCTTCAACAACTTCACCCACTGACTCTTTGATGATGGCAGCCACCAGCAAATCTTCTGCAGAGGACTGCTGCCTTGGGATGCTTTTCTTGTGGTGCTGGACTTCATTCCCCCTGGCAGCCAGTACAGCTAGGATTAGAACCTAGGAAAAGTCCCATTAGAACCCAAGAAAGTGGGGTGCCTGGGTGGCTTAATCGATTGTCTGCCTTTGGCTCAGTTCATGGTCTTAGGGTCCTGAGATCAAACCTTGCACTAGTGTCCGTGCTGGCTGTGGAACCTACTTAAAATCAAACAAACAGAAATCAGCCCAAAAAAGTACGATCCTTTGTGTTGTTCTATACTGTGGATCAGATTTTATTTTTCTTTTCTTTTTTTTCTTTCTTCTTTCTTTTTAAAGATTATTTATTTGTCAGTGAGAGAGCACAAGCAGGGGGAGCAACAGGCAGAGGGAGAGGCAGGCTTCTGGTTGGGTAAGGGGTCTGATGCCGGACTTGATCCCAGGACCGTGTGATCATGACCTGAGTCATGTTAGGCTGCTGCCTAACAGACTGAGCCAACCAGGCATCCCCCAGGATCAGACTTCAATAACCCTACCAGATTTCTTTAGCTTTGACATTTTAAAGGACAATGAAAGCTAGCTGAACCTACACCAGGATTCTGCATCTGCTGGGGCTGTGCTGTCCGTGCCTATGTGCCTCCTGTTCTTCTAACCCCATCAATTCCACCCATGTTTTAGCCAGTGAACTGTAGGCAGGTGTGGGTGTGTCACTGAAAGCTTTGACTCATCATTCATATCTTTATTGTAAGCTTATAATCTTTATTTTTTTCTTTTTTTTGGGTAAGATTTTATTGATTTGTTTGTTTATGAGAATGAATGGGGAGCAGAGGCAGAGGGAGAAGCAGACTCCCTGCTGAGCAGGAAGTCTGACATAGGGCAAGATCCCAGGATTATTTATGACCTGAGCCCAATGCAGATGCTTAACCGATTGAGCCACCCAGGCGCCTCTTTATTTTTCCTTTATTGATTATCTGCCTTTCTGAGGCAGCGTTCTACCTGGGTTTTCATAACTCCACACTAAGGTATTCTTCCACTAGTGTGGCCTGTTTTGAGGTAATTCCTATACATTCTGGCTATGCTGCTAAATGATGCTATGATCTTGGACTCTTTTTTTTTTTTTTAACCTCTCTGAGCCTTGGCTTCCTCTGTGCTAATGTGGATAATATACCCTCTCTTGCAGATGTGTGGAGGGCCATGGCTGACTTGGATGCAGTTGGAGTCATCTCACGGCACATGGAATACACAATTTATCTTGCTTCCTGTCTTGCTAACGACATCTTGGTTTTCATGCTGTCTTAGAACAAGTAGAACTTGACTTACATGTAAGTTGTGAATTCACGTACTTTTGACAGACGTGTTATTTTAGTTTAGTTTAGTTTAGTTTAAAGCAGGCTCCACACCCAGTGCAGAGCCCAGTGCGGAACTCAAACTCACCACCGTGAGATCAAGATCCGAGCTGAGATCAAGAGTTGGCCGCTCAACGAGCCTAGTCACCCAGGCATCCCTTCTGTTTATCATTTTTCAAAAAATGTGACAAGTAACACTTTCTCTGCTTGGACCTGTCCTCACACCTGCTATGCTGGTCTGGGGGTCAGACGTGTAGCTGGTGTAGTGCTGGTGATGTTGAGCAAGACAGTTGTTAAGTCTTTTTACCCTAATTGCTGTTGTCCTATTATTTCCTTTTTTTTTTTAAGATTTTATTTTATATCGTGGTGATATATGCTAAAACTGTTGCTTCTGGTCCTGCCTTAAAACTTGAATATGTAGGGCATTTTTTAAGAATTCATCCCTGGAGATACAGTATTTGTTTTTCTCTGTCTGACTTATTTTGCTTAGCACAATACCCTCTAGGTACATCCATACTGTTGTAAATATCAGGATCTCATCCTTTTTGATGGCTGAGTAATATACCATTGTGTGTATGTACCACTTTGTCTTCTGTTGCTGGACACTTGGGCTGCTTCCATATCTCAGCTACGGAAAATAAAATGCTGCAGTAGGCTTAGGGGTGCCTCCGTGCTTTCAGAATGTTGAGTCTGATGTGTCAACTGCCACAACAGTCGTGGCAACTCAGGAAGGGAGCCAGGTGCAGGAGGTAAGAGGAGGAGTGCAGCTTTAGGCAATCTGAGTTGAGGTGTCTGTTGGACGTGCAGGTGTAGGTTCTGGTTGGACAGTCAAAATGTAGGAATGGGTGCTTGGGGGAAGAGAGATGCAATCATGCTGTTGCCAAGGGATATATTCCTTGGAGAGAGAGTGACAGTTAAGGATGTAGGGTAATTCCTTCTTTCCTTGGGCAGATAAAGGGGAAGAATAAAGGAGTAGTGGATGGAAGGGGAGGGACGTGGCTTTGATGCCAGGAAGGCATTTTTGCACAGATGTCTAGAGAAGAGAGATTTCAAGGAATGAAATGTCAGCAATGTTCGATGATGTGAAAAGTTGCAAAGCAGCTTGATTAGGGGGTGGGGGTAGATCGAGGAGGTTGTCACTGAGTACTGAAAGAAAATGGGAGGTGAGTAGTGGAGTCCTAAGCCAGACATAGAGATAGAGTGACTGGGCGTGAGACCATGAAGGTCACACACAAGAATAGCCTTTTAGAAAGTTTGATGGTAAAGACACAGACGATCATAACTTCAGACATAGCTTGGACAAGGGTGGGTTTTATAGGCTGTGTTTACCTATTTGCAGGTTGACTGAAGGGAGATGACAGATGGTGCATGCTGCTGGATGTTGTGGGTTGAGATGGGATCAGGTATACAGAAAAGCACACAGAGAGGAGTGTATGGATGCCCTGACTGCTTCTGTAGAACACAAGGCCAACATTAGGCATGAGGGAATGGAACGTGGCTCAAGGAGATGTGCAGTCTCAGATACAGACCACATGGCTCAGAGTCTTACAGGGCTCTCCTTGCCTCCGCGTGGCCCTTCTCACAGGGTTTAAGTTTTGAAGAGTCCTTTTGTTTCTCTGGGTTTGGGGTGTGACTGGAGAGACATAGCAGAGAGCAAGGGCTGAGGAAAGACCAAGAGGGCAGGAACTCACAGAGGGGAGTCTACTACCCTCTCTGCCTTTTCTGGTATGGGCTCTCTCCTGATCTGGATGGACGGATGACCTGCCATTACTTCTTTTAAAAATGCATTTGGCTTTACCCTGCCAGAAAGCAACACATGTTTATTGAAGAATAGTGGGAAACCCCAGAGAAACTGAAGGAAGAAAATAAGCACTCAGCTGAAGACAACCATTCAAAAGTTCTGGCCGTTTTCCTCCCAACTTTCACTGAAGTTGAACAGATAAATGTATATATATGAAGTGATTTCTGGGAAAGACCAAAAAAAAAAAAAAAAAAAAAGATACCAACAACAAGAAAACAAAAAAGAGAACAAAGCAGAAGAAAACGGTGTTCATTTTCTTCCTGAGGCTGCCCTTCCTCTATACTGCTACTTGGTTTTACTACCTGCTTTTCTCCCTGGGCTTTCTTGACAAAACATGGTTCCACTACTTTTACCTTCTTCAAAGTGTTTGACAGAGTCGTTTGATTTCAACATGGAGTTTGAGCAAAATGGACTATTGTTTTAAAATATTCTATCATGTGTGCTGTAATATCTCATCCTGGACATGATACAAATGCTATGATAAAAAGAAGAGATGCTTTTAAAGTAATCACCAGAGTTGTGAAATTCATTGGCATGATCCTTCTTTTTTTTTTTTAAAAAGATTTTATTTATTTATTTGACAGACAGAGATCACAAGTAGGCAGAGAGGCAGGCAGAGAGAGGAGGAAGCAGGCTCCCTGCAGAGTAGAAAGCCCGATGCGGGGCTCGATCCCAGGACCCTGGGATCATGACCTGAGCTGAGGGCAGAGGCTTAACCCACTGAGCCACCCAGGCGCCCCAACATGATCCTTATTTTGGGGGTCATAATTCGTTTAATTTTTTTCTGCTCCAGCTTAACCTTCGCAGTCTTCAGTTGTTATGTGCATTAGGCACAGTATTAGCAGTAGTGGCAGTAAAAATACTCCTGTCACCCTTTACAGGTACCATTTTACTAGCATCTCCTTACCACTGTAGCAGCTTTAAACCCTGTTTCCACCCTGTTCATTCCTTTAAATGCCTTTTCCTTAAAACCTTTTCTTAGTTTTTGGTGTTCTATAGCTTTACCACAAAATGTTTAATTGAAGATTTCTCATCTTGCTTGGTATCTGTGCATTTCCTGTATTTCTGGATTTATCATTTCTGTAATATCCTCAGCTGTTTTCTTCTGAAATTTTGACTCTGTCCTTCTGCTGTACTTCCCAGGATTCTTATTTAAACCTCCCGTCTGTTGTTCGTGTCTCTCAAGCTGGCGTTCATCTTCTTCTCCTGCCTCCTTGTGTTGCATTCTGGGGAATGTCTTCACTTCTTGGTGCAGTGTTGTGAAGTCCTTCATTCGGGGCTCATCTACTGCCCCACCATTCTGGTGTGTTTTCTGTTGTGTTTTACGTCTCAGTGATTTTTGGTCCCTGTTTAACTTCCTTCAGTTCCATGTTCACACTTGGCCTGTTGCTTTTGATAGGCTCTTATTCCTTCTTTATTTTTAAACCTCTTTTGTGTTCTTAAACAATTAACATGTAATGTTTTCTATTCTGTATCTGATCATTCCAGTGTCTAAAGTCTTCATTTTCCCTCAGTCTTCTGTCTCTCACAGTGGCCTCATTTCTTGCATGCTCTGTGAAGGGATTTTGAGACCAGATTTATTGGAACATAGATGTAATCTCTTTTAATTCTGTTTTTTGGTGTGTTTTTTTTGTTTGTTTGTTTGTTTGTCTGTCTGTTTTTTCCTGGAGGGTTTGTCTTTCCTTTGCCAGGAGGCTGGGAGTGTTCTTGGTTGGGATCACTTTGGTTCCATTTGAGGGTCCTGGTTTATTAAGGAAATCTCAGGTTCAGTTCCCCCAACTTACCGTGTGGTGGGAACGGGGTCTGGAGGGCACAGGCCTGTAGAGATCCTGCAGTGAAAATGGCATTTGTTCTCTGGCACCCTGATTTGTTTTTCTTGAGCTTGTTGCTTACAGATCAGGTTTTGGCTCACTTGTTTCTGCCACCTCCCTCTTCCTGCTTCCTTTCCTACCATTTTCTAAGTCCTTTGCTAGTTTTCCAATATCTTCTAAAGCCCAGAAATGTTTTGTGAATTCCATTTGCCATCACTAATTGCAAGTCTCCTCCTGCAGCAGGAAGGCCAGAGCCAGACACTGTAATGCTCTGCCTCCCACAGAGGAGATTTTAATACCCTCTCCTCGTGTTCAGAAATTCTAGATTGGAGATGGAGTTATGGATACATTACCATCTACAGAGGATTAGTTGCCTATATAATAGAACAAGTATGCATTATTCTAATCTTCCTAAAACTTCCATTTTGCATAATAAATATGAATGAATAAGGAACCCGCATTACTTTAGTTTATGCAGATGTTCTCTTTCTGTCTCTGGCTTTAGATGGTAGGTTGTCATTTGTATGGTTCATTCTGAAAATTGGGTAACTTCATTCTTATTTTCTACATGTTGGTGCCATATAAAGTGATGATTTATGGAGATTCAGAGGTAAATATTTATCAACATCTAAATAATTGGGGAAGGCTTCCTTTACAAAAGGTAGAATTATTAAGACCTGTTTAATCACAGAAGGGATATCCTGTAAAGCTAGCCCATAAATAAAAAGTGGATCAGAAGAAAGCAGAGAGAGGAGAGAATTTGGAAGGAGCACGTGGAGGGACACCTACTGCCTATCCCTGTAAGTCAGGGGCAATCTGGAAGGGAAACCTTGTTAAAGGAGGCAGTAGTGTTTAGATGTAATGAGCTACTGGAAACCTCACAGTGTTCTGGTGAAGCAAGTGGTGTGCAATCAAGTCCGCAGCCCAGTTGAAGTTGTGGCTTCAGGCAGCAAGCGAGCAGGCCTTTCTGTCTGCCTTTATCTCCAGTGGGAGCGACTTGTCCTCCTTGAAGTCAGCCTCCAGACATCTTTTCCTGTCGCTACACATCTGTGCATCACTGAGAATTTCTGCGGTTGCTGCTTCATGGAGATGTTTGTCAGTTTTGGGTTTTGTTTGTTTTGTTTTGTTTTTTACTGAGGTTCACTTGCTAACTTTTCTCTTCTCTTAAAAAAAATTATATTTAATCTAGGGGTGCCTGGGTGGCTCAGTGGGTTAAAGCCTCTGCCTTTGACTCGGCTTGAAGGCATGATCCCAGGGTCCTGGGATTGAGCCCCACATCAGGCTCTCTGTTCAGCAGGGAGCCTGCTTCCCTTCCTCTCTCTCTGCCTGCCTCTCTGCCTGTTTGTGATCTCTGTCTGCCAAATAAATAAATAAAATCTTTAAAAAATATATGTGTTTAATCTAGGGGCACCTGGGTGGCTAAGTGGGTGGGTTAAGCCTGTTTCTTCAGCTCAGTTTATGATCTCAGGGTCCTGGGATTGAGTCCTGCATCAGCAGGGAGCCCTCTTCCTCCTCCTCTCTCTCTCTGCCTCTCTGCCTACATTTGATCTCTCTCTGTCAAATAATTAAGTAAGTAAATAAATCTTTTAAAAATATATATATAATCTCTTCCAGGAAGAGATTATGTTGAGTGAAAAAAGTCAAGCAGAGAGAGTCAATTATCATATGGTTTCACTTATTTGTGGAGCATTACAAATAGCATGGTGTCAAGGGGAGATGGAGAGAAGGGAGTTGAGGGAAACTGGAAGGGGAGGTGAACCATGACAGACTATGGACTCTGAAAAATAATCTGAGGGTTTTGAAGGGGTAGGGGGTGGGAGGTTGGGGGAACCAGGTGGTGGGTATTAGAGAGGGCATGGATTGCATGAAGCACTGGGTGTGGTGCAAAAACAACTAATACTGTTACACTGAAAAAATATATATACATATATATATTTCATCTCTTATTACCATGTATTTCAAATGGTAGTGAGGGATGATGGTGTGGGACCCCATGAAGTGAATTTACACTGCCATCTTGACCACAATATAAGTGTCGTACACAGCCGTCCTGTGTCCCCTTTCATTCTGAAATGGATTCTCTCTTCGCAGCTGTTATCAATAGAAGACAGGGGTCTTTGTTCTTGTAGGTGACTTGTCCAAGATCGCACAACTTTCGAGGTTTAACCTTTGGTCTGATTGTAGGACCCATTTTCTTTAACTCAGTGCTATGCAACCTACCATGTAGGACTCTCAATACTCTCCTGCTTTTGAAGCTGTACTCCACAGGCCACGTCTACCAGTGCATATCTATTTTTGTCTAGTTCACTCATTTATTGCACACATTTACTGGATGCCAGCTATGTGTTTCAGGCACCTTTCTAGGTGCTGGAGATATGGCAGTGGGCAAGTCAAACACAACCCCCTGCCCTCATTGAGCATGTTCCATTTCCTACTACTGGAAGCATCCACCAGGAACAATGGACTTATGCCAGAAGTCCAGCAATGATATGAGTTCCAGAAATTTCTGAATGGTTCTTTGTGGAAGTGATGATTTGGCGGCAGCCCTCAAGGTAGCTACCTGCACGGGCAAAAAAAAAAAAAAAAAAAAAAAAAAAAAAAAAGGAGGGCTGGTGTATAAATGCCTGATAAATGGGCTTCAAAGTCAAATAACTGAGCCAGGTCTTTAAGGTCTTATTTAGCTCTGAGATTTTTCAAGAACTTTCCATGATACATAAGCATATTATAGAAAAAACCCTATTCAAAGCACACTGTAAATTTGGAGGATGATTGTCTTTGCATTATTTTTGTGATTAAATGACAGTTGATGATACAGGCACGGTTGTAAGTCACTTATCCCTGTGCAAACACTTTGTGGTAAATTCTTTTATCATCCTTATTTTTCAGAGGTAGAGACTGATGCAAAGGGAGAAGTTTGGTGGTTCTCCACTGGCCACAGCTAAGCAAGCAAAAAGCAAAAAGCAGAGCCTGCATTGGAACCAGGCACTGTGGCTCCAGACCCCAACTCTTCACCCTTGGGCTTCTTGCAGCACGCCTGATTTCTTGTCACTAAGAACTTGGTGCAGGAGTTTAACGGTACCTTTAACTTCTAGTTTTTCTTTCTCCGAACTGAATCTGCATTGCAGTGCATCTCTGCATAATGATGTGTTTAATTTTGTCACCTTTAATTTTGTTTTTAGGTAAGATCTGAAGGAGTCAATCTGTTTCTTCTGTGGCTTCAAGCACTTCAGACAAACTTTGCAGAAGAGCAGGTGCTGATTTTTGCTTGCCTCGTGCCTGGTTTCCCAGCGATCATGTCATCCAGAGGGACCTGCATGGTGGAGACACTCATCAGTCCTAGCCCTGGTGTGGCGGATGGTGAGGAACATTTTAGCCAGCCTTACAGGTTGAAATGACTCTGGAAGTTCTCTTGAGGGATTCCTCAGCTTGTCATGATCCTGAATAGAACCCTTTATTTCGTAGATGGGTTTGGAGGAGGAATTATCCCCTGCTCTTGTTCACAGTAATGTCTTACAGACATTAGAATAGAAAGAATCAGAGCCTTTTTTATATGCAATGAGGATGGGAGACATTTACTGAAGTGGTGGAAACAGGAATGGAAGGGAGGACTCAGATGTTGGAAACAACAGGAAGTGGAGACACATCATGTATCTGGAGTGTTTTCTTGGCTGTGAATGAAATTTAAATCTGCCATCCAAAACTACTGTTTATTGTCCTCAGCATGATTGTTTCACGAGTGGACATTCATCTGCTCACCCAGCCCTGTATTTTCATGCCGCATTCATGGAAAGACAGTAGCTGCTTCCTGGGAAAGTCATGGCAACCATCTGTGTCCCATGAGTTTTTAAGGAACTTGCCAGTTAGGGCCAATGATTGATTAATGCACATCACTTTATTGCCCAAAGACAGGTATTTGATCCTTAGGCTGACCGAAGCAGAATTTGGCAGAGAGAAGAATAGTTTAGAGGGAGAGGTGGCTTCATGGGAGTTTGTACCGTATTTCCAACCCCTTGATGCTCGCTGGCCTGGAGTGTAGCGTGAGCAGGTTCCAAAGGAGGGGCAGATGTATTTTAATGAAGGCCATTTTTTAAAAACCCTTTGAACGTTGGTGAAAGAACTCCTTTTTTTCCCCACTCTGGAGCAAAGATATATCCACAAGAATCACTCCACTCTTGCCGGCCATATCAGGGGAAAGGATCGCTGAGGACCAAACATGCTTTTTCCTTCAAGTCCTATTGAACTGTATGGTTATTCAGGTAAAAGCAAAATCTTGGATAATTCAGGAATGGTCTTTCTCTTGATAGGAAAGAGGAAACATTGCTTATTTTCTCCCAGCTCATCCATATTTTGTATGTTTGCTTGTTTGTTTGTTTGTTTGTTTGTTTTTTGAGTTGACTCTTTATGATATTTCACTAGAACTTGAATATGTGCTATATCACATCAGCAAAGACCTGGCATACATAATATTTTGTGTGACAGTGTATGTCAAGCAAACATTTCAGTTCTCCCATCTGCTTTTATATTACCATATTCACACAGAACACTTTACTTCTAACACTGTGGCTGAGGCTGTGGATTTTTCCCTCACCAGGCAACTCTGCAACACCAGCTGGGTGTCCTGTAGTTTTACTCAGCTTTGACACTGTCTGCCTTGATATGGCATCTGATCCCACAGGTTAAGGGCTCAGTCCCGTGAGACTGTTCCATCACATTCAGGTGCCAGTCATAAGTAGGAGGAGCCCAGGTTACCCACAACTTCTCTACAACTTGGCTACAAATCAGAGGTTCCTTCAACTCCTCCTCTGGTTCAACTGAGTGGCTCGCAGAACTCTGGGAAACATTTGTTTTCATTTGCAATTTATGAAAGATATGATAAAGGATACAGATGAACAGTCAGATGCAGAGACACAAAGGGCACAGTCTGGGAGGGTCCCAAGCACAGGAATGTCTATTCCTGTGGAGCTGGGTTTTATCCCCCTCCTGGTACCTGGATATGTTGACTTATCTGGAAGTTTCCTGAAACCCCTGCTATGAGGATTTTTTTTTTAAAGATTTTATTTATTTATCAAAGAGAGAGAGGGGGAGAGAGCGAGCACAGGCAGACAGAATGGCAGGCAGAGGCAGAGGGAGAAGCAGGCTCCCTGCTGAGCAAGGAGCCCGATGTGGGACTCGATCCCAGGACGCTGGGATCATGACCTGAGCCGAAGGCAGCTGCTTAACCAACTGAGCCACCCAGGCGTCCCTGCTATGAGGATTTTTATGGAGGATTCCTTACATAGATGTGCTCTGCTTTTAGCCCCCTCCCCTCTCTGGGGGAATGTAGGGGTTGGGGTGGGGGTGCCGAAGATTCTAAATTCTAATCATGGTGTGGTCTTCCTGGTGATGTGTCCCCACTGAGGAGCCATCTCGGAGCCCACCCAGAGTTGTGTTATTAGAACAAAATATTAAACTCAAAATGGATGGAAGACCTCAATGTAAGATAGGAATTCTTGCCAGTTTTCTTAAGGTGATTCTTTCTCTCTGCTATCCCTCAAGATTCTATCCTTGCCTCCCTTCCTGACTGCACTGTCCTATTGGGCAATCTTGCCTATTGGGCAGGTGGAATGGACCAGTAGGGTCAAAATGCACAGCTTCTAGAAGGCAAAGGGATACTCCAGTCTGCTCTCAGGACTTTGGAGTCTTTGTGGTTTTGGTGCTGGTGAAAGGAAATGAGAGAGGAGAGCAGACAAGAAAGAATGCTAAGTCATTAGAGAGAACTGGTAGGATAAAATACAGGCATGATGAGTAGAATGAGTTTAAAAACATGATACCATTGGGTGATTTTTTTAATACTCAGTAAGAATATTTTTAACAAAGTGAACCATTTAGTTTTGAAATATTCATTCTTAGCATAATTTGAGTTTTAAGATAGGATTACATTACAGGATTGTCAACATTATTTGTCACCATGACTTTTTTTTAAATTTTGGATAGGAATTTTAATAAGATAGCATTTTATTTCAGTAGACATTTAAGTTAAAATTTAAATGTATATATGTTCTTTCCCACATATTATCCAAAGGCTACAAATTAGAGTGGAAGAATAAGGAGAATCAAGATACTTGTTTTAAAGTTCTTTTTACACTGTTTTGAAAATATTGTCTTCCTCATTTATTTCCATCATTTACCATGTTAGCAAAATCTACAAACTTGTACTTGGTAAGTACTGATTGGGCTGGGTATAGAGGATGTCCACAGGGAAGCTGCCATTCTCTTTCAAAGTGACCTTTGTTTATTTTTAAGCAAAATAGTCACTTTATTCTTATATTTAATGGTAACTTTATTGTAAGAGGTTTAAAGTTTCCTAATAAATGATTTTACCTATTTGTACAAACTATTTATTTGTACCTCAGGAAGACTGTGGCTCCTAAAATAATTCAACATGTGTCATGATTCTTCTTGGTATAATTATATTTAAAATTAAGTTTTAAAATTTTAATTTTTAATTGAAACTGTTTATTGAAGGCAGTGTTTATTTTCTCATGCAAAGATGTTGAAATAAACATTCTCGTTGAAGTCTTCTCTTAACGGTGTTGAGGTACGGTGACCCCAGGCCCCAGACCTTGCCCAGTGGTGAGGCAGACCATCCCAGGCCATGCAACTGCCCAGAGTAGCCCTTCCTTATATCCTGGATCTTTCATCCACTACGTGCTACTTACAGCTTCTTATGGAGGGGCCAATATTTGGGCAACTGTGCAACCTAAGGGCAGTAAGCTCCAGAAAGGAAGGAAACATGAGGGAATTTCTAGTTTCACTGCTCAGGGTTTTTTGGGTTTTTGTTTGTTTGTTTGTTTGTTTTCCCCTATGAAAAATGAAGGCTCACAGGACATAAGTATCCCTTTGATTGGTGCTGGGGTGGGGAAGCAAATTTTCTTCTCCCTATTATTGGAAAGCAGGCAAAATTAGTTAAAGTGAATAATCAGAAACAATTTGGGAGGGAAAGAGATCACAACAGGCATTAATCCATGTGGTGAATGTGGACTACTAATTCAGTTGTCTTTGGGTGTTTACTTACATACACACAAATGTGCATGCTTGGATCAGGGGAAAGCAGCAAAAACTTGATGCCTTTTGAAATATGTAGAAGTACTAACCTTTAGAGGTACCGGGCTGTGTATTTGTTAGCTATCTGTATATGGGTATTTTTTTCAGAACTTGATTCTGATTTGATAAATAGTCTATATTCACTGTGGAAAACATAGTATACTTTAATATATTGAATTAAAGTTCTTTATTGAGAACTTGTCTGCCTCATGCAAGTGCCTCCAGGTATATAAAAGGTGGGAGGTCGGGGTACCAGGTGGTGGGTAATATAGAGGGCATGGATTGCATGGAGCACTGGGTGTGGTACAAAAACAATGAATACTGTTATGCTGAAAATAAAAAAAAAAGTAAGTAAGAGAGCTGGACATACAGCAAGTAGTAGCTCAAGTCCAATACCATGTAACTTTTTGTTTTGATGAAGAAATTTAAAGGAGAAAGGGACTTTTTTTTATTATTCTATTTCTTTTCAGTGTTCCAGAACTCATTGTTTATGCACCACACCCAGTGCTTCATGCAATATGTGCCCTCCATAATACCCATCACCAGGCTCACCCAACCCCCTACCTGCCTCCCTTCTAAAGCCCTCAGTTTGCTTCTCAGAGTCCACAGTCTCTCATGGTTTGTCTCCCCCACCAATTTCCCTCAACTCACTTCTCCCCTCCATCTCCCAATGTCGTCTGTGTTATTCCTTATGCTCCAGAAGTAAGAAACCATATGATAATTGACTCTGCTTGACTTATTTCACTCAGCATAATCTCTTCCAGACCAGTTCATGTTGATACAAAAGTTGGGTATTCATTCTTTCTGATGGAGGCATAATAATCCATATTGTATATGGACCACATCTTTATCCATTCATCCATTGAAGGGCATCTTGGTTATTTCCACACTTTAGTGACTTTGGCCATTGCTGCTATGAACATTGGTGTACAGATGGCCCTTTTCACTACATCTGTATCTTCTTGGTATATACCGAGTGCAGTTGCAGGGTCATAGGGCAGCTCCATTTTAATTTTTTTGAGGAATTTCCACACTGTTTCCCAATGTGGCTGCACCAAGAAAGGGACTTGTTATTAATTCTGTGGAGCTGGTCAAGTCAAAATTCAAAGATGAATTTTTTCAGACATAAAGTAGTTTATACTGATTCTATTCTTCAGATTCATCGACAAGGAAAAGGCTATAAAACTAAAGTCTCGGGCGCCTGGGTGGCTCAGTGGGTTAAGCCGCTGCCTTTGGCTCAGGTCATAATCTCAGGGTCCTGGGATCGAGTCCCGCATCGGGCTCTCTGCTCAGTAGGGAGCCTGCTTCCTCCTCTCTCTCTGCCTGCCTCTCTGTCTACTGTGATCTATCTCTGTCAAATAAATAAATAAAATCTTTAAAAAAAAAAAAAAACTAAAGTCTCATGGATTTGATTAGGGTAGTATTGGATGTTAAAGTACCTGAAATGATGAAGAATGTCTGTACATTCTTCTAGATTTGTTTCAGTCCTAAAATATTTAATTAGTTATAATGTATGTGAAAATATCCTTACTATTAGAATTGCTTATCCATTCTCAAATTTTCTAGTGGCTTAGTACTTAGTACTTCCACCGCTGTATGCCATAGCTATAATAAGCAAGCAGTAACAGGAGTCACCATCCCACCTTTGTCAGGTCACAAGGCAGAATCAGAAACAAGTCTACCAAAAAATGTCATCCCTAATAATTTCTGGTACTTTAATTTTAAAGTTTTAGTTGATATTCATCCAATCAAATATAGAGCTGAGGTATATGTTTGTGAGAAATTGAACTGTTTAGGGTGGTGGCTTACACTCACTCCCCTAATCATGTATTCTGTTTCCTTCCAGACATCCCCCATTTGAGACCAGCGCCAGTGTATGTACATTACTACAACTCAAGACAATGAAAACATTTATAGTATAAAAATTGCATACATGGCAATTCACATTGTTTTTATTAAATGGATTATAAATTTCTTTTTGGAAAAAAGTATCTAGCTATAATCCAAAACACTCAAAATCGAGTTGCTGTACTGCCCCAAATCATACAGGTATGTCATTCCTCTTTTTCTTATATTTTACATAGGTAAAAATACACTAACACATACCAAAGTAATTGACTCATAGGGGTTTTGGTTCCTAAAGGATGCTGGTTCTAGGGATTATGTTTATGGGTGGGCTCTCTCTCTGTTGCTGAGGCATCAGAGGGACTTCTGAGATAGCACTTGCCATGACCTGCTGACATTGCCATGACAAGGTGATCTTGGGGGCCAGGGAGATGTTCTGAAAACATGATGTTGTGTGCAGTCTCCTGGACCCTCTCATTTTCCTTCCTTTGCTCAAGAGCCAGTGACATCAGAGCATAAGACCAGGGGCCTGTGTTGCCTTCACCCATCCCCAGCACCAGGCAGGCCCTCAATAATCATGTAGGTGGGCTGTGGGAAGGACCTATTTGACTGCCAAGTGCCTCTTGGCATCTCAGAGGGAGCAGTGGAAGAGATCTCAGGATTTTGAGGTGCCATGATGGAATGCCTGGAAGAAAAGGCAGACTCTCTTAGAAGGCTTTCAGTGAAGACCTCTTTCTGTGTGGGGCCCATGGTATACCTTCCCTCTCTTGTGGTCCTTGGTCATAGAAAAATGGGCTTTCCCAGCAGGTTGAGTTTCTTAGAGACTTTGTGCTGTGTAAGGAAGGACAACTTGGGGAGGTTTGAGAGGGGCTGCTTCATGGCAGGGGCCTGCTTTTATGCACAAAGCATGGTCCCCTTAGAGTAGCTTCGCTGATGCCCCAGAGTTCCCCAAAGTGTGACTAGGCCTGAGCTGCAAGAGTTCACACACCTGAGTGGCAGGTAGCATCTTGGTGGAGGAGCACCAAACTGAGGTCCAGAGCCCGTGTCCTCATTGATTAAGAACTGACTACAGAGCTAGACAAACTTATTGTCAAGAAGTCTGAGGGGGATACAGTTACAGTAAAGAGCAGCAAAATACTTACTAAGATTTTGAAAGGGAGCTTTGGGGTGCGTGGATGGCTCGGTTGGTTAAATGTCTGCCAGAGATCAAACCCTGTGGTGGGGGGTGGGGAGTCCCTGCTAAGTGAGGAGTCTGCTTCTCCCTCTCCCTTTCCCTCTGCCACTCTCCCTGTCTGTGCTCACTTTCTCTCTGTCTCTCTGTGTCAAATAAATTTTATAAATCTTTTAAAACATAAAAATACAAGAAAGATTTGAAACTTAAATTCACTAGTTGTAACATGTAATAGGAACCCTGTAAACAGTAATGATCACTGCTGAGAACAAAATTGATTTTTTTAAAGATTTTATTTATTTGGCAGAGAGAGATCCCAAGTAGGCAGAAAGGCAAGCAGAGAGAGAGGAGGAAGCAGGCTCCCCACCGAGCAGTGAGCCCAATGCAGGACTCGATCCCAGGACCCTGAGATCATGACCTGAGCTGAAGGCAGTGGCTTAACCCACTGAGCCACCCAGGTGCCCCACAAAATTGATTTTCCAAAGGAATATCCCAGAACACTGAGGAAAATTTCAAAGAGATGGAAATGAGAAACGAATAAGTAAGATCTGAGGTCAGGTCCAAATCTACCTTGCAAGTACCCTGAGGACAAAAGGAGAAAATAACAGAAGTTATAACTGAACTAATGCAGCATTTACTTGAGCTGAAAAACAGTCATGCCTTCAGTTCATAAAGCCTTCAAGTCCCAGGGAGAATTAGCTGAACAGACTCAAACCAAAACAGACGTAAACCTATTTGACTTTCAGGGACTAAGAAAAAATTGTCAGAGTTCCAAACAGAAACCACCAGTTCCTTCTAGAAAATGAGACAGAGTATCATTGAATATTGACTTTAAGCTCTATCCCTCAGAGCTGAAAGAACTCTCTTTCTTAGAACTCTTGCTTCCTATCACATATGTAAGCAGATGTCAGATTGATTAACCTTGTAAATTGGTTTAAGTTCTAACTCTACAAACAAAATGATAAAGAATTTGGAGACAATCTAGGGGCATGTAAAAATTTGGGAAGTGGTAGACTACCTTAGGTAGAGATAAGACCCACAGGCCATAGAAGAAATGACATGCCACTTTATTTTAAAAATTTGAAAAAGATTTGTATATCAAAAAAGAGTAAAGCTGCATGTGGGCAACAGGCTGTGAAAAGCATCTGTAACATCAGCTGTTCAAGGAGTTCATGTCTCTGACGTGCCTACAACTTTAGAAGAAGACAAACAGTCCGATTGAAAAACAGACCAAATGAGAGGAAGGAGAAGTTCATGGAAAAGGAAACAGAAATGACCCTGGATTTCATAGTGACCCAGGGAACACCATTAGTTCTGGACCATGTTGAGACACCTTTATTCACTCACCCTGTAGACAAAAACTAAAAATCATCAGGTAGACAAAAATTTGCATGAAATCATATATAAGAAACTCAGCCCCACTCTTTGATAAATTTTACAGTCTATTTTGTGTGATTGTTAAGTCAATTCAAAACAATCTGTTTAGAGACTCTGACTGTTCCCTACTTGGTTACAAATTTTCAGGGAACCATCACTGTATTTATTGAGAATAATTTCCTCATTCTTGAAAAATACATTTGAGTGATGAAAAATAGCAAGTATAACGGAATAGCCACAAATTCAAGGTTCTAGTTTTCCCCCCGCCCTTAGTGGGAAAGGAAACTTTTCACACATGTGAGTCATCTACTTTTATTATCTGGATTTCTTAGTTTCCGTAAAGTCTGACCTCCTGAATCAGTTTGGATGGTTGTCTCATCCTAACTCAAACTGTCTTAAAGATTAAAAAAAATAATAATAAAACCTTCAATCTCATGAAGAAGCAGCTCATGGCAGTGCTTGCAGAGAATGTGTTTTATTCACACTGTCTCCATGATTTTCTCCATTTTTCCCTACTGTGCCCTTTCCCTCTGGCCAGTTTGTCTTCCACCCCCTGCTGACTGTGTGATGGCTGCCCGCAGTGGGGGCACTGCTTTTCTTGTTCACATTCAGAGACAACCCAGATATTTCTGTAAAGCCCTTCCCGTTTGTGTGTGTGGGACAACCTAGGTTACTGTCTCTCATAGAACAGTAACAAGGCACTGACTGTCGTGCAGCTGGCTGTGTGAATGGCCCAGGAGGAACATGACTGGCTTCCATGACAGACCCCTTCCCTGCAGTGTGGATGGGGCCAGCTTCCTGTGAGTCACCTGGGCTGCAGTGGAGGAGGCACACAGTGCACTGGGGTTCAGGGAGGGGGAGGGAGGAAGGATGCTGGCAGTCAACTCTCCAGATCCAGTACTACCACACCCTGAAGATAGTCCTACCTAGAAATGGTCCCTGCCATTGTACAGACTCAATATGTCTCAGTGAGTTCTTCTAGTAGTTTTTAGTGCCACTGTAGCAAATGACAAATTCTCAGTGGCTTGAAAAAACACAAATTGATTATCTTGCAGTTCTGGAGGTCAGAAGTTCAAAAATCAGTCTCAGTGTGGTAAAATCGGGGTGTTAGCAGCCTGTGTTCCTTCTGGAAGCTCTAGAGGAAAATCCACTTTCTTGCCTTGTCCTGCTTCTAAAGCTGCCTGCATTCCCTGACTTGTGGCCCTTCATTGCACCACCTTTTATCCCTCTGTTTCCAACTTCACATTGCCTTCTGATTCTGATCCTCCTGTTTCCTTATGGATCCTCATGATTACATTGGGACCACCGAGGTAATCCAGGATAATCTCTCCCCCCTCACACCTTAATTTAATCATGCTTGCTAAATCCCATTTGCCAGGTAAGGTAAAGTACTCAGAGCTTCTTGGGCTCAGGATATGGTCATCTTTGGGGCAGTCGCTATTCAGCTGGTCAGTTGCCTCCTGTGCTCCCTTTTATGCCTCACACCTCATCTCACATGTGTCTGCTGTGTTCCTCTCTTCATCTGCATTGCAAATGAGAAATGCAGCAATTTAAACCATTGAATATTAGATTTTGGAGATAGTTGCAGGAATAAAAGCACATATAATTTTATTTGTGTCCTAAAAGTTTTTGTTTGGAATTTTAAATTTTATCTAATTGTCCCTAGGTAAATTAAATATGATTCAATCAGTTGATCTGAAAAATCTTTTCAAAGAGTATACCGCTGTTGTAAAGGCCCTTCAAAACAGTATTTTGAGTGCTGTTTCCAAATGAAGTTTACACTTTCACCCTTATCACTGTATTAAAGGTCATGTTGCAGGGTTTTGTGTGTGTCTGCTTTTTTCCAAAGTGAACTTGCTTCTCTATCTAAAACTAATACCTCTAACAGTATTTTTCACCAGGGAGGAGAGGAATTAGTGTATCTTCTAGACTAAGTTTTCTTTCCACGTGAAGAATCTGTTAGGACTAATATTCATGGGAGAAGGAAAAGACAGTAGCTCTTACACCCCATATACTATGTTGACAACAACAGTATAAGCCTGACCAAAGCTGTACATCTTGGTGCATCATTTCAGCTGAAACGTGTTCAGTGAAGTATGATTTATTCCTTAGTAATTCATTTTTGTGTGAGATAAAAGTACATCAACAGAAATTAGGGAAAGCAGAGTGGTAATTTTAAAATTTCATCATTGACTGTTTTTTTTTTACCAGTTCTATAAGCACATTAATTGATATTAAAACCCATAAAAGCTCATTTGGGAATGAAAAAGAAAGTTTGAGGTGGTATTGATTTTTTAATGATATTTGTATTTATTTGTATGATTACGCTTAGTTACACTTTGATTGAGTCCGAATGTGCCCTTCAACAATAATCCATGGGCTCTGGGTTTCCTGAAGTTGTATGTCATGGGGTGAACAGTTAGAAAAAGTGAATCCCACCAATTGACAACCCTATGGGGGTTTATATATTACACAAACACATTTGTTTGTTGACTGCCACTCCAGTACTTTCTGTGTCCTCGAGCTCCACCCACGTGGTGCAGGCTGCCCCCATCTGTGCTGGAGAATCATGACGGGGCATTCAGTGGCCTTAGGCATCCCCAGAGAGCTGCAGTTGCATCCTCTCATTTCCCACCTAGTTTGTGGGCATCCCCCTTTAGCTTGACCCTGACAGTGGACAGGTCTCAGTATGAGCTGTCTGTGGGAAGAAACAAGATGTTGGGGGGGCAGCGGTAGTTGTTGATGGGAAGTTTTAAGTGTCAGGTTGTATCTTGCAATTTTCTGAACCCTGGCAGTGCAGGCCTGGGCCAACCTGGTATGTCTGTTTCACCAACCAAATCTTCCTCATGTGCCCAAGAAGTGAAACCATATTTGCATTTGCCACCAGAATCAACTAATACTAAATAATAGTTGAGAATTCCAGCTTGATTATAGTGAGTGGAAAATGGACCTCTCTCTGGTTAATTCTTACATTATGATTTTACTGTTCATCTTCATAAAAGGGATAAGAAATGAGGAAACGTGGATTATCAGTTTGTTTTCACTCTCATCACTCACTGCAGTTATAATATTCAAAATACCAAGATGTTTTTCAAAAGTAGTTGTTTTTTTGTTTTTTGTTTTTTTGTTTTGTTTTGAAATTTTGTTTTTGTGGAGGGAGTAGGGACTAAGACTAAGGAAAGCATTGTTCTATCAAGAGAAGTCGTTTTCAATTTATGGTATGATGGGAAATCCATCTCGTATGTCCTATTTGGATAACAGAGCTCACTCTTAATTTTTTTAAACTTCCTTTGATTTTTTAATTGAATTATAGCTGACCCACAATGTTGCATTCGTTTCAGATATAAAACAACAAGATTTGACAAGTCTGTATGTTATGCTGTGCTCACCGTACTGTACCACCAACCATATTCCCTATGCTGTGCCTTTCGTCCTGCAACTTATTAATTTTGTAACTGGAAGCCTGTTATCTCCCACTGTATTTCACGCATTTTGCCTGTCCACCCGCTGCCTCCTCTTTGGAAACGATCAATTTGTTCTCTGTAGTTATGGGTCTTTTTCTGTTTTTCTGTGTGTTCAGAGAACTTTTTAAGATAACTTGGTGCCTTTAAACATATTCCTTGATTTCCATTAGTTTGGATACGTATTTGCCATGTTACCCAATTAGTTATGTAATGACTTCAAAATTTGGGGGCTTAAAACAACCCTTTTGTCATATTACATATGTTTTGGGGGTCAGAAATTGGGGCAGGATCTCATGGGGCAATTTTTATGCTTAATACGGCATTAACTGAGGTCAGTGGGTGGTGGCCTTCAGCAGGCGGCTGCTTGGTCTAGAGGATTCAGGATGACTTTATGCACATGCCTGTCACTTTGATGGGTACAGTTGGGAGACGAGGCTCAGATGGCCCTCCACTTCCGTGCAGTCTTTGTAACAAGGTTGTTGGACTTATTTCCTGTCCACTCAGAGCTCCAATAGCAAATGTTCCAAGAGAGGGGTTCCTTTTGGACTTGGGCCTGAAACTGACACGTTTATTTCACTGTTTAACACAGTCACATAGCCCATGTGAATCAAAGGGAATGGGGAGTCATAGGATTTGTGATCATTTTTTAACGTGCTACATATGTTCATATGTGCAATTTTTCCCATTTCTCTGACCTGTGGGAAAATGGAAGTTATTGATCAAAGAGTCACAGGTTATCAAGCGGTATGAGAGACTTCAGACTTAATCCAACCTCCATACTTTATAGATTAAAGAATATATACGTAGGTGCACATGTACATCTCCATATCAGTTATTATATATACACTTGTATATCACTAAAAATGGTATCTGTGGATTAGCCAATTCTTCTATCTTCATAGGAATGAAAAGGACTCGTCATTCCCCGGAAAATCTGAAGAAAGAAGCCAGAGCAAGAGTAAGGGAGAAAGAGAGTGAGAGGAGCATCTGATGGGATAGGATTTCTTACAAAAGGACTCCTGAAGTGACCAGAGAAAACAGACCAACAGAAAAGGGCAGACTTTGACCAAGCGGTGCTCAACGACGTGAATATCCACATGGAACAGAAGAGGTTTTAACGCTATTCCCTACTGATGTAGCCTACATACTGAAGAGGACATCAGAAGTTTTCTGGAAGATACCATAGAAAACCATTTTGAGGACCTGGGGGGCGGTGGCAGAGATGAGTGGAACAGAACACCAAAAACAGGAAGCCCAAGAAAGCTTGGGTGCCGCTTCCAGATGGCGACGAGAGAAGAATTAGGCACGAACCAGTCAGCTGGAAAAGACTGGGAGCAGGGGACAACAGTCGAAAAGGACGTCTGCCAAGAGCAACTTGGCAGTCTCACTTTTATTGGATAGAAAACAATAGCCAAAGAAGGATTGAGGAAGGTCAAATGTTAATCCCATCTTGCTGACAAGCAAGAAGGAGGATAAAGTTTATAGTTAAACAAGCACATTGAAAGAACTCTTCTAACTAGCAACAGGCACTTCTGGGAAGAGAAAGGCTCTATGGCGGATAAGGGAGGCAGGCAGTTTTCATTCCACCCTGAGCTAACCTGTTATTCCCGGGTGCTCCGCTTTCCTGAAGCAGGCGGCATTCCGCCCTGGGCCGGCCGGGCTTCCAGCCAGCGCAGCTTCTGTGAAGGGGCGGTGTTCCGCCCTGAGCAAGCTGGGCATCCCCAACTATAAGTGCTACCATTTTACTTAAAACTGTGAAATTGGGTCAGATTTAAATTTCAATTTATGTTAAAACATTCTGTAAACTGTGTTAAACTTTGACATTTGTTCCCTCTGTTCAGTGAATAACACTATATCATATTCTGAAAAATACGCTAATTTTCATTTTGAAAAATATCCCTTTTTCCTCTTATGGTAATTATTAATATGAATTAATAGTAGAATTTGATATGGTTCCATATGCCCATAAATACTTTATTGTATATTATCAAATTTAATAATGAATATAATGTACTTCTTTGGACAATTTTTAAAGACCAGTCTACTCTTAAAACAAAAAAATGGAGACGCACTTCTTTAGTTCACACAAATTTCATTTTATTATATATAACCTCAGATAAATTTCAACGAATCACAATTTATTAAAATTATGTCTACTTAAAAATCTCATAGAAGAGTAAAACCATCAAAAATTATAATAAACACAAACAACACACACACATCACCCATGTATTGGCAAATTACAATTGCTGTAACAATACATTAGGCATTACACTGTTAAGGGCTATCAAAATTTCCATCAGTGGCAAAAAGATTTGTATCCAAATTTTAGTAGAATTTGATTTTCCAGAATCCAAGAAAAAGTCTCCTAGGGTTTATTTAAAGATAAATATTTGAACAAATACTTCTTAAATTTAGGAAATTCAGAACATACGATTAAAGAATATTTGCAGTGCAGACTATATTCAATCCTTCCTTCAAAATATGCCTTTGAGTACATAATTCTGTTTTCTCTATCTAAATTGAGCTGTCCTCCAAGGAAGTTTTCTAAAATGTGTGTCTCTGTGTGATAAATGTTCTAAGACCTAACATGCTTCATTGTATTTTTACTGTACTCTCAAATTTAATCAATAATTTGGCTTGATGTATAATATCTAGTTTCAAATATCTTTTCCATCTATACAAACCCCCAGCTGTCTCCTTTATATGCTATTACTATTGAGAATTCTGCTGTCAGTATTATTCTTGTACATTTTAGGTGATCTGTTCTTCTCTTGGGCATCATTTATGCTCTTCTATGTTTTTGATATTCTTAAAACTCACCATAATGTATATGAGTGGTTTTGTGTGTGTTTTGTTTTGTTTCTGATTTCTCATGTTTGGCATCATTTTAAGTCTGGTAATTTTTATCTTTCTTTAATTCTCCAAAATTTATCTCAGTACTTATTTAAATATTTTCTTTATTTTTTTTCTTTTCTGCTGCATTTGGGCAGAAGTCATTAATTTGTTTGTTTGTTTTTCCCAACTCATTTATTCATTTTACAGCTATATTCATCTTAGTCTCCATTTATTGTATTCTTTATTTCAACAATTTTCACTTAATTTATATTCACAGTATAGTATCTTTTCTTTGTATATGTATATCATTATTTTATCATATACTTTTAAGCTATTTTTAAAAATATTTTACTTATTTATTTGACAGTGAGAGATCACAAGTAGGCAGAGAGGCGAGCAGAGAGAGAGGAAGGGAAGCAGGCTACCTGCTGAGCAGAAAGCCCGATGTGGGGCTTGATTCCAGGACCCTGAGATCACGACCTGAACCGAAGGCAGCAGCTTAACCCACTGAGCCACCCAGGCGCCCCTTTCAAGCTATTTTTTAAAAGTACAGTCTTTCCATTTTTTTAAAGATTTTCTTTATTTATTTATTTGACAGAGAGAGATCACAAGGAGGGCAGGCAGAGAGAGAGAGAGAGAGGGAAGCTGACTCCCTGCTGAGCAGAGAGCCTGATGCAGGACTTGATCCCAGGACCCTGAGATCATGACCTGAGCTGAAGGCAGTGGCTTAATCCACTGTGCCACCTAGGCGCCCCTAAGCTATTTTTTAAATTCCTGTTCCAATAACACTTGGATTGCCATATAAAGTTAACCACATCATCTTTTTTAGGTAAGTAATTGTACTTTTTATATGCATAGTTATTTTGGTCCATGAGTTCAGCTCCTCTTCGGATCATCAAATCTCTGTAAAGTCTGGGTATGCTAGGATTTTCTAAGCAACAATAAAATACATGGAAACCTGGTAGCTTAATTATAATAATGTTTTCTTTCTCAATCATTCACAATAGTATTACATTCTGAGTAGCTTCCTTCTATTTTGCAGCTATAGTGTTTGGAAAAACTTGAATTGTGATATCACTGTGATAATGTGAATTAGTCAGGGTTTTTCAGAGAATCGGGAAGAGAAAAAAAGGAAGATATTCTCCAGGGCCAACTCTAGAAGTGACTATTAAAACATCTGTCCAAATTCAATTGAACAAAACTCAGAAATGCCATCTCCAGTGAAATACAAAGAAGATTATATATAGTTCTGGGCACACACATCTCATTTGACCCAATAATGTACATCAATGAAAGACTGAAGGCCAATCACCACTCCATGGGAGAATTTAAAAATAAATTTACTAATGAGGCCAAGAATTCAGAATCACAAATACTTCAAAACTAATAATAACTGCCTTCACTTGATGTTATTCTATAAGATAAATCCTACGATCAAGTTTCAATTTTAAATCCTTACAATTATAAATTCTTAAATCCTTATGAAGAAACATCATTTGGAGGGAGCAGTTTTCATAATTTATCATCCATCAGCCTTTTTTTAAAAGATTTTATTTATTTATTGGACACAGAGAGAGATAAAGAGAGAGAGAGATCACAAGTAAGCAGAGATGCAGGCAAGCAGGGAGGGAAGCAGGCTTCCTTTTGAGCAGAGCCCGATGTGGGGCTGGATCCCAGGACCCAGAGACCATGACTTGAGATGAAGGCAGAGGCTTAACCCACCACCCACGTGATGAGAGAGCCACTCAGGTGCCCCTCATCCATCAGTCTTAATTGATTGGAGGAAAACGTGTGGAGGAATAATGCCTTAGGGAGCTAATCTCTCTAAAGAATTTTCAAGTCTTTACCCCTTCAAGGTTTTTGTACAGTTCTGATAGCCTCTAAACATCCAGCTGATTTCTACAGTGACAGGCCTGTTAAAACCTGTCTTCAAACCAGGAATAGAGCTTGAAACATACCAGTCAAGAGCAACTTTGAGTCTTTTAAGGAATTTATCATCATTTCTTTGTTTTTGGTTAATATCTGAAATAGTTCCATATTACACTTGCATAATTTCTCCAGAGCTGACTTTGAAGGAGGCATTCAGTTCCAGCTAGTTCCATATTTTGGCAAGAACTATAATTCTATATATATATATTAAAAAAAAACATATTTTAGGGCGCCTGGGTGGCTCAGTGGGTTAAAATCTCTGCCTTCGGCTCAGGTCATGATTCCAGGTTCCTGGGATTGAGTCCCACAGTGGGCTCTCTTCTCAGCAGGGAGCCTGCTTCCATTCCTCTCTCTCTGGCTGCCTCACTGCCTTCCTGGGATCTCTGTCAAGTAAATAAATAAAATTTTTTAAAAAACATATTTTATATCAGTTATTCATGTTTATTAACTAAGATATCACAATACAAATAATACAAACAGTTGCCCTTTATTAATACCTTCAACCAAGATAAAAAAATATGTCATATTTTCTCCAAAAATTTTATATCATCTGATAGGTCAGATATATATAAAATTACATTTAAAGTTTTAAAAATATCATCAAATATTTTCATTTAAATGCAAATTTGAAAAAAAATCTACTTTCCCAAACACGACTTTTTATCCTATTTTTTTTTTGAATTTTGTCGACAACTGATAAAATGTTTAGCGAGACTATAAATGTTAGATCGAAAAAAATGATTAATACATGTAGGTTCAAATTATTATGTTCCATTAAAAATGATTTAGTCTTTGATGAACATCTGTTTGGTAATATGTTGTATCCAGATATAGTAAATTAATGATATATATAAAATTATAGGGAAATGACACCTTCCGTTCCATTATGAGTAGAGCTTTTAAAATGCTATTTGTCACAACCTGTCATCTTGTCATTATGTAGCATTATGTAACATTTAAAAAATGTATACTCTTCACTTCAAAGTCTTTTAGAAATCTAAAATATGACTTTCTATGGTTTGTGTTTCCATATTCCTTTATTGCCAGTTTGAACAAATCCACATGCTTGGATTCAAAAGTAATAAATTCCTCTTATTTGGAAAAATGATGTTTATTTTTGTTCTCTCCCCCTTCGCAGGTGGTTTCATTTTAGCACACTTCAGAGTTATAATTTCATGCTTATTAAAAACATTTATTATGATCTACATAGATGAATGAAACTTTTATTTTATTAAATTATTTGACAAAAAAATCTGTTATTTTTAAAAATGTATTTCCTTTGAAGGGTTAATTTAGAACGTTCAGAGAGGATCTAGGAGTGCGGTATTATGCAGTTTTTAAGTAGGTATGAAATGGTTATTTATATGATTGTTTCTTTAAGGCTTATGTATATTGTCCATTATATGCTATAAAATATTTTGAAAGTAAATTTAAGGTATGTTTTACATAGTTTATATTTTGGAAAAAAAATTATTGAAATGACTTATGAAATTCAGTATACTCTCAACATTAATTTATTCTGAAATTTACCAATTGTCTATTGAACCTATTATATGGCAGATATTACTTCAGACTACACTGGTAAATGAAATACTTGGCTTTGTAGAACTTTTATTTTCATGGGTGAGACAATTAAAAGCTATAAACCTTAATAAAAATTGCATAGTGCATTCAAAATTGATGAGTATAATGGGGAAAAAGAAAAATTCGATCAGGGTGAGAAAAATCAAGGTTGCTAGGCAGGGGATGGGGAGTTAAAATTTTTAATAAAAAGATCAGAGTAGTTACAATGAAGCTGACAATTGAACAAAGGTATGGAAAGGTGATGAATTTGCCCAGAACTATCAGCAATAAGGTCACTCCAGACAAAGGAATTGGCTATCTTGAAGGCCATAAGGTTGGATCATGCCTGGCATATCTGAGGAATAGCAAGGAGGCCACTGTGAGTGACTGAAGAGTAGCAGGGAAAGAGGTCACAGAGGTTAAATGAGTGGCTAGATCATGTAAAAGCTTAGAAGTCATTGTAAAACTCTGGCTTTTATATTTGGAAACTTACTGTGTGATAGAATTTCTGCTAATAGCTGAGAGTTCAAATGTCCATAAAATTTCAAGGATTCTTATTCTAGTAAGACAGAATAAAGAAAAAGAGTTCATATTTTCACATGGTGTAACAAATGCTCGGAGATCCAAGTGTAGGAAGCTATGGGAGCACAGAAGAAGGCACTAAAATCTCACCAATATATTTGGTGACTGTGACTATATATAAATTTGTATTTTCTAGATTTTTTTATAGTCATGGAATCACACAGTATATACTATTCATTGCCTGGCTTTTCTTTTCTCAGCATCATTATTTTGAGAATCTCCAACTGTTAATAGTTCATTTTGATGTTGAATAGTAATCTCTTTAATGAATAGATCATAATTTGTCTTTGCTCTATTGATGGACATTGATGAACATTTCCATTGTTTTCAATTCTTAAAAATAAAGCTGCTATGAAATTCATATACAAGTCCTTGTATGAATATAGGGTTTGTTTCTCTTGGTTAAATGCCTAGAAGTAAAATGGCTATTTGTGTAACTGCAACATATTTTGCATTTAAAAAAATGTTCAGACTATTTCCCAAAGTGGTTGTATCATGATATATGCCAACAACAGTTTAGATTTTTTGTTGCTTCTCAATCTAGCTCAGACGAAGTACAATTAGCCTTTATAATTTTAGCCATTCTAATAGATATGTAAGCATGTCTCATTATGATTTTAATTTGTATTTCTTTAATGCCTAAATGTTGAGAAATTTGTCATGTGCTTATAAGCCATCCATATCCTTTTGGTGACATGTCTCTTCCATTATTTCCTTCACATGTAAAATTGGATACTTTGTTTGGTTATTAGTAAGGTTTTTTATTTTTATTCATTTTTTAATATTCAGAGTAGATGTCCATTATCAGATATATAATTTGCAAATCCCTTCTCCATCTTTACGGTTTCTCAATGGAGCTTTGATAGCTGTGTCTTTCAAGAAATATGCTACTTCTTTCCTGGTACACGGAGGTATGACTAGAACATTATCAATGTTGACCTTTGCAAAGAAAATCATGGCTTAAGATATATGTAGTCCAGGCCTCTTCCTGAAGAGTTAGCTCTGATCAGAACGTCACTTTCCTCGAAGACTTTGCAAAGTTAAGGGAAAACCAGGTAGACAGAGCCCTAATCCCTTAACCTTGTGTTTCAGAACTCTAGGAGATGAGGACAAAGGCAGTACCATATATCCATGCCCTCACCTTTTTCCTCAAAAAGGGACTTTCTGTCCGTTAGTCATCACTGACCCGTTGGGAAAAGACACTGACAATGGACTTGCTCACCCACAGGATGACAAACCCCATGGAGAGCTGTTGGTACCCAAGATGCCTCACTGTTTCTTGAGATCTAGAAATTGTAGTGGAAATAGGACACCTTGCTGTCTCTGGAGAATTGTTGGCCTAAAGGAAGGTATAATAAACATCATTTTTTTCCTATTTATCTAGAAAGGGGAAATGGGACATTAACCCACAAGACAACCTGAGTTCCTGATCAGGCTCAGAGGACTCTTGTTCTATCCTTCCCGGGGCTTCCTACCTAAAGCCATAGGATACCAAGGTCATGGGAGAGGGACAGCTGCTTCAGTGAAGCCAGCATCTGTGATGTCACAACGCTTTGAGGTCATAGAAACCAATCCTCATAAACCCATGCCTGATCACTACACTTGGTTGGAGTATTCATGGGTGTGCCAATAGGACCCCTAGCCATCCCAAACCGCTGGAGCCGCCTGGGTCTCTCACCAAGGCAATTTGTGAAGCGAGTCGGTATCACCATCTCCATGGCCCGATTCGTAGTGTTTGGTCCTGACTGTCAGCACCAGCCCTCTGGATTTCGGAGAAAGGCAAGAATCCACCATTCCATCTTAGCCAGGAAAGGTCAAGTAACAATCAGGCCTCAAGCAAACCTCAGGGGAGGGAATCTGAGCCCTGCACAAGGGTTAGGCCCTCCCACCCATTCACCAATCTTCTGAACAGGAGAAGGGCCACCCAAGGAAAGCTCAAAGGGAACACCCCCAATCATGACATAGACATGTCTGGAGTCTTCCACAGTGCAGACACAAGTGTTAGGGTTTTTAATCAAAGGAGCAAGACTGATACAAAGCGAAGGTCAAGCAAAGCTTAATTTCATTCCAAACATCGAGAATCATACTGACTGGTCAGGGCCTTCTCTTCCAAATTCGACCCCCTCCAGCATCACAGACTAACATGTATAGATGTAGTTTAGCTGGGCTATACACAGGTGGCCTTGAGATTGCAATACACAGAGAAAACTGCACAGTGGTGCTAGGTCTGCCAGACATAGAAAAAAACTGCTAGTAACACACGGATGGACAATTGAATCTCAATTTACCTAGTAGATATAAGCTCCCCACTGACTGGATATCTTCATCTGCCCTGACCTGCCCTTATATATAGGCTTTGAGAGTAAATACCTTTGGAAGGGGCAGTATCAATCTAAATTTACTGCATGAGGTCAATCTATGTATACTGCATAAACACAAAATGATTCCCTCTGGCCACCCAGGCTCTTACATTCCTCCCTATTCTTTGGAGATTAGTCCAATCCTTGACTTTTCATACAGTTCTACATTCTCTGGTTATAAAGGGTTTATTGAGCATGTAATTCTAACATTTTTATCGCTCTCATTTTCTTTTGTACATGACACTAGTGTACAGTCGGCTGTATATTTACACTAGTGTAAATGACACTAGTGCACAGTCGGCTGATGACTTACCCATTTACCGCTTCATAGAACCCTTTCCATTTTTTTTTCTAATTTCCTTTATCTAATTAACTACCTATACTTTACATAAACAGGTAAAAATAGGAGCAACAACAAACTCATAGTCTTTTCAGTCTTAGATTTAGTCCACAGTGAACGGGATCTTTGGCTGTGGCTTCCACCTTTTGGGGTCATCTTCATCCTTGGCTCGTTTGATGTGACATGCGTGAATCCAGGCCCTGATGCATTCTACTTTTACTGCTGTGGTGTGGTCAGGGTAACAGTAAAAGGTCCCATCCAGCGAGGCTCCAAGCTCCCCACTTGATAATGTCATATCCAAACCAAGTGATTGGGTTGGAAAGGAAGTGGTTCCACCTCCGTCTCCATACCAGTGTGGGCAGTCTGGATCCCTGCATTTTTTTTTTTTTTAATACAGACTGTAATGCCTGCAGTGACTGGAGTACAGACTGATCAGTCATTTCTGCTAGGGCAACCTTTTGTAGCTGAAAACAGAGCGGGAGCAGGGGTTCTCCCAAACATTTCAAATGGGGTCACCCTGTTTAAATAGTGTGTACATCTTGCCCTGAGTAGGGTGAAAGGAAGCAGATCCACCCATCCACTGCCCGTCTCCAGGGTTAGTTTTGTCAAGGTCTCTTTAAGAGTCCGGTTCATTCTCTCTACATGCCTAGAACTCTAGGTCTGATAGGCACAATGTAGTTTCCAATTTGTGCCCAGGGCCTTGGCCAATTCCTGTGAGACTGAACTCAAAATGCAAGGCCATTGTCTGACTCAACCGTGAGAGGCAGCCCAGACCTAGGAATTATTTTTCTTGTAGCTTTCTGGCTATCACTCCTGCCGTCTCATGTTTCTCGGAAAAAGCCTCAACCTGGCCTGAAATGGTATCTACAAAAACTAACATATACTTGTCCCCATATTTTCCGGGTTTTATTTCTGGAATATCTATTTTCCAATAAATTCCTGGTACCCTACCTCTTTCTCTTTTCCCTCTTCCAATTCTAGTTCCTCCCACATTAACTGCCTGGCACTGAGCACATCTATCAACTATATCCTGAACTATACATCGTAATTTAGAAGCCTGGAAGTTCCTTGAGTTTGAGTGACCCCAGGTGAGTACCCTGATGTATCTGGTCTACTAATTTCTTACCTAGTCTTCGAAGAAGAATTAAATTTCCTCTTTTAGTCTTAGCCCAGTCTCCTTTATAATATAATTTAGCCATTTTTGTAAATACTTTAAATCTTCCTCTGAATACTCCAGTTTATCTGGTAGGGATAGATCCAGGTGTGTAACCAGCTCTTGCATTGTTTCTCAGGCTGCTTGCTTTAAATCTCGATCTGATAATTGGTTTCCTTTTGAAATCAGATCAGTCCCCTTTTGGTGTCGCAAGACATGCATAACAGCCACCTCTTTTGGGTCCCAATATTTCTCTTCTGTTTTAATTCCTTTTCCTTCTGCTGTTAATAGGCTCCTTACTTTGTAAGTAGCTCCATGTATATGGAGAGTAGCAAAGACATACCTGTTGTCCGTATTGATGTTGGTGGTTTTACCTTTAGCCATCTGCAGTGCCTTAGTGATTTCAATCAGTTCTGCTTGTTGTGCCGAAGTTCCATGTGGCAGGGTGCTGCCCAGAATTCCTGCTCAGGATAAACTACCACAGCCCTCACATACCTCACATACCTCTTTCCATGAACAGAGTCATGTCTGCATCTGGGAAGAGCATGTCTCTGAGATCCAGTCTTATTCCTGTGACTTGGTTTAGGACCTCCGCACAGTTGTGTGGATGTTCAGCCAGCTCCTCTGGGAGCAGTGTGGCTGGATTTAGCACCACTTGTGGCTGTGAGATCACTCTTGGTTTGTTGAGGAGGAGGGCCTGATACCCTGTCACTCGGGTGTTCACCATCCATCAGTCAGTTGGAGTCTACGAAGGTCCGCGATAGCGTGTGTGGTGGTCAAGATGAGATTTTGACCTAATGGTCTAGCATTATATCTCATTTGGTTAAGACCTACATGTCCAACGAATTTAATTCCATTTGTCATTCAAGCAACCCTTCACAGTTTCAGGTTACCAAAGACTTTGGAAGCCACTTTAACAATTACCCATTAAAACCTTGAGACAGACAAATAACTATCTCCACTTCAGATGCCATGCTCTCCCGCCAACAAGGGGGAGGGGCTAGGCAGTCCACATCAGGCCAGAGAAGGCAAATAATTCCCCAAAACAAAGGGGGTTTCGGCAGCTGCTGGGGAATATTTTTTAAAGTCTTTGGCTCAAGGTCGGTTCATCCCACAGTGCCAGTTCTGCTTACCAAAAGGGGTCCATTAGGCACTCATATTCCATGCTCAGCTCCAATGAGCCTCAGCATGGGCACCTTAACTCACTCTTAGACTAACCCCAGTTGGCTACAGTCATAGCCCTTAACACACGAAATGAGTGAATGAGAAGCCTCACATCTATTATGAAGAACAGAGAGATGAAAGTCAGAGTCCCTTTACTCTCTGCTTGCCCCATTCCTTCAATCATAACAAACAATACAACAGACAACAAAAGGACCAGGCAAAGACAACCATAGGCCCAACGATTCTTACCCATAACCTGCCACTGGTGGGGGCTTCCTTTATCCCCTGATCGCCTAGGAGGACTCGAACCCCCAAACCGCCCAGGGGGACTTGAACCCCCTGAATGTCTAGGGGTACTCGAACCCCCCTGACTATCCAGGGGGACTCGAACCCCCTGGAGTTCACCTAGGGGTATTTGAACCCCCTCTAACCGCAAAGGGGAGCTCGAGCCCCCTGACCATCTAGGGGGACTCGAACCCCCTGACCACCCAGGGGGACTTGAACCCCCATACGATCTACCAGCAGAGAATGGGGCATCTCCGCATCCACACCAGCTCTGGGGAGCATGGCTGCTGCCAACTTCTACCAGTGGGCCATAGCCTGCAGCTCCATGCAGGATCCCATGATCTTACCTCCAGAGGCTTTTCCAAAAATTCCAATGCTGTTTCAGTTCTCATCATTTGAATTCGGGTGGCCCTCCAAAGATAGGGTCCTTATTCAAAGGAGCGAGACTGATACAAAGTGAAGTTCAAGCAAACGTTAATTTTGCACAAAGCATCGAGAATCATATTGACCGGTCAGGGCCTTCTCTTGCAAAGAGGCGACCACTCCCAGCCTCACAGACTAACATTTATAGCGGTAGTTAAGCCAGGCTATACAGAGTTGGCCAATGAGATAACAATACAGAAAAAACTGCACAGTCGTGCTAAGTCTGCTACACCACAAAAACAAAAATGCTAGGTAACACATGGGTGGACAATTGGATCTCAATTTACCCTAGTAGATATATGCGTGCCCCTCTAATGGGATGTCTTCTCCTGGCCTGATTCACCCTTGTATCTAGGCTTTGAGAGTAAGCTCCTCTGGGAGGAGTAGGGTCAATTTAGTTTACTGCATGGGTTCAATATAAGTTTACTGCTGAAACACAAAATGACTCCCTCTGGCCTAGCGGCCCTTATAACGAGTACTTGTAGCGTCTCTAGAAATCGAGCCAAAATGACTTCCAAATCTTCAAAACTGACGATGTACCAAAGGCAGATTCTACATCCTAGAACCTTAGGTCCAGAATGGACTCATGTACTTGGAGTCCACAGGAGCAAGCATGGAGCATGTTGGAAAAGACCCATAGCCCAAGAAGCCATCTGAAAGACGTCCGTACCCGTTTCAGGAAGACAACTTGTATCTTCAAAAGGACGCATTGAAGAGGATTCAAATGTCAAAGAACCTGGAGCATTCCCACAGGGTCCTGCAGATACCCTCTGGAGAAGTACATGTACATGTGACAGCACAAGCCTACCTTCACCCTCTCATGAACATCCCCCAAATGGTTTCATGGGATAAGCAAACAATGCCTCTTGTGGAAGATGGGCGTGTTCTAATGGAGGCAGCAGAAGATGAACAGTGGGACAACAAAGGGCCATTAGAGAGCCACAGACAGCGTATGCTACAGGTTGGTGAGGATATTCAGGAAGACAAGGAACTGGAGAATGAACATTGGAGCTCTGAGCGAAGGTCTGGCATTTGAGGATGGTGGGAGGTTCTCTGAACCTGGCTGCCTTCCATAGAGATCTAGGTCCAAATTAAAGAAAACATCCCCTGGCCACAGTCAATCCTTGTACCCCGGTTATGTTTTTGTCTTTTTGTCAAACAATGCACATGCACATATTTGACAGAGAGACAGAGAGATCACAATCAGGGTGTAGAGCTGGAGAGGAAAAAGCTGACTTACCCCTGAGCAGGGAACCTGAGAACAGAGTCGATGCCAAGACCCTGGGATCATGAGTTGAGCTGAAGGCCGCCTCTGAACTGATAGGCACAATCCATGACACAATCTTTGACTTCTGAATATGTCCTAGTTCTAGACGTGAACCACTGCTCTGTCATTGTTCACAAATGCAGGGGAAATGGATTTTGGCTTGGGCTGGTGTTGCTTGAGCTATCTGGCCTGCTTCGAGAGCTGGTATAGTTTGTCCTCTTGAGGTAAGTGACTTGGCTATGTACAAACTACACTCCCACGCATATTTAGGTAAAGAGAATTCCTCCATTGATAGCTTTTGCAGAGGGAATGAAACTATGTCTTGTTGTTCTATGCTTCTGTGGATGGTGATGTGAGTCCTCCTTGCCTCTGAATCTGGATCTCTGTTTCTGCTCCCAGATGAGGGACAGTTTTAGCTCTGAATTCTCAAATCCATGTTCAGCCCTCTTTTTTTTCTCTCACTCCTACTTCTCCTACAATAAGCACCTCTTTCTATTCCTTGGAGTCAATGACTTTCCTAAGCTCATTGTCATGTTTCATCATTCTTCCTTCTTTCTTTGGATTTGTTTCCTTATTTACCAATCCTTTTCTGCCAGGTCAAAAATTTGGTCCTTTGCTTCTGCCAGCTTCTTGGACTTTTCCTTCAGTCTGCTACCAATCTTTTAATGATGATTCTAAATGTTATTTAGAGAGACATTCTGTTCTTAATATATTTCAAATATTCTACACAAGGCAAAGTGGATCCAAGTAATCTGTAGGCAAAATAAGATTTTAGAGAAGTATATATTTCCAAAAGTATTTATAAAATATTACCTTTATGTAAGGCATCATCCTGGACTTTGTGGAAAACACACAAAGGAGTAAGAAGTGGCCCTTCAAGAAACATATACAATATCAAGGTTTAACATGAAGCAGCATGTCTTCTCTAAGTAAAAAAACATTGTACCAACTGACTTTACTGAAACTTTATATTTATTGCTCTCGTTTTAGGTCATAGTGTCCTTCTGCATGCAGGCTGCTATAACGGACATGATATAGACTGAATAGCTTATAAAGAACAGGAATTTATTTCTCACAGTTCTAGAACTGAGAAGTTCAAGATTAAGGAATGGGCAGATCCAGGGAGAGCCCACTTCCTCATAGATGGCTATCTTCTCACTGTAAACGTACATGATGAATGAATCAAGAGAACTCTCTGGGGTCTCCTTTAAAAGGACTGTAATCCCACTTATAACCTAATCACCTCCCAAAGGCCCCTATGTTTTAATACTATCACTTCCAGAGTTAGATTTTGTAATATGATTTTGGGAGACATAGACATTCACACCATAGTATATATAAACAAAAGAGACACAAAAACAACAAACAACAAAAATTATTTTAACTACCTATTATTTTCAACTACATAAAATTTTAATTTGTTTCTATATAATATTAAATAACTCATTTGAGTGATTCACTTATATCCAATGCATCTGAGTGCAATTAAATTTGCTTACCCAACATATCCAGCAGCATATTTCTTCAGACTATCCCATTCCCCACCTTACAGGTTTTACCACAATTAGAAGACAGGGGATAGAGGATAGATAGATAGATGTATACATAAACACACTTGTACATACACATATGCATATTTTTTCCTGTTAATGATACTCATGCAAATAAAATTTAAGCTCAAGGAAACCTGTCTTGTGTGTTACTTAATATCCAGTTTTTAGTCAACATCCAAAAACAAATAATCCAATAAAAACATGGATAGAGGACATGAACAAGTGTTTCCACAAAGAACACATTCAAATGTTCAATAGATACATGAAAAGATGTCCATCATCATGTATCATCAGGAAATTGCAAAGCAAAACTAGAAAGAGATACCACCTCACACCTGTCAGAGTGGCTAACATCAACACTACAAGAAACAAAAGGGGTTGGAGAGGATGTGAAAAAGTAACACTTGTGGGGGCTGCCTGGGTGGCTCAGTGGGTTAAGCCTCTGCTTTCAGCTCAGGTCATGATCTCAGGGTCCTGGGATCAAGTCCCACATTGGGCTCTCTGCCAGGCATGGAGCCTGCTCCCTCCTCTCTCTCTCTACTTGTGATCTCTCTCTGTCAAATGAATAAAATCTTAAAAAAAAGAAAAAGTAACAATTGTGAACTGTTGGTGGTGATGCAAACTGATACAGCCATATTTGAAAACAGTATGGAATGTCCATAAAATTTAAAAATAGAAGTCCTTTGTGATCCAACAATCCTGTTGGTGTGTATTTACCCAATGAATTTAAGAAAACTTATTCAAAGGGATGCTAGCACCCCTATGTTTATAGCAGCATTATTTGTAAAGCTAAGATATGGAAAGAACCCAAGTATCCATCAATTGATGAATGAATAAAGAATAAGTGGTATGTATATACAATGGAATATTATTCTGCCATAAAAAAGACTGAAATCTTGCCATTTGCAATAACATGGCTGGAACTAGACAGTATAATGCTAAAAGTGAAATAAGTCAGAGAAAGACAAATACCTTTACTCATATATGGAATAAAAGTAACAAAACAAACAAGCAAAGGGGAAAATAATAACACATAGAAAGAGAAACAAAGCTAGAAACAGACATTTCATAACGGAGAACAAACTGATGGTTACTTGAGAGGATCTGAAAGGAGTGATGGATTAAATAAGTGATGGGGGTTAATTAGAGCACTTGTCATGATGAGCACCAAGTGCTATATGTTATATTGTACACATGAAACTAATACAACCATATATGTTAACTAACTGGATTTCAAATGAAAATTTTTTAAAATCCCAGTTTTTAGCTCACATTCTGGCTTACAAAAGGGATTTAGTTAGGAATTTGGAGATTAGTTAATGAACAAATAAGGGGTGAACAGGCAGTTGTTAGATAAAATTACTATCCTTTCTGTCATGACTTATACCTTTTATCTAGAATTAATTTTAGCACTTTAGACTCTTCCTATTTTATTTTGAGTCATTAAACAAAAATTTCCTCAAAGGACCTTAGACTCCATCCAATTTGAGCAACAGTGTGAGAGAGGAAATGGTGTCCAGGAGGGAAAAAAAAAAAAAAAGATAAAACTACTTTTGTTTACTAGTGAATGCATAGTTCTTCCACAGAAGAAGCTCTAAATGGTCATGGCTCCAGCTTTATATGTGTTCAGTCATATGTTCAGAAGTAGGTAACACTATCAAAAAATATAAAGCATCTGAGATTATTTTCCCTTATTTGAAAGCAGGTGTATGAGTCTGCCGTGGTTTCTTGGGTGTTGATAGAAGACGCAGACTCATGGTTCAGAAATAATATAGTTTATTATTCACAGCATTAGAGGTAGCCAGAATATTAACAGTATTTGTGTGTGTGTGTGTTTCTGTGTGTGTGTGTGTGTGTGTGTGTGTGTGTGTGTGTGTAGGGGTGGGAGTTATATATCAGTTCTGAGCCTCAGTTCCCACAAGAAGAATCAAAACAGAGGCAGATAATATTTGCAAACACAACAGGTTAAGTTAAAAAAAAAGATACTATTTCTGTCCTCCAAGTCTATTCAATACAACCATATTCAAAGGACGGTCTAGAACAAATAATAAATGCAGAAATGTAAGCAACCAATTGAAAAGTGTGTCCCAAGAAACACACTTTGAGAGTCTTCCTTTGACAAAAATACTATAGGATATTACATGAATCAGGTGCATTGAATACTGGAAGGTTAAAATTACAAGGGACCAAATATTTTTAAGCAGACTGGCATCCAGTAGAGTTCAAATAGGTTTTATAAGATTGAGGAAAGAAGCCATTAAAACCTGGGCCCAGGGGCGCCTGGGTAGCTCAGTGGGTTAAGCCTCTGCCTTTGGCTCAGGCCATGATCTCAGGGTCCTGGGATCGAGCTCTGCATCAGGCTCTCTGTTCAGCAGGGAGCCTGCCTCCCCCTCTCTCTCTGCCTCTCTGCCTACTTGTGGTCTCTGTCTGTCAAATAAATAAATAAAATCTTAAAACAAAACAAAACAAAACAAAAAACCTGGGCCCAATTTTCCCAAAAGTATGATTCTGATTCTAGTCTCTATGATGTTATCCCTTGAAGACAATGTCTCTAATTGAGTTGAATTAGTTTACTAAAGAGCATACCCCCATTTGTTGTAGGAGATGAACAATATGCAAGAGGCAAAATGCCACATGGAAGCCACCTGGTCTTCAGTGGAATATAGAATCAGTTCCTTTGGGATGAATTTGTTCCACATTTGACTTCCCACTTAAGGGAAAATAAGAGTGCCTTCCAATAGATTTTAAATAGGAAATGACAACGGAAGCTTATACAAGATTATAAAATGGGAAATTTCATTTAGATAAGCAATAATTTCAAAGTCATCTTCTTAATATTACAGACTCTTCACATAATCATAATTTTATTTTGGTATTATATGGTAATTTCAAATATAGTAAATATAAAGAATTTACCTCTGTAATTATAGCGATTCTGGTCGTAGTTTAATGGCAACAAAACTTCAAGTTAGAAGTATGGTCTACCAATTATAAATACATTTGGAAATGGTGTGTCATCTTCACTCCACTTGTCTCACTAAAACAGTGAGCCAAAAAAAGTAGGTCCAAGCTGTTTACTATGGTCAAAATGAGTTGCTTTTTCACTTGGTAAAGAAGCAGTCATATTTTGGAAAAAGAAACTGAGGCTATTAATATTTTCAACTTATTTTCAGAAAAGGAAAGAAAGGATAATCTAAGCTAAAGCCAAAATCTTACACAAGGTGGCAGGAGAATGGTCTTTTCCCAGATAAAGGGTTTTTCAACTTAGCCATGTTAGGAGGAAGAAGAGATGAGACATTGTGGACTTGACTAACGTTTGTACACTGTTCAAAAAGTTTTCAAAATAATGTGTATTATTTTTCTTCTTTTAGTTGAGACAAAAACAAACAAACAAACAAAAAACCACTAATGAGCTTACTCTTAAAAGGAGGTAAACAAGAAACTAGCAAAGATTGAGTGTTAGGTATTGTCCCCCTCCTTTTTTTAAAAATTATGTTATGTTAGTTACCATACAATACATCATTAGTTTTTGAAGTAGTGTTCCATGATTCATTGTTTGTGTAAAACACCCAGTGCCCCATGCAATATGTGCCCTCCTTAATACCCATCACCAGGCTCACACATCCCCACATCCTTCTCATCTTTAAAACCCTCAGTTTGTTTCTTGGAGTCCATAGTTTTTCATGTTTCATTTCCCCCTCCAATGCCCCCACTTCATTTTTCCTTTCCTTCTCCTAATGTCCTCCATGCTATTCCTTAGGTTCCACAAATAAGTGAAACCATATGATGATTGACTTTCTCTGCTTGACTTATTTCACTTAACATAATCTCCTCCAGTCCCATCCATGTTGATGCAAAAGTTGGGTATTCATCCTTTCTGATGGCTGAGTGATATTCCATTGTATCCATAGATCACATCTTCTTTATCCGTTTGTCTGTTGAAGGGGATCTTGGCTCTTTCAACAGAATGGCTATTGTGGACATTGCTGCTATGAACACTGGGGTGCATATGGCCCTTCTTTCCAGTAAAATAGAGCTAGCCTATGACCCAGCGATTGCACTACTGAGTATTGACCTCAAAGATACAGATGTAGTGAAAAGAATTAGGTATTGTTAAAGCACAAATGCAGGGGATAGAAGTTATGGTACAGAAGAGGGAAGGGCAACCATATGGCAGAGTAGAATAAAGTAGCTCAGGAAGAAATTAGTCATATCCAGATATTGTAAGGCATGTGGGGTTGGCAGGGAGAGCATGAGAAATCATGAGAGAAGAGAGAGAAAATGGACCAGGCAGGAGGGTTTATAACATTTTAACATCTAAGGTAAGCATATGCAAAGCAGAATAGGGAAAGAAATAAAAGTTTTTATAAGACTCAATACATAAGGAATAACGTGGAGGACACTGGGAGATGGAGAGAAGTGTGCTGGGGGAAATCGGAGGGAGAGACAAACCATGAGAGACTGTGGACTCTGAGAAACAAACTGAGGGTTTTGAAGAGGAGGGTGGCAGGTGGTTGGGTGAGCCCAGTGGTGGGTATTAAGGAGGGAATTTATTACATGAAGCACTGGGTGTGGTGCATAAACAATGAATTTTGGATCACTGAAAATAAATTAAAAGAAAAAAAAAGACTGACTACAGACATGGACCTCAGTGTAACACAGATATGGAACTCACTGGAATACCAGCCACTTCCCACCGACACACACAGACTATGATAATAATAAATAATAATTCAATTAAGAAAATTGCCTGCCAAATAATTTTTCCTCTTTTTATTTTTATGATTATTATTTTTATTTTATTTTTAAAGTTTTTATTTAAATTCCAGTTAGTTAAAATAAGGTTAATATTAGTTTCAGGTGTACAATATAGTGATCAACACTGCCATACAACGGCTTAAATATAAAAATGAAAAAAAAATTTTTTTAAAGATTTTATTTTTAAAAACCTCTACACCCAAGGTGGATTTCAAACGTACAACCCCAAGATCAAGAGTTACATATTTTACTGACTGATCCAGCCAGGCACCCCAACAAATAAAAATTTTATAAAATTGTTGAGTTTGTGGGAGTCTCATTTGCTCAGTCAGTTAAGTGTCTGCCTTTGGCTCAGATCATGATCTCAAGAGTCCTGGGATCGAGCCCCATATTGCTCATGCGCTCTTTCTCTCTCTCTCTCTCTGGCTTTTGCTCTTAAATAAATAAATAAAATATTTTTTAAAAAAATTGTTGAGTTTGTTTAACTAGTTTTAAACTAGTAGACAGAGATGAAGATAAAGTATGATCTCATGGCAGGGAAAAATACAACTTACACGTTTTAAAAATAAAATGTGCAATGCAAGTTACATCACTTCTTTTATCACCACACAGGGACTTTCCCTACTGAGTTGTTGTAATGTAAGGACCTATTTTATATTTTTATATTTTAGCAAGAGGCTTCCATTGAGGTTAACCCTGAAACTGTCCTTGCTCCCCTTCCCCCAGGGGATTCACTTAAAAACAAGACCTGGAAATCAGCTCCAGGTAACAAAGCCCATATACAAGGGTGGGTCAGGCCAGGTGGAGACATCAATCAGCGGGAGGGGGGGGCGGTGTTTGCATATTGTCTCCCTAGATACTAAGGAGTATGCCCCACTCCTCTGCCCTTTGGGAACCGTTTTGGCACCAATCCTAATCAAGGTGTAATAGGCTGGGTCAAATGTCTATACTAGGGTAAATTGAACCTCAATTGGTCACCTAGCCTCACTGTGGAGTTTCCTGTGTGTGTTAAAATCTCATTGGTCACCTGTGCGTGGCCAGGCCTGACTTCATGGCCTTTGCCCTTAAAAGCTAGACTGTGAAACAGTGAAGGGTTGCCTTCTCTCATAAGAGGTGTGGCTCTGAACGTTCGGTTAGATTCTTGATGCTTGGCATGAAATAAGGCTTTGCTTGACCTTCGCTTTACATCAGTCTCGCTCCTTTAATCATAGACCCATTATTGGGGCATAACAGTATTAATCTTATAGTTATAAGCCCACAATGCATCCATCATCCATTCTACCCCTTAACATTCCCCTTTGGACAGACCCATGATCTAGAACAAGCCTTATTTTATAGTGCCTTGTAGGAGATTTTTGCTGCTGCCTAAATTGCCTACTTTCCTCTCACCATTACCACAGAAATTGGGTCCACTGAAACAAAGGGGTAGTGTAAGAAATTAACAACTTTCATAAATCTCTTTAAATCATAAAGTATAAGATAGTGATACCTTTTTTTCTGCCACATAACCAATTCTTGCAAGAATAAGGTCATATAAGAGAATTTACAACACATGCTAGCATTATCCTACTGGACCCAGATCATTTGTATGTTTCTCTGTCTCTGAGAAATGTAGTTATTTACATGACTGAAACCTACAAATTGTTTGATATGACTACTAATATCACCTACAGTATTTTAAAGCCTGTTTAAGGCTTCTGAAATACATAGGTTTTGTAAACACTTATTAAGCATCTTGTATATATCAAACACTTTAAAAATCTCTGCTTTAAAAACAGAACAAAAAAACTCTACCTCAATGGAACTTTGAGTCTGAAAAAGATACAGGCAATATACAAGGCAACAGATAGAATAATTACATATTTGATTATATACTCCGAGGATGTCACATTAAATTGATATGAAAATGATGAGAAGGATCTGGATTTCTTGTCAAAATTTTTTGCCTTAAAAAGAAATTGATATTTAGGGAAAGTTGTTACTGAAAGAGGTCCTGTGTCAACCAAAAATGTTAAACCATGATCTGAATAAATTTTCCAGTTGTGATCATTGCTTTGTTTAGCTGTCTTATATTAAGACTGAATTTAGTAATTCAGTCTCAGATTTCAGTAAGTCTTTTTTTTAATGATTTTTTTTATTTATTAGAGAGAGAGAGGGAGGGGCAGAGGGAGAGGAAGAACCAGACTCCTTGCTGAGCAGGCAGCTGATGCAGGACTGGATCCTAGTACCCTGGCATCATGGCCTAAGCTGAAGGAAGACACTTAACCAACTGAGCCACCCAGGCACTCTAGACTGTAAACTTCTTAAAGGTAAAAAAGTTTATTCTTCTAGAAGTTCCACAGACATTTCTAACATCCATAAGAAAGCATGTACTGATGTAAAATGCCAGCAAATCAAATTATTTAGAAAAGAAAGAAAGAAAGAAAAGATATATCTGGATAAAGAGAAAAACAGAAAATCTAATAATACATTGAATTATTAGAGCAAAGAGTGGAGGAAGAGAAAATAAATATGAAATAGAGATTTCCACTAAAAGAAAAAAATTGAATAAGGCAGGAGATTTAGAAAATTATTATGACAGACTTGAGAAAAAATAAAATAGGAATTTTTAGAAAATAGCAATGAATGAAAAGGTAAATTGTTCCTACCTCTATAATATTAGCTGTTTGTTATTGTTGTTGTTGCTAATTTACCTATTTAAGCTAATAAACAAAGAAAGGTTTCATTTAGGGATAAGGTTTCTATATATATATATTTTTTTTCCATTTAGGGATAAGGTATACATATATATATATATATATATATATATATATATATATATATTTTCATTGTTAGAAAATGTGTCACAGAAAGTGTTTAAACTTTAAGATACAGATGCAACATGTAAAAAACTACATTGTTTGAACGTCTAATTTGTAAATGCTGTTAGAGGAAACTTGGTGGAAATGTCCTTATGTGGTTGTGTTTCTGGAACTAAGTATATTTATTAATAAGGAATAGTTTAAAATTATGAAATGACCAGGAGTGGACAATTTTCCTAATCCTATCAGCTCTTTGCAGCTCTTTTATTAGCCCCCTTCAGGAATACCAGCTTTATTTATCTAATTAAATTTTATATTAATATGCTTTTGACTTTTGGCCTTTCTCTTCATTCTGTTCTTTTTTTTTCCCGTAAATTACATGTTTCTGCTTAACAGCTACTATCAATTCTTTGATATGAATTCTCAGCATCAATTTACTAACTCCAGAGATGAAGCAGCATCAATATTTAGAAGCGAAGAATACAAAGCCTTGGGCATCTGGATGGCTCAGTCAGTTAAGCATCTGCCTTTGACTCAGGTGGTGATCCCACGGTCGTGGGATGGAACCCCAGTTTGAACTTTCTGCTCAGCTGGGAGCCTACTTCTCCCTCTCCCTCTGCCTGCAGCTCCCTTTGCTTGCGTTCTCCCTCTCTTTGTCAACTAAATAAAATAAAGTAAAATAAAATAATGTAAATAATACATTTATTTATTTATTTATTAAAATGCAATTATTACACAATACATAATGTATTGCATAATTATAATAATGATTAAATAATTTATTAAATATTTATATTAAATATATCGATTTAATTAAATAACTATTTTTTAGAATTTAAAATATTTCAAATTTAGATTGTTAAATATTAAATCATTAATTTAATAAATAAATATCTAAACATAATTAAATAAAATAATTTATTTATTAAAATAAATAAAATAATGTTGTCATTATCTGAGCATGTATTTTTAAATAGTCTAAAAACAACCATCTAATAAAGTCTAAATACATTGAGATCAGATATTTATACAAGTTAACCCAGACACTCAACCCACAGACAGTTTCAAAACATTTGTTTTTTTTAAAGATTTTATTTTTTTATTTGACAGAGAGAGATCACAAGTAGGCAGAGAGGCAAGCAGAGAGAGAGAGGAGGAAGCAGGCTCCCTGTGGAGCAGAGAGCCTGATGTGGGACTCGATCCCAGGACCCTGAGATCATGACCTGAGCCGAAGGCAGTGGCTTAACCCACTGAGCCACCCAGGCGCCCCTCAAAACATTTGTTTTTATCTACTACTCAAAATACGATTGTAATGTATTTATTTATAACTTTGATGTAGCAAGGAAACTTGGAGGAAAACGAGACATTTGGTTTTAATATTTGAAAATTATTTTGTTGATTTAAAAAAAATAAAAACCTTAACACATGAGCATTTCTTCTTAAATAACACTGTGAAGTTTCTGAGTCGCATTCTATTAAAAGTGCTGATAAAATGGCCTCAGTTACTCATTTAAATTATCAGCTGAATGGGTAACAAATGAAGTAGAGAGCTTTTTAATTATTTATGAATGTATTGCTTGTGGATGGAGTGCCACATAGAGTCACCTCTCTTTTTGGCTTTGTTTTGTGAGCAGCAGTGGAATCTATGAATGAGATTAAACATAAGGACATTCACAGAAATTCTTAATGAACTTCTGGGGAAGGGCAATAAGTGCAAGGAAAAACTGCAGCAAGACTAATTACAAATTTCAAGTGGTCATTGCTTAATTATAGAAGCTTTTAAGTTCAAGTAATATATCTTTTTTATGAGCCTATCATATTGTATTAATTACCACAAACTGCACTCATGAACACTTATCTTTTCACATATTTCTTATTCTTAGTACTTAAAAGTACCCTTATGATTGATAAGTAAATGGATTTTACTGACAATGCATTTATTTACATAAATAAATAATGCTGTTTATATATATAAAAACAATTGAATATGTGTATGTGTTCAATGAAATTTTTTTTTCAAATTAACATCTTAATTCTACCACATTGGTTACAAATAGATATAGACTTTATAGATTCATCAAATATTTTATTCTCAAATTTATATCTCCTTTGTGAAGTAAATAAAACTGTATATATTAAATATAATCCTATCACATGTAACAGTTACTAGTGCATCCCAGGACATACATAGGTCAGGTCCTACTCAAGGCATCACGGATAACTGGATTTAACTTTCTATCCTGGGAGTCTTCTGTATATTTCTGTGGCTTTTATACTACAATCAGGAGGAAGAATTCTTTTGCTAAAAGCTTCCAAATCGGGCGCCTGGGTGGCTCAGTGGTTTAAGCCGCTGCCTTCGGCTCAGGTCATGATCTCAGGGTCCTGGGATCGAGTCCCGCATCGGGCTCTCTGCTCCACAGGGAGCCTGCTTTCTCCTCTCTCTCTCTGCCTGCCTCTCTGCCTACTTGTGATCTCTCTCTGTCAAATAAATAAATAAATAAAATCTAAAAAAAAATAATAAAAAAAATAAAAGCTTCCAAATCACTATGTGAGTAGATTATTTGTAGACTAGTGATATAATATTATAGTTTAATATGTAAAGCATGATAAAATAAAATGCTATTGCCATATTTAATTTATTCAGAAAAGCATTCATTTAGTTATCAAGCATTCATTTGCTTTTTTTAAAGATTTTATTTATTTATTTGACAGCACAAGTAGACAGAGAGACAGGCAGAGAGAAAGGAAGGGAAGCAGGGTCCCTGCTGAGCAGAGAGCCTGATGTGGGGCTCTATCCCAGGACTCTGGGATCATGACCTGAGCAGAAGGCAGAGGCTTTAACGCACTGAGCCACCCAAGAGCCCCAAGCATTCATTTTCTTTATACAGAAGAGATAGAACAATATTATATAGTAGAAAATACAGTAAATAATCTAGAAACCTTGATCATTGTGTTTTGGCAATTTTAGAACATAAAATTAGCTAAAGCTCAAGTGCAATTTATATTTGTATCCTAGGAGGAAAAGTTAATTAAAAGTTTATTACCATAGTTTAACACTTCAACAAAATGATAATGAGTCAAAAATTAATGAATATATGAAGTATACAATAAAAACAATAATCTTGAGTGTATGTGACTCACTGTAGGTATTGATAGGCTAGAAATCAAAGGGAAAGTATCTATAGGGTTTGTTCAGTTCCATGCTCATCAGATTAATAGGCTTTCTCATATTGCTTCCTTCATCACATTAATTTGTCTAATGAAGTATTCAAGAGTTAAAGACAGTGATAGGTTCATGACTGGAGAGAAGGTACAGAATCTAAGATAGTTCAGAAGTGCTTATTATTTAAGAGAAAGACAGCATGGGAGGTGAGGGGTGGAAGGAAAGGGATAAGAAGAGAGAATCTTAAGCAACCTCCTTGCCCAGCACAGAGCCTAAAGGGGCTTCATCTCATCGCCCTGAGATAACAACCTAAGCTGAAATCAAGAGTCAGATGCTTATCTAATTGAGTCACCCAAGTGCCCCATTTTTTTCCCTGTATCTTTATTTTCATCTCTTTCTGTAACTGAGTTTCCCTTCAAAATCAGGACTTGCATACACAACCTAAATAATTATTTTGGGATTTGATCACGTGGAAGAGGAGAGAATGAGAAGAGCTAAGTGGTCCAGGAGAAACATATATGAGTTCAGACTGAGTGGATTATGATTGTGGACAACTGAGCATCAATCCTAATGCACAGAATACATCTCAGAATTATTTTCCTGAAACAAGAAAGAATCTGTTTAACCCACTGGCTTCTGCATCCTATCCACAGTGGTTAAAATTCATCCCAGAAGTAATTAATGTTCCTGACTTTTCTATTAATGGGCATGAGAGAGGAGCTGAGTGGGCTTGGTCAGTGTCCCACCTAATGAAAGGCAGAGCAGATTCAGGCAAAAAAAAAAAAATTAGTTCTTTCCAAATTAGATTTAATGGGATTCTGTTTTTCATTCATGAATTCATTTTACATTTTATATTTTATCGATTTTTCTAAGCTTTGGCCAATATTCACTACATTTTTGAATAGCTTTTATCTATTATTGTAAATCATTTTTCTGCTACATTTGATTAGTCATGGTTATCCATTTCTTCTTCCAAGTTTTTCAGATATGTGATATCAATTTCCAAATAAATTATTTAAAATGTTTATTTTTTATACTAAACTTCTATGAAAAACATTGATATATGTATTATGGCATATTGTTCCCCTTTCAACTTATTTTTTAAAATGTGAATGTGCCTTGGCAAATATATATTGTTTCATTTTATGTTTATGTAGATTCTTCATAATTTTTCCAAGTTCATTGGCTTATGGTTTATATTTTTTTAATAATTTTCCTACTGCCAATTAATAGATTTTTTTCCATTACCTTGTCTAAGTTGCTATTGCCATTATAAGTAAAAAGCATCTGGAAATTTATATCCCTGTCCAGTTTCCTCAAATCACTCATCATTTTCAGGATCTAGTTGGATTTTCTTACAGGTTCCAGGTGGACAAGCTTTTGAACTGGTGCTAATTATTATTTGTTTGTTTCTGGCTTCCTGCATTTACCAGCTTAGGGATCATTTTTAACAATTATGATGAAATGAGGCATCATATTCTTATTCTCAACTTCATTAATAATGATATTAATGTAACATGTCCTACAAGATAATAATAGATACATGTAAAATAATTTCATTGACCAAAAAAGTGGTGGAAAATGTAAATAAAACACAGTGGCAGCCAACTAGTCATTTCAAGTTGAGCTATTTTTCCCCCTTTATCTCCCTGTCTCTTTAATTTCCTGTAGCACATTCCTACAAAGTATTTTAAGGTGTTTTATATGCACATACATAGAGATCATCATGGAGTCTAAATCTAATAATTCCTTGTCAGTTTTAAATATTTTAAGTATTGTTCATTCCTATGTCAGTTGTCTATTAACTTTTTCTCCACACTGCACTTAATTGCAAGGAAATATTTAATTTTAATATAAATTAATTAATCACTTTAATAAATATTTTTACCTTATGGATTAATCTTTGATGCTTATTTCTTAATTTTTTTTAACTTTTAAAATTTTATTTATTGAGAGAGAGAGTGAGAGAGAGAGAGAACAAGCACAAGCAGGGGAAGCTGCAGAGGGAGAGGGAAAAGAAGAAGCAGGTTTCCCACCAAGCAGGGAGTCAAGCTCAGTCTCAGGGCCTTGGGATCATGATCTGAGGTGAAGGCAGAGGCTTAGCTGACTGAGCCACTGAGTCTAATTGTTATCTTGATATTTAAGGAAATACTTTATCATCTCTAATTGATCCCCTATGTCACAAATACAGTTTTCTCTATGGTGCTATTAATTTTATTGTCTTCAAATGAGACTCTTTTTCTAGAAGCATTTTTAATCAGTCTCTTAGGTCTATAATTTAGTTTTTATACATTTCATTTAGTATTTTATTTTATCTTCATCATCTCTGAGTATTCCTGACCAGTACTCATTGGTCAAATCTTTCTTATTAATCTATTCCAAAAATTTGCTTGTTTCTATAATATTTTGTTATGACTGCTGTCGTTCTTAGGTTTTGCCTTTATATTCTTTTTGTTTTGTTTTGTTGTTTTATGCTTTGGTGTTTTTGTTGTATTGTTTTGTTTTTCTTTTGAATTAATACAATTAAACCTTTAGATTTCTTTCATACCTTTAATTATTGTCACTTATTTTCACAAATGATATTACCGTAGTACAGTAATTCTAAATATTTCTGAATTAGCTGTATTTCTTTTTAGGTATAAAGTTAACTTCCAGTTACATGGACTTAATATTTTGGTCATTCTATTCTAGTTTTATTGCCTTATCATTGGAAAATATAGCCTGATACTTAACTCTAGGGAATGATGTGGGAGAGCTAGGTTCTTGTCTCTTGGAGTCAAAGAAGGAATCTCGTGGGCAATGGAGAGTGAGGAAGTGACAGAAGTTTATCAAGTGAATATATAGAAAAAGCTCTCACAACTAAGAGGGGTCCCCACACAGTTAACAATGAGTGCCTTCAGGGTTTATTTTTTATAAAAAGGTAACCAGGCAACTTTAATCCTTTTAACATCTCTATCAATAACTCCTGCAATGGCTTACCTCCTTTTGAGGGTCTGATTATTCTTTTTTGGTTACAGGTGTTTATCATAAAGACACCCACCCCACATGACCCACTCCATACACCTAGGGCAGGGTGGTCCTCCATCCCACATGCCTAGATCAGGGTGCTCTTCCTGGGGTAGGGTGGTCCAATTTATCTCTTTACCACATCACATTTTGGGGATTTCTGAGAGCCTGTTCACAAAGTTCCCTATGGATCTCTTCCTCCCTAGCCTCACCTGTCCGTTACTCATTTTGAGAGTTGATATTACCAAAGTACTGTAATTCTAAAAATTTCTGAATTAGCTGTATTATTTCTTTTTAGGTATAAAGTTAACTTCCAATTATATGAATTTAATATTTTGGTCATTGTTTTCTAATTTTATTGCCTTATTCTTGGAAAATATAGCCTGATATTTAACTCTAGGAATTTATTGGCATATACTTCTGGCCTAAATAATGGCCTGTTTGTGTAAATGTTCAACTTATGCTTATATACTTACTGAAGACTATTGTTTTGGGGTCAGGATGGCTACATTTATTAATAGATCAGGACTATTAGATTCTCTAAATTTTGATGTCTCTTAATTTAATCTAATTAAATTATCAGTTAATGAAGGAAGTTAAATTTTTTATGTACTACTGCATCTAAACTTATCAAAGTCTTTTGCTATTATTAGACAAGTATGTCATCCTGTTTTTATACCAAGTCTTACATTAAAAAAAATCATACTATATGAAATATTACTTATTATTATTATTATTATTTTTAAAGATTGTATTGATTGGGGTACCTGAGTGGTTCAGTCAGTTAAGTGTCTACCTATAGCTCAGGTCATAATACCCGGGTCCTGGGATAGAGCCCCGCAGGGGGTTCCCTGCTCAGTGGGGTGCTTCTCCTTCTCCCTCTGTTATTCCCCCTCCTGTGTGCATGTTTTTCTTTTCTCACTCTCTCTCAAATAAATAAGTAAAATTTAAAGATTATCTCTCTCAAATAAATAAGTCAAATTATTTTTCTCAATGGGAGGGAGAAGCAGACTCTCCAATGAGCAGGGAGCCTGATGCAGGGCTCAATACCAGGACCCTGGGATCATCACCTGAGCTGAAGGCAGACAACTTGAACCGACTAAGTCACCCAGGCACTCCAGTTGTTTATTTATTTATTTATTTTTATTATGCATATGTTTTATCTCTCTTTTCTTCAAGTCTTTTTTTCGATCTTTTTACTTTTTTACTTTTTTCATAAAACTGAATTATTTCAAGATGACTTGGTCATCCTCTTTTACCCCACCCCATAGGTCATAGAGTACATTTTAACTGTTAAAATATTAGTATTTAAGTGCTGCCTACACAAATTAAGGCAAATTATCTGTGGTCTGTATTCCTGAAAATATTTTTTTTATTATGCCTTCCTATTCCAATGACATTTTATAAGGATCTAAATGTTTACATTTGTGATTATTTTTTTCAAAATAATAAAGCTATTACTTCATTCTTTTTTATATCTGATGTTATTTAAAAAATTTCTGTCAGTCGGATTCTTGTTTCTTTATTAATGAATTATTTTTTTTCTCTCTAACACTTATGATTTTTTTTTGTCTTTGGTATGTATGCCCTAGTTTGGGATTCATAGAGTCAACTATAGTTATGAATATTTTCTTTCTTTTTTGTATGTAAGTTTTAATCCAGTGTCTTGACTATTTTATGCTTGAGAAATAGATGTACATTAATATTCAAATATTTCTTTCCTTTTTCTTCTTTCATTTTAAAAAAAAAAGTCATTTATTTTATTTTATTTAAAAAAATATGTATTCATTTATTTGGAGTAGAGAGAGAGGGTCATGAAGAGTGGCTGATTATATACTTTCAATTTGGGAGGAGGTTAGGGATAGCACAAGCCTCCAAGGTATTTTATAAACAAGGTTTCCAGGACCTTGAGGGGGCTAGCTATTGTTAGGGAAAGGTCATTTATTACTATTTAGTAAAAATTCAGGGAAGAGACTCTTCTGATGTGTATCAGTGGGTATATGCTTGGGAGATGATTGCCAATGTATATCTTGAGGGCAGGGGTGGGGAATAGAGATAAAGAAGTTTCCAAAGTAATTTTTACATGTGAAAGTAGATTTTCAGTATCCTGGGGGGGTGGACTAAGAATGCTTTTTGCCCTGAGTAGATGTGTCCACATAGAAGCAGCTGAGTCCCCAGAGGAACTTCAAGGACTTGTCAACAGGCTATGAGTAGTAAGGAAATCTAATTTTTTCTCTAGCTTTTGTTCCACACGTATCACCTACATCTTACACCTCTTTTATATTGATAATTTTAATGCTTTGCTGGTATCCAGATGACTATGTCCTTAAGTGACTTCTTTTTTTTTTTTTTTTTTGGCTTAAATAATAGAAATTTATTTCTCATAGTTCTAGAGGCTGGAAGTCCAAGATCACAGTGTTGTAGGTTTGGTCTCTCCTGAGGCCTTTCTCATTGGCTTACTAAGAGCCATCTTCTTGGTTGAACTAACATAGCCTCTTTCTCTGTGTAGACTCATCCTTATGTCTCTTCCTCTTCATATAAGGACACTAGTCCTATAAGTGCCCCATCCAAACGAACTCCTTTAATCTTAATGACCACTCTAAAGATCCTGTCTCCATGTACTGTCACATTGGAGGTTAGAATGTCCTTGTGGGGGACACAATGCAGGTTTTAAGATGGTCCAAGTCTGTGATTTTTGAGGATGTATGTTTGGGTTGTTTTTATATTCTTGAGGCAACCTATACATTTTACTCTTTCCTAATGAATTTCCCTTTTCTTCAAGTCTCTGTCAGCTTCAGTTCTTATTGGTAGCTATGGTTTCTTCATGTTCCCTGATATGCATTGCAAAAAAGAGAGAGGAAACCAATGGGCCTAACTCTCTCTCAAAGAAAGATGATACCATAGTTCTCTAAGGAGAGAAGAGATTGTCTTTTTTTTTTAAATATAATTTTTTATTTTTTATAAACATATATTTTTATCCCCAGGGGTACAGGTCTGTGAATCACCAGGTTTACACACTTCACAGCACTCACCAAAACACATACCCTCCCCAATGTCCATAATACCACCCCCTTCTCCCAAACCCCCTCCCCCCAGCAACCCTCAGTTTGTTTTGTGAGATAAAGAGTCACTTATGGTTTGTCTCCCTCCCAATCCCATCTTCTTTCATTTATTCTTCTCGTACCCACTTAAGCCCCCATGTTGCATCACCACTTCCTCATATCAGGGAGATCATATGATAGTTGTCTTTCTCCGCTTGACTTATTTCGCTAAGCATGATACGCTCTAGTTCCATCCGTGTTGTCGCAAATGGCAAGATTTCATTTCTTTTGATGGCTGCATAGTATTCCATTGCGTATATATACCACATCTTCTTGATCCATTCATCTGTTGATGGACATCTAGGTTCTTTCCATAGTTTGGCTATTGTGGACATTGCTGCTATAAACATTCGAGTACACGTGCCCCTTTGGATCACTACGTTTGTATCTTTAGGGTAAATACCCAATAGTGCAATTGCTGGGTCATAGGGCAGTTCTATTTTCAACATTTTGAGGAACCTCCATGCTGTTTTCCAGAGAGGTTGCACCAGCTTGCATTCCCACCAACAGTGTAGGAGGGTTCCCCTTTCTCCGCATCCTCGCCAGCATCTGTCATTTCCTGACTTGTTGATTTTAGCCATTCTGACTGGTGTGAGGTGATATCTCATTGTGGTTTTGATTTGTATTTCCCTGATGCCGAGTGATATGGAGCACTTTTTCATGTGTCTGTTGGCCATCTGGATGTCTTCTTTGCAGAAATGTCTGTTCATGTCCTCTGCCCATTTCTTGATTGGATTATTTGTTCTTTGGGTGTTGAGTTTGCTAAGTTCCTTATAGATTCTGGACACCAGTCCTTTATCTGATATGTCGTTTGCAAATATCTTCTCCCATTCTGTCAGTTGTCTTTTGATTTTGTTAACTGTTTCCTTTGCTGTGCAAAACCGAGCACACCGACCGGAGTGAAGCGGGGTCTTTTATAGGAAGGTACAAACAAGTTATGGGTGGGGCGCAACTGATTGGTGGACAGTTTGAACTTTTGAAAAAGGCATACTTGGTGTTAGTGGATTGGCCCTGGAAGACCCCCCTCGCGGGAAGAGAAAAGCGGGAAGGGGAAACAAAGAGGGGAAGTTTGACCTTATTACTGGGCAGAAAGGCATCCTGTCTACGTGACCTATGTGACCATGCAGCCCCCTTGCCTACGTGATCTAGGGGACCATGCAGCCCCCTTGCCTACGTGACCTACGGGACCATGCCCCGGCTATTAGGAGAGGGTATCTTGTTCAAACAGGAGTCAAGTGTCATGCCCTAAAAGCCAAGCGGTTACAGAAAGGCAAAAGAGCAGTTACATTGAATTCAACCCTGGGGGAAGGGTCTTTTCATTGCAAGGGGAGGAGGGGTACTTTTACACAACAAAAGAGCAGTTAATTACTTAACGACGGGGGGGGGGGTGTCTTTCAAGGACATCATACCAACAATGCCAAATAATTTTCAGACAACAGCAAGATATCCAAGAATTCAACTAAATTCTGACACTTTCTACCTGAACATAGCGTAAGATTTCATCAGTTAAGGGATCAGTCCTCCAAGACTATCTCCAACCCCATCTCAGATGCCAGTCTCACTGTAGGCCCCAGGTTATTACCTGTGCTTGTGACTGAGCAACTACAGGTTGGAGGTCCCAATGGCCTACTTCTTACGTTCTTTTAATTTGCTACAGGGGCTCACAAAACTCAGAAAAATACTTACTTTATGTTTGCCAGCTTATTAAAAGATATAATAGAAGATTTAAATCAATAGATAGATAAAGAAGTGCCCAGGGCAAGGTATGGAGAATGGGCACAGAGCTTCTATTACCTTCTGTAAGACTGCCACTCATCCTGCCTTTTTATACATTTAACAAACTAAAAGCTTTCTGAACCCAGTCCTTTCAGGTTTTCTGTGGAGGCTTCATGACATAGTCATGACTGACTAAATCTTTGTCATTTGCTGATCTAATCTCCAGCTCCTCTTCCCTCCCCAAATAATCCTGAATTGGGAGGAAGGGGAGGCATGTTGTGCAAAAAGTTATGAGCTTTCACCAAGTGGTTGGTCCTTCAGGCAAACAGCCCTTGCCTTGAGTGAGGTCTGAAGGTCACTTCATTAACATAACAAAACACACCTCTCTCACCCTTATCACAGGAAATTCCAAGAGTTTTAGGAGCTGTGAGTCAGTAGCCATGGTTGAAAACCAAATATTCAGATGACCAAAATATATTTCTTGTAAACCCCTATATTACCCTACATGCTTAAGTATTTAATTATGTGATCTTTTAAACTAATATTTTTCTAAGAGTCTAAACTGTTCTGTCAGTAATCTGGATTGGGGAGTGATGTATTGCCAAATTTCTGTCGTTTCAGTCCAGGAAGTCAAAGAGAAACAACAGGAGAGCCTTTTAGGGCAGGAAGTTCAAAGTAACAATGTTGACTACTACTCCCTTTTCTTGATTTTTTTTAAAACAAGCAAAGCATCTCTTCAGAGTTGCAGTTTAAAGCCAAGAACATGCGGAATTGGGAGAAAAAAATAGTTAAATTTGGAGACTTGCAGAGGTAGAATCAGAGTAGTGAAAGCCATTACAGTAACGGAACTAACTGAGGTCAGTCTTTGGTGAATCACAGAAACAGGTGGAGTTGTCAAACAAAGGAATCTTTGTTTACAACATACAAGGAGATCACAGGAAATAAGTTCCAAAGCCTTGACTGTTTGAACAGGAGAGAGATTTTTATTTAGTATTTAAGATGAATACTCAGAAGGGAGAGTTTTATTATCCTGTGTATGGTTGGTCATAAGGTTGTGGATGCATGCACATCCACATATGTATTTGTGCAATATGTATTGCATGTTCACCTGAATGAAGCTTGTATTCCACCGAGGGCAGAAACTTCAACGTTAGAATAAAGCAGAGGTAACTGTTGGACAAGGGAAAGGGACTCTGCAGGCTTCAAGAGCAGATATAAACTAGATGGGGTCTTGGACTCATTTTCTGGGACAAGGAATGCAAGGCCTTGATTACTTTTGAAATAGCACTAGGAGTTTTACCACTGATTTATTGTCTCAATAGCTTAGGCTATTTCCTGGTCTGGTGGTGACTGTTAGTTTTCCCATTGCCTTGTTTCCTCAAAATCCTTAACTAGTGAGGTTTTTGCATTTCTTTGTAAGAGCCTCCCAGGAAATTTTGGAAGAAGTGTGCTTGGGCAAGTACACAGGTGGGGTATAGATCATTGAAAATAGCTGGGGACAAAAAATGACTTTTCTTATGTCAGGAAAACTATATCTCATCTTTAATTTTCTGGGAACCTCTAACTCTTTCTGCTGATGTTACCAGCAGGCATCTGAGATATTACTGATTGTTCTCTTGAACCTAAGGAAAAGGAAATGTAGAAAGCAAATGACAAAACTTTAAAATCTATCCTGCAACTCATAATTCACTGCAGCCACCTCTCTGTCTTTCCCTTTCTCTTTTTCTCTCTTTCTATTTCTCTCTTACTTTCTCTCTCACATACGCACAACACACGCAAATCAACTTAAAACAATTTTTAATTTTCCCTATTCCATTTTAATATACTTGAGGCATGATCATTTTCTTAGTAAATACAAGAAAAAAAATCTAGGATTCCATCATTCTGTGTGATTAAAGTATTGAGGAATTTACTTCCAATAGCACTTATAAAAACATATTTTATTTAAGTAATATTATATAATCAGGTGCCTGCATTTTTCTTATTCTCCAACTAGTGTTATTTGGCAATTAATATTTTGTCAATCAATATTCCCCTATATCTGAATGTGTGGGCAGTGAGAGATGAGTTAGAGGCAAGGATGGTGAACACTCCCAACAACCGCTGACTACATATATCTTAAGCCATGATTTTCTTTGCAAAGGTCAACATTGTTAATGTTCTAGTCATACCTCCATGTACCAGGAAAGAAGTAGCATATTTCTTGAAAGACACAGCTATCAAAGCTCCATTGAGAAACCGTAAAGATAGAGAAGGGATTTGCAAATTATATATCTGATAATGGACATCTACTCTGAATATTAAAAAATGAATAAAAATAAAAAACCTTACTAATAACCAAACAAAGTATCCAATTTTACATGTGAAGGAAATAATGGAAGAGACATGTCACCAAAAGGATATGGATGGCTTATAAGCACATGACAAATTTCTCAACATTTAGACATTAAAGAAATACAAATTAAAATCATAATGAGACATGCTTACATATCTATTAGAATGGCTAAAATTATAAAGGCTAATTGTACTTTGTCTGAGCTAGATTGAGAAGCAACAAAAAATCTAAACTGTTGTTGGCATATATCATGATACAACCACTTTGGAAAATAGTCTGAACATTTTTTTAAATGCAAAATATGTTGCAGTTACACAAATAGCCATTTTACTTCTAGGCATTTAATCAAGAGAAACAAACCCTATGTTCATACAAGGACTTGTATATGAATTTCATAGCAGCTTTATTTTTAAGAATTGAAAACAATGGAAATGTTCATCAATGTCCATCAATAGAGCAAAGACAAATTATGATCTATTCATTAAAGAGATTACTATTCAACATCAAAATGAACTATTAACAGTTGGAGATTCTCAAAATAATGATGCTGAGAAAAGAAAAGCCAGGCAACGAATAATATATACTGTGTGATTCCATGACTATAAAAAATCTAGAAAATACAAATTTATATATAGTCACAGTCACCAAATATATTGGTGAGATTTTAGTGCCTTCTTCTGTGCTCCCATAGCTTCCTACACTTGGATCTCCGAGCATTTGTTACACCATGTGAAAATATGAACTCTTTTTCTTTATTCTGTCTTACTACAATAAGAATCCTTGAAATTTTATGAACATTTGAACTCTCAGTTATTAGCAGAAATTCTATCACACAGTAAGTTTCCAAATATAAAAGCCAGAGTTTTACAATGACTTCTAAGCTTTTACATGATCTAGCCACTCATTTAACCTCTGTGACCTCTTTCCCTGCTACTCTTCAGTCACTCACAGTGGCCTCCTTGCTATTCCTCAGATATGCCAGGCATGATCCAACCTTATGGCCTTCAAGATAGCCAATTCCTTTGTCTGGAGTGACCTTATTGCTGATAGTTCTGGGCAAATTCATCACCTTTCCATACCTTTGTTCAATTGTCAGCTTCATTGTAACTACCCTGATCTTCCTATTAAAAATTTTAACTCCCCATCCCCTGCCTAGCAACCTTGATTTTTCTCACCCTGATCGAATTTTTCTTTTTCCCCATTATACTCATCAATTTTGAATGCACTATGCAATTTTTATTAAGGTTTATAGCTTTTAATTGTCTCACCCATGAAAATAAAAGTTCTACAAAGCCAAGTATTTCATTTACCAGTGTAGTCTGAAGTAATATCTGCCATATAATAGGTTCAATAGACAATTGGTAAATTTCAGAATAAATTAATGTTGAGAGTATACTGAATTTCATAAGTCATTTCAATAATTTTTTTTCCAAAATATAAACTATGTAAAACATACCTTAAATTTACTTTCAAAATATTTTATAGCATATAATGGACAATATACATAAGCCTTAAAGAAACAATCATATAAATAACCATTTCATACCTACTTAAAAACTGCATAATACCGCACTCCTAGATCCTCTCTGAACGTTCTAAATTAACCCTTCAAAGGAAATACATTTTTAAAAATAACAGATTTTTTGTCAAAATAATTTAATAAAATAAAAGTTTCATTCATCTATGTAGATCATAATAAATGTTTTTAATAAGCATGAAATTATAACTCTGAAGTGTGCTAAAATGAAACCACCTGCGAAGGGGGAGAGAACAAAAATAAACATCATTTTTCCAAATAAGAGGAATTTATTACTTTTGAATCCAAGCATGTGGATTTGTTCAAACTGGCAATAAAGGAATATGGAAACACAAACCATAGAAAGTCATATTTTAGATTTCTAAAAGACTTCGAAGTGAAGAGTATACATTTTTTAAATGCTACATAATGCTACATAATGACAAGATGACAGGTTGTGACAAATAGCATTTTAAAAGCTCTACTCATAATGGAACGGAAGGTGTCATTTCCCTATAATTTTATATATATCATTAATTTACTATATCTGGATACAACATATTACCAAACAGATGTTCATCAAAGACTAAATCATTTTTAATGGAACATAATAATTTGAACCTACATGTATTAATCATTTTTTTCGATCTAACATTTATAGTCTCGCTAAACATTTTATCAGTTGTCGACAAAATTCAAAAAAAATAGGATAAAAAGTCGTGTTTGGAAAAGTAGATTTTTTTTCAAATTTGCATTTAAATGAAAATATTTGATGATATTTTTAAAACTTTAAATGTAATTTTATATATATCTGACCTATCAGATGATATAAAATTTTTGGAGAAAATATGACATATTTTTTGATCTTGGTTGAAGGTATTAATAAAGAGCAACTGTTTGTATTATTTGTATTGTGATATCTTAGTTAATAAACATGAATAACAGGTATAAAATATGTTTTTTAAAAAATTTTATTTATTTACTTGACAGAGATCACAGGAAGGCGGAGAGGCAGCCAGAGAGAGAGGAATGGAAGCAGGCTCCCTGCTGAGAAGAGAGCCCACTGTTGGACTCAATCCCAGGAACCTGGAATCATGACCTGAGTCGAAGGCAGAGATTTTAACCCACTGAGCCACCCAGGCGCCCTAAAATATATATATATATAGAATTATAGTTCTTGCCAAAATATGGAACTAGCTGGAACTGAATGCCTCCTTCAAAGTCAGCTCTGGAGAAATTATGCAAGTGTAATATGGAACTATTTCAGATATTAACCAAAAACAAAGAAATGATGATAAATTCCTTAGAAGACTCAAAGTTGCTCTTGACTGGTATGTTTCAAGCTCTATTCCTGGTTTGAAGACAGGTTTTAACAGGCCTGTCACTGTAGAAATCAGCTGGATGTTTAGAGGCTATCAGAACTGTACAAAAACCTTGAAGGGGTAAAGACTTGAAAATTCTTTAGAGAGATTAGCTCCCTAAGGCATTATTCCTCCACACGTTTTCCTCCAATCAATTAAGACTGATGGATGAGGGGCACCTGAGTGGCTCTCTCATCACGTGGGTGGTGGGTTAAGCCTCTGCCTTCATCTCAAGTCATGGTCTCTGGGTCCTGGGATCCAGCCCCACATCGGGCTCTGCTCAAAAGGAAGCCTGCTTCCCTCCCTGCTTGCCTGCATCTCTGCTTACTTGTGATCTCTCTCTCTCTTTATCTCTCTCTGTGTCCAATAAATAAATAAAATCTTTTAAAAAAAGGCTGATGGATGATAAATTATGAAAACTGCTCCCTCCAAATGATGTTTCTTCATAAGGATTTAAGAATTTATAATTGTAAGGATTTAAAATTGAAACTTGATCGTAGGATTTATCTTATAGAATAACATCAAGTGAAGGCAGTTATTATTAGTTTTGAAGTATTTGTGATTCTGAATTCTTGGCCTCATTAGTAAATTTATTTTTAAATTCTCCCATGGAGTGGTGATTGGCCTTCAGTCTTTCATTGATGTACATTATTGGGTCAAATGAGATGTGTGTGCCCAGAACTATATATAATCTTCTTTGTATTTCACTGGAGATGGCATTTCTGAGTTTTGTTCAATTGAATTTGGACAGATGTTTTAATAGTCACTTCTAGAGTTGGCCCTGGAGAATATCTTCCTTTTTTTCTCTTCCCGATTCTCTGAAAAACCCTGACTAATTCACATTATCACAGTGATATCACAATTCAAGTTTTTCCAAACACTATAGCTGCAAAATAGAAGGAAGCTACTCAGAATGTAATACTATTGTGAATGATTGAGAAAGAAAACATTATTATAATTAAGCTACCAGGTTTCCATGTATTTTATTGTTGCTTAGAAAATCCTAGCATACCCAGACTTTACAGAGATTTGATGATCCGAAGAGGAGCTGAACTCATGGACCAAAATAACTATGCATATAAAAAGTACAATTACTTACCTAAAAAAGATGATGTGGTTAACTTTATATGGCAATCCAAGTGTTATTGGAACAGGAATTTAAAAAATAGCTTAGGGGCGCCTAGGTGGCACAGTGGATTAAGCCACTGCCTTCAGCTCAGGTCATGATCTCAGGGTCCTGGGATCAAGTCCTGCATCAGGCTCTCTGCTCAGCAGGGAGTCAGCTTCCCTCTCTCTCTCTCTCTCTCTGCCTGCCCTCCTTGTGATCTCTCTCTGTCAAATAAATAAATAAAGAAAATCTTAAAAAAAATGGAATGACTGTACTTTTAAAAAATAGCTTGAAAGGGGCGCCTGGGTGGCTCAGTGGGTTAAGCTGCTGCCTTCGGTTCAGGTCGTGATCTCAGGGTCCTGGAATCAAGCCCCACATCGGGCTTTCTGCTCAGCAGGTAGCCTGCTTCCCTTCCTCTCTCTCTGCTCGCCTCTCTGCCTACTTGTGATCTCTCACTGTCAAATAAATAAGTAAAATATTTTTAAAAATAGCTTAAAGTATATGATAAAATAATGATATACATATACAAAGAAAAGATACTATACTGTGAATATAAATTAAGTGAAAATTGTTGAAATAAAGAATACAATAAATGGAGACTAAGATGAATATAGCTGTAAAATGAATAAATGAGTTGGGAAAAACAAACAAACAAATTAATGACTTCTGCCCAAATGCAGCAGAAAAGAAAAAAAATAAAGAAAATATTTAAATAAGTACTGAGATAAATTTTGGAGAATTAAAGAAAGATAAAAATTACCAGACTTAAAATGATGCCAAACATGAGAAATCAGAAACAAAACAAAACACACACAAAACCACTCATATACATTATGGTGAGTTTTAAGAATATCAAAAACATAGAAGAGCATAAATGATGCCCAAGAGAAGAACAGATCACCTAAAATGTACAAGAATAATACTGACAGCAGAATTCTCAATAGTAATAGCATATAAAGGAGACAGCTGGGGGTTTGTATAGATGGAAAAGATATTTGAAACTAGATATTATACATCAAGCCAAATTATTGATTAAATTTGAGAGTACAGTAAAAATACAATGAAGCATGTTAGGTCTTAGAACATTTATCACACAGAGACACACATTTTAGAAAACTTCCTTGGAGGACAGCTCAATTTAGATAGAGAAAACAGAATTATGTACTCAAAGGCATATTTTGAAGGAAGGATTGAATATAGTCTGCACTGCAAATATTCTTTAATCGTATGTTCTGAATTTCCTAAATTTAAGAAGTATTTGTTCAAATATTTATCTTTAAATAAACCCTAGGAGACTTTTTCTTGGATTCTGGAAAATCAAATTCTACTAAAATTTGGATACAAATCTTTTTGCCACTGATGGAAATTTTGATAGCCCTTAACAGTGTAATGCCTAATGTATTGTTACAGCAATTGTAATTTGCCAATACATGGGTGATGTGTGTGTGTTGTTTGTGTTTATTATAATTTTTGATGGTTTTACTCTTCTATGAGATTTTTAAGTAGACATAATTTTAATAAATTGTGATTTGTTGAAATTTATCTGAGGTTATATATAATAAAATGAAATTTGTGTGAACTAAAGAAGTGCGTCTCCATTTTTTTGTTTTAAGAGTAGACTGGTCTTTAAAAATTGTCCAAAGAAGTACATTATATTCATTATTAAATTTGATAATATACAATAAAGTATTTATGGGCATATGGAACCATATCAAATTCTACTATTAATTCATATTAATAATTACCATAAGAGGAAAAAGGGATATTTTTCAAAATGAAAATTAGCGTATTTTTCAGAATATGATATAGTGTTATTCACTGAACAGAGGGAACAAATGTCAAAGTTTAACACAGTTTACAGAATGTTTTAACATAAATTGAAATTTAAATCTGACCCAATTTCACAGTTTTAAGTAAAATGGTAGCACTTATAGTTGGGGATGCCCAGCTTGCTCAGGGCGGAACACCGCCCCTTCACAGAAGCTGCGCTGGCTGGAAGCCCGGCCGGCCCAGGGCGGAATGCCGCCTGCTTCAGGAAAGCGGAGCACCCGGGAATGACAGGTTAGCTCAGGGTGGAATGAAAACTGCCTGCCTCCCTTATCCGCCATAGAGCCTTTCTCTTCCCAGAAGTGCCTGTTGCTAGTTAGAAGAGTTCTTTCAATGTGCTTGTTTAACTATAAACTTTATCCTCCTTCTTGCTTGTCAGCAAGATGGGATTAACATTTGACCTTCCTCAATCCTTCTTTGGCTATTGTTTTCTATCCAATAAAAGTGAGACTGCCAAGTTGCTCTTGGCAGACGTCCTTTTCGACTGTTGTCCCCTGCTCCCAGTCTTTTCCAGCTGACTGGTTCGTGCCTAATTCTTCTCTCGTCGCCATCTGGAAGCGGCACCCAAGCTTTCTTGGGCTTCCTGTTTTTGGTGTTCTGTTCCACTCATCTCTGCCACCGCCCCCCAGGTCCTCAAAATGGTTTTCTATGGTATCTTCCAGAAAACTTCTGATGTCCTCTTCAGTATGTAGGCTACATCAGTAGGGAATAGCGTTAAAACCTCTTCTGTTCCATGTGGATATTTACGTCGTTGAGCACCGCTTGGTCAAAGTCTGCCCTTTTCTGTTGGTCTGTTTTCTCTGGTCACTTCAGGAGTCCTTTTGTAAGAAATCCTATCCCATCAGATGCTCCTCTCACTCTCTTTCTCCCTTACTCTTGCTCTGGCTTCTTTCTTCAGATTTTCCGGGGAATGACGAGTCCTTTTCATTCCTATGAAGATAGAAGAATTGGCTAATCCACAGATACCATTTTTAGTGATATACAAGTGTATATATAATAACTGATATGGAGATGTACATGTGCACCTACGTATATATTCTTTAATCTATAAAGTATGGAGGTTGGATTAAGTCTGAAGTCTCTCATACCGCTTGATAACCTGTGACTCTTTGATCAATAACTTCCATTTTCCCACAGGTCAGAGAAATGGGAAAAATTGCACATATGAACATATGTAGCACGTTAAAAAATGATCACAAATCCTATGACTCCCCATTCCCTTTGATTCACATGGGCTATGTGACTGTGTTAAACAGTGAAATAAACGTGTCAGTTTCAGGCCCAAGTCCAAAAGGAACCCCTCTCTTGGAACATTTGCTATTGGAGCTCTGAGTGGACAGGAAATAAGTCCAACAACCTTGTTACAAAGACTGCACGGAAGTGGAGGGCCATCTGAGCCTCGTCTCCCAACTGTACCCATCAAAGTGACAGGCATGTGCATAAAGTCATCCTGAATCCTCTAGACCAAGCAGCCGCCTGCTGAAGGCCACCACCCACTGACCTCAGTTAATGCCGTATTAAGCATAAAAATTGCCCCATGAGATCCTGCCCCAATTTCTGACCCCCAAAACATATGTAATATGACAAAAGGGTTGTTTTAAGCCCCCAAATTTTGAAGTCATTACATAACTAATTGGGTAACATGGCAAATACGTATCCAAACTAATGGAAATCAAGGAATATGTTTAAAGGCACCAAGTTATCTTAAAAAGTTCTCTGAACACACAGAAAAACAGAAAAAGACCCATAACTACAGAGAACAAATTGATCGTTTCCAAAGAGGAGGCAGCGGGTGGACAGGCAAAATGCGTGAAATACAGTGGGAGATAACAGGCTTCCAGTTACAAAATTAATAAGTTGCAGGACGAAAGGCACAGCATAGGGAATATGGTTGGTGGTACAGTACGGTGAGCACAGCATAACATACAGACTTGTCAAATCTTGTTGTTTTATATCTGAAACGAATGCAACATTGTGGGTCAGCTATAATTCAATTAAAAAATCAAAGGAAGTTTAAAAAAATTAAGAGTGAGCTCTGTTATCCAAATAGGACATACGAGATGGATTTCCCATCATACCATAAATTGAAAACGACTTCTCTTGATAGAACAATGCTTTCCTTAGTCTTAGTCCCTACTCCCTCCACAAAAACAAAATTTCAAAACAAAACAAAAAAACAAAAAACAAAAAAACAACTACTTTTGAAAAACATCTTGGTATTTTGAATATTATAACTGCAGTGAGTGATGAGAGTGAAAACAAACTGATAATCCATGTTTCCTCATTTCTTATCCCTTTTATGAAGATGAACAGTAAAATCATAATGTAAGAATTAACCAGAGAGAGGTCCATTTTCCACTCACTATAATCAAGCTGGAATTCTCAACTATTATTTAGTATTAGTTGATTCTGGTGGCAAATGCAAATATGGTTTCACTTCTTGGGCACATGAGGAAGATTTGGTTGGTGAAACAGACATACCAGGTTGGCCCAGGCCTGCACTGCCAGGGTTCAGAAAATTGCAAGATACAACCTGACACTTAAAACTTCCCATCAACAACTACCGCTGCCCCCCCAACATCTTGTTTCTTCCCACAGACAGCTCATACTGAGACCTGTCCACTGTCAGGGTCAAGCTAAAGGGGGATGCCCACAAACTAGGTGGGAAATGAGAGGATGCAACTGCAGCTCTCTGGGGATGCCTAAGGCCACTGAATGCCCCGTCATGATTCTCCAGCACAGATGGGGGCAGCCTGCACCACATGGGTGGAGCTCGAGGACACAGAAAGTACTGGAGTGGCAGTCAACAAACAAATGTGTTTGTGTAATATATAAACCCCCATAGGGTTGTCAATTGGTGGGATTCACTTTTTCTAACTGTTCACCCCATGACATACAACTTCAGGAAACCCAGAGCCCATGGATTATTGTTGAAGGGCACATTCGGACTCAATCAAAGTGTAACTAAGCGTAATCATACAAATAAATACAAATATCATTAAAAAATCAATACCACCTCAAACTTTCTTTTTCATTCCCAAATGAGCTTTTATGGGTTTTAATATCAATTAATGTGCTTATAGAACTGGTAAAAAAAAAACAGTCAATGATGAAATTTTAAAATTACCACTCTGCTTTCCCTAATTTCTGTTGATGTACTTTTATCTCACACAAAAATGAATTACTAAGGAATAAATCATACTTCACTGAACACGTTTCAGCTGAAATGATGCACCAAGATGTACAGCTTTGGTCAGGCTTATACTGTTGTTGTCAACATAGTATATGGGGTGTAAGAGCTACTGTCTTTTCCTTCTCCCATGAATATTAGTCCTAACAGATTCTTCACGTGGAAAGAAAACTTAGTCTAGAAGATACACTAATTCCTCTCCTCCCTGGTGAAAAATACTGTTAGAGGTATTAGTTTTAGATAGAGAAGCAAGTTCACTTTGGAAAAAAGCAGACACACACAAAACCCTGCAACATGACCTTTAATACAGTGATAAGGGTGAAAGTGTAAACTTCATTTGGAAACAGCACTCAAAATACTGTTTTGAAGGGCCTTTACAACAGCGGTATACTCTTTGAAAAGATTTTTCAGATCAACTGATTGAATCATATTTAATTTACCTAGGGACAATTAGATAAAATTTAAAATTCCAAACAAAAACTTTTAGGACACAAATAAAATTATATGTGCTTTTATTCCTGCAACTATCTCCAAAATCTAATATTCAATGGTTTAAATTGCTGCATTTCTCATTTGCAATGCAGATGAAGAGAGGAACACAGCAGACACATGTGAGATGAGGTGTGAGGCATAAAAGGGAGCACAGGAGGCAACTGACCAGCTGAATAGCGACTGCCCCAAAGATGACCATATCCTGAGCCCAAGAAGCTCTGAGTACTTTACCTTACCTGGCAAATGGGATTTAGCAAGCATGATTAAATTAAGGTGTGAGGGGGGAGAGATTATCCTGGATTACCTCGGTGGTCCCAATGTAATCATGAGGATCCATAAGGAAACAGGAGGATCAGAATCAGAAGGCAATGTGAAGTTGGAAACAGAGGGATAAAAGGTGGTGCAATGAAGGGCCACAAGTCAGGGAATGCAGGCAGCTTTAGAAGCAGGACAAGGCAAGAAAGTGGATTTTCCTCTAGAGCTTCCAGAAGGAACACAGGCTGCTAACACCCCGATTTTACCACACTGAGACTGATTTTTGAACTTCTGACCTCCAGAACTGCAAGATAATCAATTTGTGTTTTTTCAAGCCACTGAGAATTTGTCATTTGCTACAGTGGCACTAAAAACTACTAGAAGAACTCACTGAGACATATTGAGTCTGTACAATGGCAGGGACCATTTCTAGGTAGGACTATCTTCAGGGTGTGGTAGTACTGGATCTGGAGAGTTGACTGCCAGCATCCTTCCTCCCTCCCCCTCCCTGAACCCCAGTGCACTGTGTGCCTCCTCCACTGCAGCCCAGGTGACTCACAGGAAGCTGGCCCCATCCACACTGCAGGGAAGGGGTCTGTCATGGAAGCCAGTCATGTTCCTCCTGGGCCATTCACACAGCCAGCTGCACGACAGTCAGTGCCTTGTTACTGTTCTATGAGAGACAGTAACCTAGGTTGTCCCACACACACAAACGGGAAGGGCTTTACAGAAATATCTGGGTTGTCTCTGAATGTGAACAAGAAAAGCAGTGCCCCCACTGCGGGCAGCCATCACACAGTCAGCAGGGGGTGGAAGACAAACTGGCCAGAGGGAAAGGGCACAGTAGGGAAAAATGGAGAAAATCATGGAGACAGTGTGAATAAAACACATTCTCTGCAAGCACTGCCATGAGCTGCTTCTTCATGAGATTGAAGGTTTTATTATTATTTTTTTTAATCTTTAAGACAGTTTGAGTTAGGATGAGACAACCATCCAAACTGATTCAGGAGGTCAGACTTTACGGAAACTAAGAAATCCAGATAATAAAAGTAGATGACTCACATGTGTGAAAAGTTTCCTTTCCCACTAAGGGCGGGGGGAAAACTAGAACCTTGAATTTGTGGCTATTCCGTTATACTTGCTATTTTTCATCACTCAAATGTATTTTTCAAGAATGAGGAAATTATTCTCAATAAATACAGTGATGGTTCCCTGAAAATTTGTAACCAAGTAGGGAACAGTCAGAGTCTCTAAACAGATTGTTTTGAATTGACTTAACAATCACACAAAATAGACTGTAAAATTTATCAAAGAGTGGGGCTGAGTTTCTTATATATGATTTCATGCAAATTTTTGTCTACCTGATGATTTTTAGTTTTTGTCTACAGGGTGAGTGAATAAAGGTGTCTCAACATGGTCCAGAACTAATGGTGTTCCCTGGCTCACTATGAAATCCAGGGTCATTTCTGTTTCCTTTTCCATGAACTTCTCCTTCCTCTCATTTGGTCTGTTTTTCAATCGGACTGTTTGTCTTCTTCTAAATTTGTAGTCACGTCAGAGACATGAACTCCTTGAACAGCTGATGTTACAGATGCTTTTCACAGCCTGTTGCCCACATGCAGCTTTACTCTTTTTTGATATACAAATCTTTTTCAAATTTTTAAAATAAAGTGGCATGTCATTTCTTCTATGGCCTGTGGGTCTTATCTCTACCTAAGGTAGTCTACCACTTCCCAAATTTTTACATGCCCCTAGATTGTCTCCAAATTCTTTATCATTTTGTTTGTAGAGTTAGAACTTAAACCAATTTACAAGGTTAATCAATCTGACATCTGCTTACATATGTGATAGGAAGCAAGAGTTCTAAGAAAGAGAGTTCTTTCAGCTCTGAGGGATAGAGCTTAAAGTCAATATTCAATGATACTCTGTCTCATTTTCTAGAAGGAACTGGTGGTTTCTGTTTGGAACTCTGACAATTTTTTCTTAGTCCCTGAAAGTCAAATAGGTTTACGTCTGTTTTGGTTTGAGTCTGTTCAGCTAATTCTCCCTGGGACTTGAAGGCTTTATGAACTGAAGGCATGACTGTTTTTCAGCTCAAGTAAATGCTGCATTAGTTCAGTTATAACTTCTGTTATTTTCTCCTTTTGTCCTCAGGGTACTTGCAAGGTAGATTTGGACCTGACCTCAGATCTTACTTATTCGTTTCTCATTTCCATCTCTTTGAAATTTTCCTCAGTGTTCTGGGATATTCCTTTGGAAAATCAATTTTGTGGGGCACCTGGGTGGCTCAGTGGGTTAAGCCACTGCCTTCAGCTCAGGTCATGATCTCAGGGTCCTGGGATCGAGTCCTGCATTGGGCTCACTGCTCGGTGGGGAGCCTGCTTCCTCCTCTCTCTCTGCTTGCCTTTCTGCCTACTTGGGATCTCTCTCTGCCAAATAAATAAAATCTTTAAAAAAATCAATTTTGTTCTCAGCAGTGATCATTACTGTTTACAGGGTTCCTATTACATGTTACAACTAGTGAATTTAAGTTTCAAATCTTTCTTGTATTTTTATGTTTTAAAAGATTTATAAAATTTATTTGACACAGAGAGACAGAGAGAAAGTGAGCACAGACAGGGAGAGTGGCAGAGGGAAAGGGAGAGGGAGAAGCAGACTCCTCACTTAGCAGGGACTCCCCACCCCCCACCACAGGGTTTGATCTCTGGCAGACATTTAACCAACCGAGCCATCCACGCACCCCAAAGCTCCCTTTCAAAATCTTAGTAAGTATTTTGCTGCTCTTTACTGTAACTGTATCCCCCTCAGACTTCTTGACAATAAGTTTGTCTAGCTCTGTAGTCAGTTCTTAATCAATGAGGACACGGGCTCTGGACCTCAGTTTGGTGCTCCTCCACCAAGATGCTACCTGCCACTCAGGTGTGTGAACTCTTGCAGCTCAGGCCTAGTCACACTTTGGGGAACTCTGGGGCATCAGCGAAGCTACTCTAAGGGGACCATGCTTTGTGCATAAAAGCAGGCCCCTGCCATGAAGCAGCCCCTCTCAAACCTCCCCAAGTTGTCCTTCCTTACACAGCACAAAGTCTCTAAGAAACTCAACCTGCTGGGAAAGCCCATTTCTCTATGACCAAGGACCACAAGAGAGGGAAGGTATACCATGGGCCCCACACAGAAAGAGGTCTTCACTGAAAGCCTTCTAAAGAGAGTCTGCCTTTTCTTCCAGGCATTCCATCATGGCACCTCAAAATCCTGAGATCTCTTCCACTGCTCCCTCTGAGATGCCAAGAGGCACTTGGCAGTCAAATAGGTCCTTCCCACAGCCCACCTACATGATTATTGAGGGCCTGCCTGGTGCTGGGGATGGGTGAAGGCAACACAGGCCCCTGGTCTTATGCTCTGATGTCACTGGCTCTTGAGCAAAGGAAGGAAAATGAGAGGGTCCAGGAGACTGCACACAACATCATGTTTTCAGAACATCTCCCTGGCCCCCAAGATCACCTTGTCATGGCAATGTCAGCAGGGCATGGCAAGTGCTATCTCAGAAGTCCCTCTGATGCCTCAGCAACAGAGAGAGAGCCCACCCATAAACATAATCCCTAGAACCAGCATCCTTTAGGAACCAAAACCCCTATGAGTCAATTACTTTGGTATGTGTTAGTGTATTTTTACCTATGTAAAATATAAGAAAAAGAGGAATGACATACCTGTATGATTTGGGGCAGTACAGCAACTCGATTTTGAGTGTTTTGGATTATAGCTAGATACTTTTTTCCAAAAAGAAATTTATAATCCATTTAATAAAAACAATGTGAATTGCCATGTATGGAATTTTTATACTATAAATGTTTTCATTGTCTTGAGTTGTAGTAATGTACATACACTGGCGCTGGTCTCAAATGGGGGATGTCTGGAAGGAAACAGAATACATGATTAGGGGAGTGAGTGTAAGCCACCACCCTAAACAGTTCAATTTCTCACAAACATATACCTCAGATCTATATTTGATTGGATGAATATCAACTAAAACTTTAAAATTAAAGTACCAGAAATTATTAGGGATGACATTTTTTGGTAGACTTGTTTCTGATTCTGCCTTGTGACCTGACAAAGGTGGGATGGTGACTCCTGTTACTGTTTGCTTATTATAGCTATGGCATACAGCGGTGGAAGTACTAAGTACTAAGCCACTAGAAAATTTGAGAATGGATAAGCAATTCTAATAGTAAGGATATTTTCACATACATTATAACTAATTAAATATTTTAGGACTGAAACAAATCTAGAAGAATGTACAGACATTCTTCATCATTTCAGGTACTTTAACATCCAATACTACCCTAATCAAATCCATGAGACTTTAGTTTTTTTTTTTTTTAAAGATTTTATTTATTTATTTGACAGAGATAGATCACAGTAGACAGAGAGGCAGGCAGAGAGAGAGGAGGAAGCAGGCTCCCTACTGAGCAGAGAGCCTGATGCGGGACTCGATTCCAGGACCCTGAGATTATGACCTGAGCCAAAGGCAGCGGCTTAACCCAGTGAGCCACCCAGGCGCCCGAGACTTTAGTTTTATAGCCTTTTCCTTGTAGATGAATCTGAAGAATAGAATCAGTATAAACTACTTTATGTCTGAAAAAATTCATCTTTGAATTTTGACTTGACCAGCTCCACAGAATTAATAACAAGTCCCTTTCTTGGTGCAGCCACATTGGGAAACAGTGTGGAAATTCCTCAAAAAAATTAAAATGGAGCTGCCCTATGACCCTGCAACTGCACTCGGTATATACCAAGAAGATACAGATGTAGTGAAAAGAAGGGCCATCTGTACACCAATGTTCATAGCAGCAATGGCCAAAGTCACTAAAGTGTGGAAATAACCAAGATGCCCTTCAATGGATGAATGGATAAAGATGTGGTCCATATACAATATGGATTATTATGCCTCCATCAGAAAGAATGAATACCCAACTTTTGTATCAACATGAACTGGTCTGGAAGAGATTATGCTGAGTGAAATAAGTCAAGCAGAGTCAATTATCATATGGTTTCTTACTTCTGGAGCATAAGGAATAACACAGACGACATTGGGAGATGGAGGGGAGAAGTGAGTTGAGGGAAATTGGTGGGGGAGACAAACCATGAGAGACTGTGGACTCTGAGAAGCAAACTGAGGGCTTTAGAAGGGAGGCAGGTAGGGGGTTGGGTGAGCCTGGTGATGGGTATTATGGAGGGCACATATTGCATGAAGCACTGGGTGTGGTGCATAAACAATGAATTCTGGAACACTGAAAAGAAATAGAATAATAAAAAAAAGTCCCTTTCTCCTTTAAATTTCATAATCAATACAAAAAGTTACATGGTATTGGACTTGAGCTACTACTTGCTGTATGTCCAGCTCTCTTACTTTCTTTTTTTTTTATTTTCAGCATAACAGTATTCATTGTTTTTGTACCACACCCAGTGCTCCATGCAATCCATGCCCTCTATATTACCCACCACCTGGTACCCCGACCTCCCACCTTTTATATACCTGGAGGCACTTGCATGAGGCAGACAAGTTCTCAATAAAGAACTTTAATTCAATATATTAAAGTATACTATGTTTTCCACAGTGAATATAGACTATTTATCAAATCAGAATCAAGTTCTGAAAAAAATACCCATATACAGATAGCTAACAAATACACAGCCCGGTACCTCTAAAGGTTAGTACTTCTACATATTTCAAAAGGCATCAAGTTTTTGCTGCTTTCCCCTGATCCAAGCATGCACATTTGTGTGTATGTAAGTAAACACCCAAAGACAACTGAATTAGTAGTCCACATTCACCACATGGATTAATGCCTGTTGTGATCTCTTTCCCTCCCAAATTGTTTCTGATTATTCACTTTAACTAATTTTGCCTGCTTTCCAATAATAGGGAGAAGAAAATTTGCTTCCCCACCCCAGCACCAATCAAAGGGATACTTATGTCCTGTGAGCCTTCATTTTTCATAGGGGAAAACAAACAAACAAACAAACAAAAACCCAAAAAACCCTGAGCAGTGAAACTAGAAATTCCCTCATGTTTCCTTCCTTTCTGGAGCTTACTGCCCTTAGGTTGCACAGTTGCCCAAATATTGGCCCCTCCATAAGAAGCTGTAAGTAGCACGTAGTGGATGAAAGATCCAGGATATAAGGAAGGGCTACTCTGGGCAGTTGCATGGCCTGGGATGGTCTGCCTCACCACTGGGCAAGGTCTGGGGCCTGGGGTCACCGTACCTCAACACCGTTAAGAGAAGACTTCAACGAGAATGTTTATTTCAACATCTTTGCATGAGAAAATAAACACTGCCTTCAATAAACAGTTTCAATTAAAAATTAAAATTTTAAAACTTAATTTTAAATATAATTATACCAAGAAGAATCATGACACATGTTGAATTATTTTAGGAGCCACAGTCTTCCTGAGGTACAAATAAATAGTTTGTACAAATAGGTAAAATCATTTATTAGGAAACTTTAAACCTCTTACAATAAAGTTACCATTAAATATAAGAATAAAGTGACTATTTTGCTTAAAAATAAACAAAGGTCACTTTGAAAGAGAATGGCAGCTTCCCTGTGGACATCCTCTATACCCAGCCCAATCAGTACTTACCAAGTACAAGTTTGTAGATTTTGCTAACATGGTAAATGATGGAAATAAATGAGGAAGACAATATTTTCAAAACAGTGTAAAAAGAACTTTAAAACAAGTATCTTGATTCTCCTTATTCTTCCACTCTAATTTGTAGCCTTTGGATAATATGTGGGAAAGAACATATATACATTTAAATTTTAACTTAAATGTCTACTGAAATAAAATGCTATCTTATTAAAATTCCTATCCAAAATTTAAAAAAAAGTCATGGTGACAAATAATGTTGACAATCCTGTAATGTAATCCTATCTTAAAACTCAAATTATGCTAAGAATGAATATTTCAAAACTAAATGGTTCACTTTGTTAAAAATATTCTTACTGAGTATTAAAAAAATCACCCAATGGTATCATGTTTTTAAACTCATTCTACTCATCATGCCTGTATTTTATCCTACCAGTTCTCTCTAATGACTTAGCATTCTTTCTTGTCTGCTCTCCTCTCTCATTTCCTTTCACCAGCACCAAAACCACAAAGACTCCAAAGTCCTGAGAGCAGACTGGAGTATCCCTTTGCCTTCTAGAAGCTGTGCATTTTGACCCTACTGGTCCATTCCACCTGCCCAATAGGCAAGATTGCCCAATAGGACAGTGCAGTCAGGAAGGGAGGCAAGGATAGAATCTTGAGGGATAGCAGAGAGAAAGAATCACCTTAAGAAAACTGGCAAGAATTCCTATCTTACATTGAGGTCTTCCATCCATTTTGAGTTTAATATTTTGTTCTAATAACACAACTCTGGGTGGGCTCCGAGATGGCTCCTCAGTGGGGACACATCACCAGGAAGACCACACCATGATTAGAATTTAGAATCTTCGGCACCCCCACCCCAACCCCTACATTCCCCCAGAGAGGGGAGGGGGCTAAAAGCAGAGCACATCTATGTAAGGAATCCTCCATAAAAATCCTCATAGCAGGGACGCCTGGGTGGCTCAGTTGGTTAAGCAGCTGCCTTCGGCTCAGGTCATGATCCCAGCGTCCTGGGATCGAGTCCCACATCGGGCTCCTTGCTCAGCAGGGAGCCTGCTTCTCCCTCTGCCTCTGCCTGCCATTCTGTCTGCCTGTGCTCGCTCTCTCCCCCTCTCTCTCTTTGATAAATAAATAAAATCTTTAAAAAAAAAATCCTCATAGCAGGGGTTTCAGGAAACTTCCAGATAAGTCAACATATCCAGGTACCAGGAGGGGGATAAAACCCAGCTCCACAGGAATAGACATTCCTGTGCTTGGGACCCTCCCAGACTGTGCCCTTTGTGTCTCTGCATCTGACTGTTCATCTGTATCCTTTATCATATCTTTCATAAATTGCAAATGAAAACAAATGTTTCCCAGAGTTCTGCGAGCCACTCAGTTGAACCAGAGGAGGAGTTGAAGGAACCTCTGATTTGTAGCCAAGTTGTAGAGAAGTTGTGGGTAACCTGGGCTCCTCCTACTTATGACTGGCACCTGAATGTGATGGAACAGTCTCACGGGACTGAGCCCTTAACCTGTGGGATCAGATGCCATATCAAGGCAGACAGTGTCAAAGCTGAGTAAAACTACAGGACACCCAGCTGGTGTTGCAGAGTTGCCTGGTGAGGGAAAAATCCACAGCCTCAGCCACAGTGTTAGAAGTAAAGTGTTCTGTGTGAATATGGTAATATAAAAGCAGATGGGAGAACTGAAATGTTTGCTTGACATACACTGTCACACAAAATATTATGTATGCCAGGTCTTTGCTGATGTGATATAGCACATATTCAAGTTCTAGTGAAATATCATAAAGAGTCAACTCAAAAAACAAACAAACAAACAAACAAACAAGCAAACATACAAAATATGGATGAGCTGGGAGAAAATAAGCAATGTTTCCTCTTTCCTATCAAGAGAAAGACCATTCCTGAATTATCCAAGATTTTGCTTTTACCTGAATAACCATACAGTTCAATAGGACTTGAAGGAAAAAGCATGTTTGGTCCTCAGCGATCCTTTCCCCTGATATGGCCGGCAAGAGTGGAGTGATTCTTGTGGATATATCTTTGCTCCAGAGTGGGGAAAAAAAGGAGTTCTTTCACCAACGTTCAAAGGGTTTTTAAAAAATGGCCTTCATTAAAATACATCTGCCCCTCCTTTGGAACCTGCTCACGCTACACTCCAGGCCAGCGAGCATCAAGGGGTTGGAAATACGGTACAAACTCCCATGAAGCCACCTCTCCCTCTAAACTATTCTTCTCTCTGCCAAATTCTGCTTCGGTCAGCCTAAGGATCAAATACCTGTCTTTGGGCAATAAAGTGATGTGCATTAATCAATCATTGGCCCTAACTGGCAAGTTCCTTAAAAACTCATGGGACACAGATGGTTGCCATGACTTTCCCAGGAAGCAGCTACTGTCTTTCCATGAATGCGGCATGAAAATACAGGGCTGGGTGAGCAGATGAATGTCCACTCGTGAAACAATCATGCTGAGGACAATAAACAGTAGTTTTGGATGGCAGATTTAAATTTCATTCACAGCCAAGAAAACACTCCAGATACATGATGTGTCTCCACTTCCTGTTGTTTCCAACATCTGAGTCCTCCCTTCCATTCCTGTTTCCACCACTTCAGTAAATGTCTCCCATCCTCATTGCATATAAAAAAGGCTCTGATTCTTTCTATTCTAATGTCTGTAAGACATTACTGTGAACAAGAGCAGGGGATAATTCCTCCTCCAAACCCATCTACGAAATAAAGGGTTCTATTCAGGATCATGACAAGCTGAGGAATCCCTCAAGAGAACTTCCAGAGTCATTTCAACCTGTAAGGCTGGCTAAAATGTTCCTCACCATCCGCCACACCAGGGCTAGGACTGATGAGTGTCTCCACCATGCAGGTCCCTCTGGATGACATGATCGCTGGGAAACCAGGCACGAGGCAAGCAAAAATCAGCACCTGCTCTTCTGCAAAGTTTGTCTGAAGTGCTTGAAGCCACAGAAGAAACAGATTGACTCCTTCAGATCTTACCTAAAAACAAAATTAAAGGTGACAAAATTAAACACATCATTATGCAGAGATGCACTGCAATGCAGATTCAGTTCGGAGAAAGAAAAACTAGAAGTTAAAGGTACCGTTAAACTCCTGCACCAAGTTCTTAGTGACAAGAAATCAGGCGTGCTGCAAGAAGCCCAAGGGTGAAGAGTTGGGGTCTGGAGCCACAGTGCCTGGTTCCAATGCAGGCTCTGCTTTTTGCTTTTTGCTTGCTTAGCTGTGGCCAGTGGAGAACCACCAAACTTCTCCCTTTGCATCAGTCTCTACCTCTGAAAAATAAGGATGATAAAAGAATTTACCACAAAGTGTTTGCACAGGGATAAGTGACTTACAACCGTGCCTGTATCATCAACTGTCATTTAATCACAAAAATAATGCAAAGACAATCATCCTCCAAATTTACAGTGTGCTTTGAATAGGGTTTTTTCTATAATATGCTTATGTATCATGGAAAGTTCTTGAAAAATCTCAGAGCTAAATAAGACCTTAAAGACCTGGCTCAGTTATTTGACTTTGAAGCCCATTTATCAGGCATTTATACACCAGCCCTCCTTTTTTTTTTTTTTTTTTTTTTTTTTTGCCCGTGCAGGTAGCTACCTTGAGGGCTGCCGCCAAATCATCACTTCCACAAAGAACCATTCAGAAATTTCTGGAACTCATATCATTGCTGGACTTCTGGCATAAGTCCATTGTTCCTGGTGGATGCTTCCAGTAGTAGGAAATGGAACATGCTCAATGAGGGCAGGGGGTTGTGTTTGACTTGCCCACTGCCATATCTCCAGCACCTAGAAAGGTGCCTGAAACACATAGCTGGCATCCAGTAAATGTGTGCAATAAATGAGTGAACTAGACAAAAATAGATATGCACTGGTAGACGTGGCCTGTGGAGTACAGCTTCAAAAGCAGGAGAGTATTGAGAGTCCTACATGGTAGGTTGCATAGCACTGAGTTAAAGAAAATGGGTCCTACAATCAGACCAAAGGTTAAACCTCGAAAGTTGTGCGATCTTGGACAAGTCACCTACAAGAACAAAGACCCCTGTCTTCTATTGATAACAGCTGCGAAGAGAGAATCCATTTCAGAATGAAAGGGGACACAGGACGGCTGTGTACGACACTTATATTGTGGTCAAGATGGCAGTGTAAATTCACTTCATGGGGTCCCACACCATCATCCCTCACTACCATTTGAAATACATGGTAATAAGAGATGAAATATATATATGTATATATATTTTTTCAGTGTAACAGTATTAGTTGTTTTTGCACCACACCCAGTGCTTCATGCAATCCATGCCCTCTCTAATACCCACCACCTGGTTCCCCCAACCTCCCACCCCCTACCCCTTCAAAACCCTCAGATTATTTTTCAGAGTCCATAGTCTGTCATGGTTCACCTCCCCTTCCAGTTTCCCTCAACTCCCTTCTCTCCATCTCCCCTTGACACCATGCTATTTGTAATGCTCCACAAATAAGTGAAACCATATGATAATTGACTCTCTCTGCTTGACTTTTTTCACTCAGCATAATCTCTTCCTGGAAGAGATTATATATATATTTTTAAAAGATTTTTTTACTTACTTAATTATTTGACAGAGAGAGATCAAATGTAGGCAGAGAGGCAGAGAGAGAGAGGAGGAGGAAGAGGGCTCCCTGCTGATGCAGGACTCAATCCCAGGACCCTGAGATCATAAACTGAGCTGAAGAAACAGGCTTAACCCACCCACTTAGCCACCCAGGTGCCCCTAGATTAAACACATATATTTTTTAAAGATTTTATTTATTTATTTGGCAGACAGAGATCACAAACAGGCAGAGAGGCAGGCAGAGAGAGAGGAAGGGAAGCAGGCTCCCTGCTGAACAGAGAGCCTGATGTGGGGCTCAATCCCAGGACCCTGGGATCATGCCTTCAAGCCGAGTCAAAGGCAGAGGCTTTAACCCACTGAGCCACCCAGGCACCCCTAGATTAAATATAATTTTTTTTAAGAGAAGAGAAAAGTTAGCAAGTGAACCTCAGTAAAAAACAAAACAAAACAAACAAAACCCAAAACTGACAAACATCTCCATGAAGCAGCAACCGCAGAAATTCTCAGTGATGCACAGATGTGTAGCGACAGGAAAAGATGTCTGGAGGCTGACTTCAAGGAGGACAAGTCGCTCCCACTGGAGATAAAGGCAGACAGAAAGGCCTGCTCGCTTGCTGCCTGAAGCCACAACTTCAACTGGGCTGCGGACTTGATTGCACACCACTTGCTTCACCAGAACACTGTGAGGTTTCCAGTAGCTCATTACATCTAAACACTACTGCCTCCTTTAACAAGGTTTCCCTTCCAGATTGCCCCTGACTTACAGGGATAGGCAGTAGGTGTCCCTCCACGTGCTCCTTCCAAATTCTCTCCTCTCTCTGCTTTCTTCTGATCCACTTTTTATTTATGGGCTAGCTTTACAGGATATCCCTTCTGTGATTAAACAGGTCTTAATAATTCTACCTTTTGTAAAGGAAGCCTTCCCCAATTATTTAGATGTTGATAAATATTTACCTCTGAATCTCCATAAATCATCACTTTATATGGCACCAACATGTAGAAAATAAGAATGAAGTTACCCAATTTTCAGAATGAACCATACAAATGACAACCTACCATCTAAAGCCAGAGACAGAAAGAGAACATCTGCATAAACTAAAGTAATGCGGGTTCCTTATTCATTCATATTTATTATGCAAAATGGAAGTTTTAGGAAGATTAGAATAATGCATACTTGTTCTATTATATAGGCAACTAATCCTCTGTAGATGGTAATGTATCCATAACTCCATCTCCAATCTAGAATTTCTGAACACGAGGAGAGGGTATTAAAATCTCCTCTGTGGGAGGCAGAGCATTACAGTGTCTGGCTCTGGCCTTCCTGCTGCAGGAGGAGACTTGCAATTAGTGATGGCAAATGGAATTCACAAAACATTTCTGGGCTTTAGAAGATATTGGAAAACTAGCAAAGGACTTAGAAAATGGTAGGAAAGGAAGCAGGAAGAGGGAGGTGGCAGAAACAAGTGAGCCAAAACCTGATCTGTAAGCAACAAGCTCAAGAAAAACAAATCAGGGTGCCAGAGAACAAATGCCATTTTCACTGCAGGATCTCTACAGGCCTGTGCCCTCCAGACCCCGTTCCCACCACACGGTAAGTTGGGGGAACTGAACCTGAGATTTCCTTAATAAACCAGGACCCTCAAATGGAACCAAAGTGATCCCAACCAAGAACACTCCCAGCCTCCTGGCAAAGGAAAGACAAACCCTCCAGGAAAAAACAGACAGACAAACAAACAAACAAACAAAAAAAACACACCAAAAAACAGAATTAAAAGAGATTACATCTATGTTCCAATAAATCTGGTCTCAAAATCCCTTCACAGAGCATGCAAGAAATGAGGCCACTGTGAGAGACAGAAGACTGAGGGAAAATGAAGACTTTAGACACTGGAATGATCAGATACAGAATAGAAAACATTACATGTTAATTGTTTAAGAACACAAAAGAGGTTTAAAAATAAAGAAGGAATAAGAGCCTATCAAAAGCAACAGGCCAAGTGTGAACATGGAACTGAAGGAAGTTAAACAGGGACCAAAAATCACTGAGACGTAAAACACAACAGAAAACACACCAGAATGGTGGGGCAGTAGATGAGCCCCGAATGAAGGACTTCACAACACTGCACCAAGAAGTGAAGACATTCCCCAGAATGCAACACAAGGAGGCAGGAGAAGAAGATGAACGCCAGCTTGAGAGACACGAACAACAGACGGGAGGTTTAAATAAGAATCCTGGGAAGTACAGCAGAAGGACAGAGTCAAAATTTCAGAAGAAAACAGCTGAGGATATTACAGAAATGATAAATCCAGAAATACAGGAAATGCACAGATACCAAGCAAGATGAGAAATCTTCAATTAAACATTTTGTGGTAAAGCTATAGAACACCAAAAACTAAGAAAAGGTTTTAAGGAAAAGGCATTTAAAGGAATGAACAGGGTGGAAACAGGGTTTAAAGCTGCTACAGTGGTAAGGAGATGCTAGTAAAATGGTACCTGTAAAGGGTGACAGGAGTATTTTTACTGCCACTACTGCTAATACTGTGCCTAATGCACATAACAACTGAAGACTGCGAAGGTTAAGCTGGAGCAGAAAAAAATTAAACGAATTATGACCCCCAAAATAAGGATCATGTTGGGGCGCCTGGGTGGCTCAGTGGGTTAAGCCTCTGCCCTCAGCTCAGGTCATGATCCCAGGGTCCTGGGATCGAGCCCCGCATCGGGCTTTCTACTCTGCAGGGAGCCTGCTTCCTCCTCTCTCTGCCTGCCTCTCTGCCTACTTGTGATCTCTGTCTGTCAAATAAATAAATAAAATCTTTTTAAAAAAAAAAAAGAAGGATCATGCCAATGAATTTCACAACTCTGGTGATTACTTTAAAAGCATCTCTTCTTTTTATCATAGCATTTGTATCATGTCCAGGATGAGATATTACAGCACACATGATAGAATATTTTAAAACAATAGTCCATTTTGCTCAAACTCCATGTTGAAATCAAACGACTCTGTCAAACACTTTGAAGAAGGTAAAAGTAGTGGAACCATGTTTTGTCAAGAAAGCCCAGGGAGAAAAGCAGGTAGTAAAACCAAGTAGCAGTATAGAGGAAGGGCAGCCTCAGGAAGAAAATGAACACCGTTTTCTTCTGCTTTGTTCTCTTTTTTGTTTTCTTGTTGTTGGTATCTTTTTTTTTTTTTTTTTTTGGTCTTTCCCAGAAATCACTTCATATATATACATTTATCTGTTCAACTTCAGTGAAAGTTGGGAGGAAAACGGCCAGAACTTTTGAATGGTTGTCTTCAGCTGAGTGCTTATTTTCTTCCTTCAGTTTCTCTGGGGTTTCCCACTATTCTTCAATAAACATGTGTTGCTTTCTGGCAGGGTAAAGCCAAATGCATTTTTAAAAGAAGTAATGGCAGGTCATCCGTCCATCCAGATCAGGAGAGAGCCCATACCAGAAAAGGCAGAGAGGGTAGTAGACTCCCCTCTGTGAGTTCCTGCCCTCTTGGTCTTTCCTCAGCCCTTGCTCTCTGCTATGTCTCTCCAGTCACACCCCAAACCCAGAGAAACAAAAGGACTCTTCAAAACTTAAACCCTGTGAGAAGGGCCACGCGGAGGCAAGGAGAGCCCTGTAAGACTCTGAGCCATGTGGTCTGTATCTGAGACTGCACATCTCCTTGAGCCACGTTCCATTCCCTCATGCCTAATGTTGGCCTTGTGTTCTACAGAAGCAGTCAGGGCATCCATACACTCCTCTCTGTGTGCTTTTCTGTATACCTGATCCCATCTCAACCCACAACATCCAGCAGCATGCACCATCTGTCATCTCCCTTCAGTCAACCTGCAAATAGGTAAACACAGCCTATAAAACCCACCCTTGTCCAAGCTATGTCTGAAGTTATGATCGTCTGTGTCTTTACCATCAAACTTTCTAAAAGGCTATTCTTGTGTGTGACCTTCATGGTCTCACGCCCAGTCACTCTATCTCTATGTCTGGCTTAGGACTCCACTACTCACCTCCCATTTTCTTTCAGTACTCAGTGACAACCTCCTCGATCTACCCCCACCCCCTAATCAAGCTGCTTTGCAACTTTTCACATCATCGAACATTGCTGACATTTCATTCCTTGAAATCTCTCTTCTCTAGACATCTGTGCAAAAATGCCTTCCTGGCATCAAAGCCACGTCCCTCCCCTTCCATCCACTACTCCTTTATTCTTCCCCTTTATCTGCCCAAGGAAAGAAGGAATTACCCTACATCCTTAACTGTCACTCTCTCTCCAAGGAATATATCCCTTGGCAACAGCATGATTGCATCTCTCTTCCCCCAAGCACCCATTCCTACATTTTGACTGTCCAACCAGAACCTACACCTGCACGTCCAACAGACACCTCAACTCAGATTGCCTAAAGCTGCACTCCTCCTCTTACCTCCTGCACCTGGCTCCCTTCCTGAGTTGCCACGACTGTTGTGGCAGTTGACACATCAGACTCAACATTCTGAAAGCACGGAGGCACCCCTAAGCCTACTGCAGCATTTTATTTTCCGTAGCTGAGATATGGAAGCAGCCCAAGTGTCCAGCAACAGAAGACAAAGTGGTACATACACACAATGGTATATTACTCAGCCATCAAAAAGGATGAGATCCTGATATTTACAACAGTATGGATGTACCTAGAGGGTATTGTGCTAAGCAAAATAAGTCAGACAGAGAAAAACAAATACTGTATCTCCAGGGATGAATTCTTAAAAAATGCCCTACATATTCAAGTTTTAAGGCAGGACCAGAAGCAACAGTTTTAGCATATATCACCACGATATAAAATAAAATCTTAAAAAAAAAAAGGAAATAATAGGACAACAGCAATTAGGGTAAAAAGACTTAACAACTGTCTTGCTCAACATCACCAGCACTACACCAGCTACACGTCTGACCCCCAGACCAGCATAGCAGGTGTGAGGACAGGTCCAAGCAGAGAAAGTGTTACTTGTCACATTTTTTGAAAAATGATAAACAGAAGGGATGCCTGGGTGACTAGGCTCGTTGAGCGGCCAACTCTTGATCTCAGCTCGGATCTTGATCTCACGGTGGTGAGTTTGAGTTCCGCACTGGGCTCTGCACTGGGTGTGGAGCCTGCTTTAAACTAAACTAAACTAAACTAAAATAACACGTCTGTCAAAAGTACGTGAATTCACAACTTACATGTAAGTCAAGTTCTACTTGTTCTAAGACAGCATGAAAACCAAGATGTCGTTAGCAAGACAGGAAGCAAGATAAATTGTGTATTCCATGTGCCGTGAGATGACTCCAACTGCATCCAAGTCAGCCATGGCCCTCCACACATCTGCAAGAGAGGGTATATTATCCACATTAGCACAGAGGAAGCCAAGGCTCAGAGAGGTTAAAAAAAAAAAAAAGAGTCCAAGATCATAGCATCATTTAGCAGCATAGCCAGAATGTATAGGAATTACCTCAAAACAGGCCACACTAGTGGAAGAATACCTTAGTGTGGAGTTATGAAAACCCAGGTAGAACGCTGCCTCAGAAAGGCAGATAATCAATAAAGGAAAAATAAAGAGGCGCCTGGGTGGCTCAATCGGTTAAGCATCTGCATTGGGCTCAGGTCATAAATAATCCTGGGATCTTGCCCTATGTCAGACTTCCTGCTCAGCAGGGAGTCTGCTTCTCCCTCTGCCTCTGCTCCCCATTCATTCTCATAAACAAACAAATCAATAAAATCTTACCCAAAAAAAAGAAAAAAATAAAGATTATAAGCTTACAATAAAGATATGAATGATGAGTCAAAGCTTTCAGTGACACACCCACACCTGCCTACAGTTCACTGGCTAAAACATGGGTGGAATTGATGGGGTTAGAAGAACAGGAGGCACATAGGCACGGACAGCACAGCCCCAGCAGATGCAGAATCCTGGTGTAGGTTCAGCTAGCTTTCATTGTCCTTTAAAATGTCAAAGCTAAAGAAATCTGGTAGGGTTATTGAAGTCTGATCCTGGGGGATGCCTGGTTGGCTCAGTCTGTTAGGCAGCAGCCTAACATGACTCAGGTCATGATCACAGGGTCCTGGGATCAAGTCCGGCATCAGACCCCTTACCCAACCAGAAGCCTGCCTCTCCCTCTGCCTGTTGCTCCCCCTGCTTGTGCTCTCTCACTGACAAATAAATAATCTTTAAAAAGAAAGAAGAAAGAAAAAAAAGAAAAGAAAAATAAAATCTGATCCACAGTATAGAACAACACAAAGGATCGTACTTTTTTGGGCTGATTTCTGTTTGTTTGATTTTAAGTAGGTTCCACAGCCAGCACGGACACTAGTGCAAGGTTTGATCTCAGGACCCTAAGACCATGAACTGAGCCAAAGGCAGACAATCGATTAAGCCACCCAGGCACCCCACTTTCTTGGGTTCTAATGGGACTTTTCCTAGGTTCTAATCCTAGCTGTACTGGCTGCCAGGGGGAATGAAGTCCAGCACCACAAGAAAAGCATCCCAAGGCAGCAGTCCTCTGCAGAAGATTTGCTGGTGGCTGCCATCATCAAAGAGTCAGTGGGTGAAGTTGTTGAAGCACAGTGGGAACAATGATAGCCACTGCCTTTTGGGTGTCACTGAATCATCCTACTCATCTTCAGGAAGCCTGGCCCTTCTCCAGTCAATGCAGCAAAAGCAAACTTGTTAGAAGAACAGGGGAGGGGGTCATCTCCCTCCCTCCCAGAAACTGAAGCAACCAGCCAAACAGTGCAGCACTGGAGTAAAAATAAAATTATGAAGGAATGTGGCTGCACCTGGGTAGCTCAGTCTTTTAAGCATCTGCCTTTGGGTCAGGTCCTGATCTCAGAGACCTGGGATCTGAGACCCACATCAGGCTCCATGCTCAGTGAGGAGTCTCCCTTTCCTTCTCCTTCTGCCCCCGCTCCTAGCTCATTCTCTCTCTCTCTCAAATAAATAAAATCTTTAAAATAAGAAATTTAAAAATGAAGGAATGAATCAAAATGCAGAATTCAGAAACAGAACTACAGATATAAAAACTACATATAAAAACCTGAAATATGACCCGGTGAGTGAGGAAGGATTATTAAATCATGATACTGTATGAATTGATTGCCAATTTTTTCTTAGAACATAGAGCACACTGCACTACACGAAAACAAAAACACAAAATTAGGATTGAATACAAAAACAAAATTATCAGTGTTATTCCATCAAGTGTTTCTCTAACCTACTGCTGATCAAAACCTCAGTTCATCCTCCAAAAGAATCTGGGCACCACCTCAGCACACATGAACACATTTTCAGGCCACAGTTCACACTGCTCCAGTCCCCACTCTAAGTACTGAGCCATGGGCTCCTCCAGGCAAAGCCACCACCAACTAGGCCCCTGCCCTAGAAATCCCCAAACCCAACCACTTCACAACAGGGAGACTCAGGGAGATTCAAATGGGCAGAAACGTGGGACTTTGACTTTTTTTTTTTATTTAAAAGAAAAATACAGCAAGAAACATTTCTAGCACAAAGTGAAGAGCTAATCTTTCACAATGTCGAGAGTATTAGAATTATCAATACACCATCAGTAGTTTGATAGGTCAAACAGGCCAAAAGCTGGAAACACAAGAGGAAATGCTCACAGCAAACAGACCTGAAAGCCAGGGCCTGGACCGGCTGACATGGCTCTGCTGCTTACCACAGTGAGAAAGTGTAACTTTCCTGGGCCTCAACTTCCCTCCTGGCCAGCAGGAAAGTGGCAACACCACAAAATTCATATCTGGTCGGGGATTACGTGAAAGGAGAATGCTCAGTGAGAGCCCCGCCACACCGCCCGTCCAGCCACAGTCTGTGCCAGGTGAATGGGAATTTCCTCTACTGCAGCCACACGAAGAGCTGAAGGATCTGCACAGGATGCCTGTTTATTTACCAGTCACAAAACCACGTTCTGCCATAAACAGAGAAGGCAAGAGACCCCAAGAGATGGGAATATCCCTCACCCTTGCCTGGACCAGGCTTTCAAGACAAGTTGGAAAGCCCACAGCAGCTCTGCCACTGACTCTGAATGAGCCTTTGGAAGACAACACCATCCCAAACAACAGTTTAATTTACTTCTCTTTAAAAAGCAGTGAGACAAGGTCTTGGCCACATCTTCATAAATTAACAGCTTAGGAGGCTAAACCCCAATGATTTAGTTATGTCCCCAGCAGGCACACCTCCACTCGTGGGCAGCTTCAGGGTGAAAGGGTGCCTCCCCATCCATGAGGACACCCTCTGACATTCATCTGAAGATGCTTCCTACCCATGGGCATTTACTCCCTGGAACCCCCCCATCTAAGTTCCTCTCTGGATGCTGCACGAGGCAACTTCCTCACACCCCCATCACCACTGGTGACACTGCAGCTACCTCAGAGCCTTCAAGCAGGGTGCACCTGTCTTTGCTGCCAAGTATCCCATCAGCCCAGCTCCATCACTGATTTCTGTACCCATAATTAATTAACTTATGCATGTATGTATTTATTTATTTTTACAGCTTCATTTATTTTAGGGAGAGATAGACAGAGAGAGAGATACAGAGAGAGCACACACACACAAATACAGGGAGATAGAACCTCCAGCAGATTCTACACTGAGAGCAGAGCACACCTCAGGGCTCAATCCCACCACCCTGAGATCATGACCTTAGCTGAAACCAAGAGTTGGATGCTTCAACGACTGAGCCACCAGGCACCCCTCTGTACCCTTAATCTTAAGAAAAGACAGACACCGCTTCTTTCTGTCAGCCACGGCCTCATAAGCCATCTGTCACACAGCCAAAGTTTCCAGAGGGTAGGACCAGGTCTGCAACACCAGTGATGCCAGAGTATCTCCATAAAACTACAATCTAGTGAGTACCAGGCTCTGCTCTAAGCTCCTAATATGGCCTTCTATTTTGTACCCGTCACAGACCTACATGCTAGGTATTATCCACAGTGCACAGAGGAGGACACTGAGGTCCATGGCTTACCCAAGCGATCTACTTTTATGTGGCAGCAGCAGGGGCCTGAACCCAAGTCTGTGACTCCAAGGCCCCTCCGTCAACTCTGTTACTCATGCAGCCCCAACACAGTCATCAAATACCTCCCTAAACCCTCATCCCTCCTGTGAAAAAGCATGGTCTTCTGCCATTTCCCAGATGGGAAGAAAGCCGGCGTGAGCCAGATATAGTGACCTGCCCACGATGGTACAGGCGATGTCCCCTCTGTTCTCCCCCCAACACCCATGTCATTCTGCACGAGGCCCCATGGGGTCCTTCATGCTTCCAGTGGAAAACTCTGGTGAGACCACCAGTCTCCTGGCAGGCCTTCATCTTGACCCTGGAGGACAGGACCAGTTAGGAGAAATGGGCTAGTTAAGCCTCTGAAATGGGGTCCTACCACCCAGGAAAACACCCTTATCTCCAGGGCATCGCCCGTGTGAATTAGCTGGATTTGTAGAGGGCTCCACAAGCACCAGCCTTGCTGAGTCACTTTCTCTAAGGTGGTGGCTGAGACAAAAAGGACCCAGGAAAGAAAGGCATAGGCTGTTGTGGAACTCCAGTGCCTTGGCATCAACAATTAATATGAGCAGCTGCCTCTGCTCACCAGATCTGCATTTTATGTGGGGCACACTGTTCAAAGTTTACACCCCCCATCTCTGTAACCTTCACGACAACCCCTGGAGCTCCCTGCACCATCATTACCACCTCACAGACAAGGAGACAAGGCATGAGGGGTGTGTAGAATGATGCAGCTCTGTGCTGGGGCCAACCGGGGGAGGACTCCCACAGGCTTGCTCTTCCCACTGCTGCAGAAGCAGCTGAAAACAAAGAGTTTTTCAGTTTGCATTATGTAGAGTGGAAAAGTCAACCATAAAGGTCATTCAATTTTTAAATGGGTTATTCCTCAGGATAAAAACAGTTCCAAAAAATAATTTCCGAGAAGTTCAACATATTCCTCCTTCCAGGTGCCTGGAATGTGATGGAATGTTGTTAAAATAAGTTCTGGCCCAACAGTATGCCAGACAGAAACTGGAAGTAAGCTGTTGCAGGTCCCCAAAGGCTCCGTCACAATCCTAAGGAGAAGACATATAACTTTCACTGTCCCAAAGTGGTTATGTTTAAAAAAAAAAAAAAAGACACAGGTGGAACATTTTAAATTACAGACTTTCAATGCAGGGGCAGTGGGGGTGGGGGGGGTGTCCCCCAACTACCCCCAAATGTTTCAGCTATATATAGTGACTTACCAAAGTGACTCATTACAAGTACCTACAAGGCGACTGACAGGCAACTGACCGATGAGGAAGGTATTCGGACTGCTTAACAAAACCAACACAACTTAGAATTTTCATGATTAAGAAGAGAAAACCATTTATTAAACACTCGCCAGGCACCAAACCCGCTAGGCACTGTCACACGCTCTACTCATCACAAGGCTGCCAAACTCAGTGCAGAAACTGAGGCTGAGTAAGTCACCTAATATCATGCAGCACCAGAAACTGGATTCCAACCAGTTCTGACATCAAAGCCCACCCCAGCTTGCTGCAATGCTTCAGAACCCAAGCTTTGTGATGATCAATGTTTACACATCTCTGTTAGAATTCAGGGAAAGGTTTTTAAAAATGACATACACAAGGGGAAAAAATAATACAGTTTCTGGAGGCAGGCTGCCCAGGGTTCAAATCTTGGCTCCTCCACTTGCAAGCTGTGTGACCTTGGACTCCTTTAGCTCCCCTGTGCCCATATTTCCATGCATTAAAATGGTAGCCATAACAGACCCTATCTCCTAAGGCAAATAAAGCATTTTGGTGTTGTTGTTCTTGTTTTAAGATTTTATTATTTATTTGACAGAGAGAGAGAGACAGGGTGAGAGGGAACACACACAGGGGGAGTGTGAAAGGGAGAAGCAGGCTTCCCACTGAGCAGGAAGCCTGGTGAGGATTAGATCCCTGCACCCTGGGAGCATAACCTCAGCTGAACAACTGAGCCACCCAGGTGCCCACAAATAAAACATTGAGAATCATTCCTGGCATGAGTTAAACCTCAGAAGGTGTGGGCTGGTGTTACTTCTTGCTGGCCACTAGATAGAGTCAGCAGCCTCAGGCCCACTGTTTTAGCAACTCATTTGCATAAACAAAGCCCAGGCTCAGCCACTTTGTGCTTACCCTATGATTTCTTCCTGTCACTAACATCTCTCCTCACTCCTGCTCTGTGGCACTAAGCTCTGGGCCTCAACTTCCCATCTGTCAAATGAGGTGAGGAGCCCAGCTGATCTATCTGAGGTCCTTCCAGCTGGGCAACCTAGGGTTCTTGGTAACTCAGGGCCCAGAAATTTCAGAACCATCCTAACACAAACATTACCAGATGGCACTCACTCAATTTCCTCAAATCTTCTCTTCCGTGTTATGTATAAATGCTTATTTTCATGGCAAATCTTCTCCAAGATCCCAGAGCTCCACGAGCACCCAGAATAGGCTGGGCAGGCATCCCCAGTGCTGAGGCTGGGGACATGATGGTCAGAAGCTCTGACCTCCAGGGGAGATGGATTCCAAATCAAGCTGCTCTGATAAGCAGGTCTTCCCTGTTAGAGAGGATTTCAACAGAGCACAGTTAAGAGGAAGTGCAGGTAAGAAACTCAGAACTTGGCCCACCGGACAGAGGGCAGTAGGACAGTGGGCCGGAGGGGTGAGAGAGGGATTGAGAAGAATGGCACGATCAACAGAGGCCAGCCAAGGCAGCCCTGATGCTCAATGTGAGAGGGTGGGCTGGGGATACACTGTGAAAATGGCTTCAAAGTCAGGAAGCAATCCCAGTCAGCACAAAGCAGTCCTGAGCAGGAACCTTCTGGGACCAGGTTGGACACTAAGGTGAGCTGAAAATGGCTGTGGCACCCAGTGCAGTCTGAATCTCACCCATGCCTCTCACAGGCTGGGTGACCCCGGACCAGTTATGCTATGTCCTTTAATGTTTCCTAAAGGGTATATTCACTCCATAACCCTGAGCCATGTTCTCATTTCGGTGAGTGTGGGAGGCCGCAATAAGGCTTGAGACGAGAACCAAACCAGACCCTGACTTGTGCCTCCTTTAAAGTCCAAATAACCTAACAAAAGGTTTAGGACGGGAAAAGTTCAGTAGCACTGGGCAAGAGTCTGTGCTATGTGTTGTGCGCTCGCCTACGTGACTCCCCACACGCTACTAAACAAATGAGAACAATTCGGTTGGGCTAAAAAGTTCGTTGCTGGTCCTTGCTGCCTTAGTACAACCCATAATTTACTTTCAGGTTTGCTGTATTTGTACTGGAATCAGCCATTTGGCGTCATGAGGAACCATAGTTGCTTAACTAAACACAGATGTAATGTCACTATATATATGGCCTTAAGGCTTTGAATAAACTCAGCACTGTTGGACATCCTCCTCAGTGCTCCTCCTGTCCCCCATCTCTTTGCTTCTCGAGTTCTTTTCTTCATCCTCTTACCCTCATGTTCCTGGTTGATTTGTTGCGCCGGCCACGACAGGTGAGGATCTGATGGTGCCCACTATCTACAGAGATCCAATATATACAACTAGGACAGCCTGGAGGGGGGTGGGCAACCCAGGCTGGACAAGGAGTTAAGAAGGAGTCAGGAAGGCCACCTGGGTGGCTCAGTGGGTTAAGCCGCTTCCTTCGGCTCAGGTCATGATCTCAGGGTCCTGGGATCGAGTCCCGCATCAGGCTCTCTGCTCAGCAGCGAGCCTGCTTCCTCCTCTCTCTCTCTCTCCGCCTGCCTCTCTGCCTACTTGTGATCTCTCTCTGTCAAATAAATAAAATAAAATAAAAAATCTTAAAAAAAAAAAAAAGGAGTCAGGAAGAAGTCATTCCCACACTTGAGGCATGGGTTGGTACTGACCAGAGACACTGGGCAAGAGACAGTGTCCTAGGACTGCTGTAAGACTAGCCGGGTCCAGGCAAAGCGCCTAACAGTGTGAAGATGTAACCCATCTGTAAAAGGTGGACGGGGGGTGGTGGTTTCAGCTGGTTGAGTATCTGACTCTTTGTTTTGGCACAGGTCCATTCACCTGGCCCATTCACCTGTGCCTGCATGTGTTCTGTGGTGTGCTCTTTATCTCTCTCTCTTTCAAATAAATAAATCAAAAAAAAAAAAAAAAAAAAAAGGAAGTCAGGAAGGATCAGGAGACGTGCTGTGAAGGTCCCAAAGATTCCACCCTCCTCAACTAGCCTCCGGAAATAAAGTAAGTGGATGCCCAGGAGCCTCCTGGACACAAAACTTTCCAAAGCAAAGCTTTCAATTTCATACTGGAGAAAAGGTTGCTGTGCAAATTCAAGACAAAAAAGCCGGCCATGGTGGGGTGGGTTTGGACAGGGTTGGTCCTGTAGGGCTCTGGCCACTAAATGCCCACTGCCCAAGCCAGGAGCCTGGAGTCTGTGCAGCCAGTGCTTCCTGAGGCTTCCACATCATAGCCTCACTCCGAAGTTTCCTCCTGGAAGCTCCTTACCCAGGGAGGCCACCTGTGAGCACCCCCTCACACACACCCCAGCTTCTGCCCCTCCATCCAGCTGGAGTGAAGGATCCCCAAGCCTGCTCTCTCTGGTCTCTCCTGCACAGAGAGGAGTATGTGCCCCGGAAAGGAGGGTCCCTGAGGATACCTGAGTCCTTGGCCCAAAGACAGCTGGCTTGAGAATGTGGGGTTTCGGTGCTCTAGGCACAGCAGTTCCTAGAGGAAACAGGGTAGGGAGCTCCAAGGTGGAGGGGAGTCCCAGGAGTCTGGGATCACAGATGCCAGTGGCCCCCAAGTGGAAGGGTTTCAGTAACTCCAGAGGTGAGAGGGGCCAGGGGTCAGGCCTGGAGGTGGACAAGGACCTGTGGGGTAGGGGGCCGGAGATGGAGGTGATCCCAGGGTGGTTGCAGGCCAAAAGTAGAGGTGTGGGGTGGGGGTGGGGAAAGGGTTCCATGGGCCAGAAAAAAATGGTATCCTGGGGCTCCTGGGTAAAAGGCACTTGAGGTGGAGGGGACCCAGTGGGGCCCAGGCTGCGCGGGCAGAGCCAGCGCCTCTCAGGCTGGGGAGCCCGGCGATTCTGAGGGACAAAATTTTCCATCAAGTTCTGGAAAAGAAGCCTGTCAGCACAGGCGTCTCTCCGGGGTCCAGACGAGCCCAGTGGTGCTGGGCCCCTTGATGTCAGTAGGGTCCCACGGGTTCCCTGGATACCGAGAAGTGGAGCGAGGGCTGTGGGGCAAGGGCTATGGGGCGTAGGAGCACCAGGCCGCCAGGAACCTCTCCGCCAGGCCCCCTCACGCTCCCTTGGACGAAGGAGCAGGTGGCAGCGGGCAGCAGGGCCCCAGTCTCCCTCTCTGCCTAGCGCCCCTACCCCTCCCCAGCCCCTCAGTACCTGAGTCAGCGGGGCACCGATGCACTTCCCCGCTCCTTGCCCAGCCAGCCCAGAACCCCTGCCTTCCCGGGAGGCGCTACTTGCACAGTGAGTTTGCTGGGCCCACAGAAGGCAGTGGGTGGGGCAGGCAGGTGCGGGCGAGCTGTGGCGGGTGGGGGGCGGCAAACAGCAGTGCAGGCCTCTCTGCAGGCCCGCGCGCCCTCGCCCAGCCTCCTGTTCTGTCCTGTCCGGTGAGGGGGCTGGCTGCGCCCCCTGCTGGTTCCCGCTGCTCTTCTGCTGACTCCAGGACCACAGTCCCCAGCCCAGTCCTGGCCTCCCTGCAGCTCCCTGCCACTGCTTGAGCTCCAGGCTAGGCCCGCTGCTGCTCCTGGGCGGCCGAACTTTGGCCCCGGTGCGGTGTGGCTGGCCCTTTTCTCTCCCCAGGGCACAGTGGAGCCGCGAGGGAAGGCCTGAGGGGATCTTCCGTCTGCTCAGTGCCCGTGGATACTCTCCAGGGGCCTCTCTACCTGGTGGGCTCCACCCATGGCCATCTTGGAACCCCTGGAATCCCCTTCAGAGACCAGGTGAAGCCCTCCTTGGGGAATCCAGGCTCCTGGGACCAAGGCGAGTTGATCTTGTGTACTGCTGGGTTTGTTCCCTGGCCTGGCATGGATTGACAGTTGCTGAATTGATCTATTCTGGGGTCATCAAGGGCAGAGCAAAGAGTTCAGGGCTGGGATCCCCAGGCCTGGGGTCCACACAGGCTTGGAGCCCTCTTGGCTGTCCCTGACAGAATGACCAAAGAGGAACCCTCAGAAACATGGATCTTCCTTGAACTGGCAGAGCCTTCAGGGACAGGAAGGGGAATGTCTCCTTCGCAGAGTATCTGGAAGCCTGCAGTGGAAGATGGATTTGTCTGAGCCATGGTCATTAGTGTTGGGCCAAGGAACCCCTGGCTTGCTTCTCCTACCTGCATCCTATGTCTAAAAGGGTCTCTGGGTGGCTCCCTCAGTGCAGCATCTGTCCAGGGTCCTGGGATCCAGCCCTGCATCTGGCTCCCTGCTCAGTGCAGATCCTGCTTCTCTTTCATCCTCTCCCTCTACTTGTGCTGTCAAATAAAATTAAAAAAAAAAAAGTTAAGTGGGGGGACAAAATGGCGCGGAAGTAGGAGGCGTCTTTTCAACTTGTACCCCAAAATGAGCTGATTACCTACCAATCACCCATGAACTCCAATCACCCATGAAATCAGCCTGATATCAGAATTATACACATGTGGATCTCTACAGGGGGAGAAGAAGCCAGTGGGCAGGTCAAGCGGAGTGGGAACTGTGAACTGATATCAGAAGATAAACAAAAGGGGGAGGGAGCTACCAGAGGCAACCAGTTGGAAAGTAATACCCCAATACAAGCGAGAGTGCCCTGCGTCTGGGGACCAGCATTAACTCGGAGACTGGTTGAAAGCACTCCAAAAGAGCAAAGCATCTCTGGGGAAATTGTGGGAATCGGGGCGGCTAGGGACAGGGGCTTAAGTCCCTGGTCCCAGGACAGCCTCCCTTGGCACTGAGTCAGAGAGAGTGCGGCAGAGAAACCAGCTCTTGGTCCCTAAGCTGCCAGCGCAAGGAGAATGCATGAGGTCCGTTTCCTGTGAGGGGATGGGAGCCACACCAGGTGGCAGAATGCAAGAGTCCTGCTATAGAGCCTGAGATACTCCCCTGAGAGAGGTATAAAGGCCCAGCAGGTGCCCTTTGATACACGCCCTTGTTTCAGAGCCTGCACCAAACTTTCCCCCCAGAGAGGTGCACGAAGGCCCAGCCTGGTCTCTGGGACCTGTGCCCCATTCTCAGAGCCTGAGACCCGCGCGCGAACCTCTGCCTTCCTTGAAATTGGTGCATGTAAGGTGGGCGCTCTTAGACCCAGAAAGACCGGGCACTCGCAGCCCGGGCCAGCGGGAAAATCTCAGTGTGCGATTGCTGCTTGGAACCTCTCTAGCAGTCTAGAGGTGCCCAAAAGCTGCTGCCGTGCTTTTGGGTACAAGCAAATGATCCTCCATCCCCAGGGACAGCGACTTCGAACCTGCTCTGCCAGCAGCCAAGGGGGAACTTATTTGGGCTCTGCAGCCAGACTGAGGCTTCTCTCTGAGAGGGAGATCAGGGTGCGGTTTGTTTTCCTCTAAAACTACAAAAACCATCAAAAGCGGTCAAAGTGAGAAAAAAAAAGTGAACAAACAAAAAACCGCCAGAGAACAAAAGCCTGAAAAAAAAAAAAAGTTTCCTCAGAGCCCACCCCCTTGAGGGGGGCGGTAGGACTTAAGTCAGGGAACATCATTGACTGAAAACCCACATGGCAGGCCCCTTCCCCAGAAAACAAACCAAGAAAGAAAAAAAAAAAAAGAGAGAGAGAGAGAGAGAAAAAAAGTACTACAAGAGAACTACCGCTACTACATAGGACACTTTTATCTTTCATTCATTCCCACTATTCTGGTTCTTTTTTTATATATATAGGTAATTTTTTTAACCCCAGCAGGATGGTGGAAGGGGTACATGGCTGAGTGCCTCCCGGGTCTGACCCTGTGTGACGCCACCCGGTGCCTGCAGCTGCCCTCTGGAAGGTGTTGCTTTAGTGGCAGAGCCGGAGGGCACCAAGCGTGTGTGTGTCTCCAAAGTCCTGGGTACCACATCACAATGCCTTCCTGAGAAGCAGAATCAAGGACAGTTGCTGATCTTCATTCCTTCCTACCAAAGGTATCTCATACACCATCTTTGGAAGTTGGAGCCAGGGGGCGCATGGGTGGCTCAGTTGGTTAAGTGTCTTTCTTCAGCTCAGGTCATGATCCCAGGCTTCTGGAATGGAGTCCCACACATTTGCCTCCCTGCTCAGCTCCCCTGAGCCTGCTTCTCCTTCTCCCTCTGCCATTCCCCCAACTTGTGCTTTCTGGCTCTCTGTGTGTCAAATAAGTGAATAAAATCTTTTTAAAAAGTTTGGGCCAGGGGGTGCCTGGGTGGCTCAGTGGGTTAAGCCGCTGCCTTCAGCTCAGTTCATGATCTCACGGTCCTGGGATCGAGTCCCGCATCGGGCTCTCTGCTCGGCAGGGAGCCTGCTTCCCTCTCTCTCTGACTGTGTCTCCATCTACTTGTGATTTTTCTCTGTCAAATTTGCCACCTCCCTGAATTTACCTGCATCTTTTCCAAAATCTACTTATCTTCCTGCCTTCGTGACCATAATGAGTCTATAAATTTTCAATAGACAGTGTGAACTCACATTGCTAATATTTGCATAACATGCACCTCTTTCAATCTCAAAGAAAAGCTTCACACCACAATGGTCTCTAATCTCCAATTAGTTTCTGTTCTGGGATCCCACTGGAATTCTATGCACCTGTCCCCTAAGATCCCATAAATTGTGGTCCAGTTTCCCAGCCAGCCAAGGAAAGCACATGGGAAATCTTGCTGAAGTATGAGTAAGAGCCAGCGAAAGGGAACATATTTATCTGCCTCGAATGCTGGGACCTGAGGAAAGCAAGTTTCATTACAGACAAATCAGGAAGGAGGTGCAGATTGCTTTTTATGTCACTCTGGAGTGGAGGTCTGCTCACTCACAGAAACTCAAAATCTTCACAAAGGACAATGTCCCCCACCCCCAAAGTCAGCTGGGGATTCTCAGGAAAACTTTAATTGAAAGTATTACGGATTCTCCAACTTCCCAAAATGCAGGAGGAACATCTACAAGCAAGACTGTCACCACTTTTAGGCAATTACACTTATTTACCTTTTTTCTTCCTAGAAAATCATCCCCTCTCCCAATCCATGATCTTCTTTTTGTAACAGTTTCCTAAAGAAGGAAACAGATGTCCTCCCATTCCAGTTCCATCCAAAATAATAAAATAAAAATCTTTAAAATTTAAAAAAAAATTGTGATTTGTTGAGACAGAGCACATATGCAGAGGGACAAGCAGACTCTCCCACTGAGCAGGAAGCCCGATTTGGGGCTCGATCCCAGGACCCTGAGACCATGACCTGAACCGAAGGCAGATGCTTAACCAACTGAGGCACCTAGGAAGCCCCCAAATAATTCAATTTTTAATCACTTTGCCATAGACACTTTTGGGTGGCTTTGAAACACCAGAATCTCATGGACTTATCAGTGTCCTCTTCACCATCTCAGAAAAGGACTGGGTGCCTCTCAGAGGCCTCTCTCCCCTCCTGACCCAGGTCCCAGCCAAAGGTCCTTCACATTAGAGTATGAGGAACTGAGCGGGATGGGGTGTGGAAGCACCCTGGGGTGGGGGGCTCTGGGGCCCTCCCACTCCCAACTTCAAAGACAGCGCCTGCTTTCCCCTGCCTCATATAGGTACCCTGGGTTTGCCCTCTTTAAGGTTCCTGGTTGCTGCAAAGGTCTGAAAATCTCCTAAGTAGCACAAAAGCCATCATGTGCATTTTGGCCACACAGGACAGAGGGAGTTTAAAGGAAGAAAGATAAAGGTCCCCAGAATGAGCCAGCAGCTCTGGGCTTCCCCGCACATCTTTCCTGACCTTCAGAACCCTGGGAAGGTGCCCCTTGGTGCAAAGTCACAGGGGGAGCCCACGCACAGCCCAGGCCTCCTGCCCCAGGTCCTCTCCAGCCATAAACTGACCCCCTAGCCCCTTCCAAACCATCTACAGCCTCAAACCACTGACGTGCGGTTCAGCACCCATCTCCAGAGCGCAGGATGCACGTGGCTTCCCGGCACCCTTCCGTGGCCGCTCCCAAAATCACCGTGGGAATGTCGCAGCAAGGAGACAGGGAATCGATTTTTATCCTCTGGGTTGTCTTCCCTCGTAGCCCCTCAGGAGTCCCCACGCAGCAATGCCGTGTGGGCCCTACTGCTCTGAATCCACTTCCCTGGAGGAATCCGCTTTTCTTCAGCGTCTGTGTCTGCAAACCTGGCTCCTCTAACACCCCCCACCAAACGTACCAAGAACCAACGGGGGAAGAAGTTCATTTCTGGCCGATAAGCCTTTAATCCCTGAGAGCTGTGGCTGATGCAGGAGCAGCTTTTCTCCAAATGGTGATTTCGATACGAGGTCGTTTTACCTGCTGGGCCCCAACATCCCTGACGTGTGGCTCCCAGGGGCCTCCCCGCGGCCAGGCCTGAGAGTGGAGCCCACCCTTGGGCTCATTTTCCACTGCGCTGAATCCAGGCAGCGGTCCCGTCTCACTACAAAGGGTGCTGAGTAATGAGGTGCTGCCACCAGGAAGAGAGGCAGCAGGTCAGACAGATCTGGAGAATGACACTGGCCTTCAATGGCCCCTCACAAGGGAAATACCATTAAGTAGCAGATCTGAACAGATATACTGTGTTCCACATTCACGCCGTAAGGATGGGGTTTCCTCGAGCCCTAATCAAAGGAACTCTTTCACCTGAGATCACTTGACCAATCGGTGACTCAGTTTCCTTATACTAAAAATGAGGATAACAATACATCACAAGATTGTTTTGAGGAGTACACACGTTACAAAGTGTTTAGAGGCACCTGGGTGGCTCAGTGGGTAAGCATCTGACTTCAGCTTAGGTCATGATCTCATGGTCCTGGGAGAGGGCCGTGTCAGGCTCCTTGCTCAGCGAGGAGTCTGCATGTCCCTCTCCCTCCCTCTTCACTTCCTGCCCTCTCTCTCTCTCTCTCAAATATATAAATAAAATCTTTAAAAAAACCGAAGTTCTTAGAACACTATATGCACATAGTACAGGACACACAAGCACTTGTTAAACAGATAAAAGGGTACAAGAGGCTGGCTTCCCTTCAGATTTCTAATAGGCTCCTGTCTGGGGGTCTCTAGCTCTTAGGAAGTGGGGAGGCCACAGAAGCCCAAGATTGTAGAGTTCCTCCGAGGCCAAGTTCAGTTTTCTATGCAGGACAGAAAACCTGTAAAACACATCCCAGACTTGCTTCGCTGCCTTCCTAGTAGGGAATCCGTTCCCTCAAGAGTGGTCCAACCTCTCTTCCACTATTTGGGATGTAGAAAACGTTTAGACATTTCTCCATTGGTGCTCATTCCATCCTCATTTTTAACAATCTAGCTGTGTGTTCATCTGGTCTTCTGTTAGTTCCTTTATCCAACAAACATAGAGGACTCACCGTGTCCTAACTGTGACCAAGACATCCAGCATCTCATCCCACAAAGGAAACATATTAGCAAATGTGGCAGCAAAGAGGGATGGGGTAAGGCAGTGACATCTGAATCAAGATCAAACTAACAAGCAGAGCCTGCCATGAAGAACATTCCAGGTATGGGCCCCATAGGCATGAAGGCGGAAATGAATAGATTATGTGCAGACAGCAGGACAGGGGACTAAGGGGACACTGGAAAGGAAGGCTGCGGAGCAGCTGTTGGCATTGGAGGCCTTGCGAAGGACTCTGGAATTCCCTTTGGTTTCAGCCAGAAGCTACATGAAGGTTTAAGCAGGGAATCATCAGATTAGCGTATATTTGTAAAAGATCGCTCCTCTTCCACAGAAGACATGGGGATGGGGTGGGGGTGTCCACGAGCCTAGAAGCTGGAAATGGAAGCAGATGAAGTTTCCAATATCCTGGCCAAGGAGTGAGTCTGTCGCAGTGAGAGTGTCAAGATTTGCAGTTCTAAACTTTTTAGTAAAGTGGCTTATTAAACACAGAGCTAACTATTGCCCGGGGTTCCTACTTTTGTAATAAGTTTTTTCTGAAACTCAAAAAGGGGAGAGGGGCTCTCTGCACCACGTGCCAGTCGGGGCAAAACATCATCGTCACATTACAGGGTGTTTTCAGAGCCTGTTATCCTTTTAGTACGACATCCCTCCCACCCTGAGACAACACCGTGCCTCTTTCCGCCAACAGAAGTTGAGTTTTTCCCTTTCCCTCTTCCTTCTTTCGAGGGCAGAGCTCAGGGCTTCTCCAGAGATTCCATCCTAAGTTCATAGATCTCACCGAGCCGACCACATTCCCATCCCTGTGGGCGCCAGGAAACACTGTAAACATCTGTATCTGCACCTGAACATGGGACCTTGGATCCCAGCTACAGTTACTTGTGCTGTGGTAACAAGGACATCATGTCGCGTTTCAGGACATTTTCGTATATAAGGCCTCGGGTCGGGATGCTCAGGGTAGGAAAAGGGTGGGTTCACCCCTGGGCAAAGTGGCATACCTTCTCTCTCCTCCTGGCCTTTGCCCGAGTTGGAGATGCCCTGTTCCTTCCTCTTCACCTGAGTAATCATTATCTCTGCTTCCAGAAGCAGCTCAGGGGGCCACCTCCATCCGAGGGGCCACCTCCTCCCCAACCCCGCTGGACCAGGTGACCCTCCCCAGAATTCCATATAAATCCCTGTTAACGTTGATCCCACTGCTTCCCAGAGGCTCTTTCTCCTTGTCTTTACTTTGTCTCTCCTGCTGGACCCCAGGAGACAGGTCTCACTCATCATTTTATCCCAGCAGGGTTCAGTATGTTGCTGAATTAACACATGGCATGTCCCGCACATCGCTGGCAGCTGGATGAACTGGAACACAGTGTGGCAGCATGTACTGAAGCAGGGGTTCTCAGAGCACCAGGGGATTCAGTCGGTGAAGCATCTGCCTTCGGCTCAGGTCATGATCCTAAGGTCCTGGGATCCAGGCCTGCACCGGGATCCCTACTCAACAGGGAGTTGGCTTCTCCCTCTCCCTCTGCTTCTCCCCTCCCTCTCAAATAAATACATAAAATCTTTTCAAAAAATAAATTTTAAATAAATTTTAAGAAAATTAAGCAGTTGTTCTCAGCTGCAGGTGATTTGGCTCCCCAGGGGACATATGGCAATGCCTGGAGAAACGTTTGGTTGATGTAATTGGAGGAAAGGGCGCCACTGGGCATTTGGTGGGGAGAGTCCAAATGGAGGTGGCCAACATCTGGCCATGCACAAGACAGGCCTCAGCAAAACATCACCCAGTCCACGAGGTCGACAGGGGAGACCCGCATCTAATCTAGGACCTGGAAAACCTTTTCCTAGCTTTACATGATCAAGGGAAATGTATCTGTCCATCAAAACCACAGGAATGTCTAAAGCAGCTTATCCTCGGAAGCCCCAAACTGGATGCCATGTAAAAGACCATTAACAGGAGAACGGATAACTGACTACAGTACCTACGTGATGGAAGACAACAGACGATAACGAAATTTAAGATGCCACATACGCGACAACAAGAAGGAATCCACAGATGTCCTGAGGAACTGAACCACCAGAGCAAGGTAACAGGCAAACTTGATCGCTGGTGATGGAAGAGAAGCAGGGGGCAGGGAGTGACTGACTGGGAAGGAGCAGGAAAGAACCTCTGGTGTGCTCAGTATGTTCCTGATCCTCATCTGGGTAGTAGTTACACACAGCGTGCCGCATGCTAGGACTCATGTGCTGTGTGTGTGTATTACACCTCAGCAAGCTTTACCAAAGGCAACGGTCCTCCAAGAGCCCCGGCGGGCAGGATTCACACACTGGAGCAGGTCCTCCGAGCATGACTTTCTAAGGATTTCGGTGCACAGCCGGCAGGAGCATTGTAGATATGTTTATGGAGACCTATTTCACCACAGACACCAAAAACCTTACAGTGGGTCCTTGATTCAATTCTGCTTCGGTCATTTTCTGCTAAGGATTGTGCTACAGATGTGCACACAGACTTAGGTTTCAAGAATATTTATCACAGCAGAACAAATACAAGAGGGAGGCAGCAACAACACGGACCCAGAGGAAACTGTGTGATACCGCGGACTCATTAAAATCGACATTTAAAAATGTAAATGGAAAACGACTACAATATATTAATTACAATTAAAGAGCAGGTCACCCAACAAGCTGACACCTAAGATATATGAAGAATATACTCAATATGATTAACTATGATTAGCTAAGGTCATGAGGGGTTATGGGATTTCTTAAAATTTTATCATTTTCCCCTAAAATGTACATATATTACTTATTAATAAGAAAAAATACACAATCACACTTCTTAAAAATAAAGGTGAGTTTTCAACTCTAAAACTGAGTACCAGGGGCGCCTGGGTGGTTCAGTGGGTTAAAGCCTCTGCCTTCGGCTCAGGTCATGATCTCAGGGTCCTGGGATCCAGCCCCGCATCGGGCTCTCTGCTCAGCAGGGAGTCTGCTTCCTCGTCCCTCTCTCTGCCTGCCTCTCTGCCTACTTGTGATCTCTATCTGTCAAATAAAATAAATAAAATCTTTAAATAAATAAAATAAAACTGAGTACCAGACCCCACACAACTCCCAGATTCCCCATGGATTCAGAGCCCTGCTGCCTGCAGAAGCGCTCTATCGACGTTCATCACAGTGGCTGAGACAGATTAAATAAAGAGATAACATTGCAGATTTCCTGTCTCTTATCCGACTGTGCAGATTGGTTAAACAAATCCAAATCCATACATGCATTAGATCTCACTGAACTGCGTACGCCCTGAGAAAAAGACCCTGTAAAGCAATTCCCTGTAAAAATACGAAAGTATTTCTGACAGCAAAAGTTTTCAGATTGCTGTAACGAAAAAAAAAAACTAAAAAGGCACGACCTTCCCTGATTAATAAAGTCTCCCTCGAGAGAAGGCTACCACTTCCCCAGGTAATCTCATCGCCTCAGACGAATCCATGTTTCTCTGTGAAGTGGAGGTGATCGCGGCTCTCTCGGAGTACTCACAAAGGTTTGGCGTGATTATGAAACGGAACATTATGACCGGGGCCCGCTGGTTGTGGTCACCGTCATGCCCACAGCCTGAACACCACCTCCCTCCAGGAAGCTCCCTTCTCTGAATTCTGTGTGGTAGGGGCACGTGGCTGACTATTAGGGAGCACTGCATAAGGTGTACCCTGTCGCTCGCCCAGACGCACAGCTCCTCCCGGAGCCACCGAATGCCATACAGAGCTAAAGCTGGGAGCAGTGGCTCACCGTGGACACCAATGATGAGGGCTCAGGTACCTCAGCTCACAAACCCATTACAAGCATATACATTTAACTCTAGCTTTAAGATGTTTCTCCTCTTACTTCTCAGTCAAAAAAGACTTTAAGCTGAGTAAACCAACAACAAACCCTAAGATAAAACATTTAACCCTGTTAACTTCCTAAGGCCTACAGTCGTCTTCAGCTTCTCAAGGTCACACCTCCCTGCTGAATGATTACCGAGGGTTGCTGACACGGTACACAGAAAAAAAAAACTCTTAGGATGTCCAGCCTCTAAGAGAAAAAGCAAACAGCTCAGAATGCAGCCAGCCATGGCAAAGGAACCACCGACAAAGCCAAACACAGAGGGGCCCCTGAGCATCTGGGAAATCTGCCTGTTCCTTTGCCTCCTCAGAGGAAACGAGTCACAAGACTGCTCAGAATGGGAAATGAGAAGGGCAGAAGCCCGGAAACCAGCGCGTCCTGAATTTCGTGCTGCTTCCAAGGAGTGAGCCCGCCTGCTGTGCTGCTGTGTCAGTTATTTACACAGTGGGCAGGTGAGGCTGACAGCTTGAAGGGGTTATTTTAGAGGGAGAGCTGTAAGTCTGATCAGGAGAAGGTTCTGGACCCTGGGGTCCCAGCACGCATCTCCAGCTTCCAAGCTGACGCTCCCTTCAGACAGGGTTTAAGAGGCAGCAAGGCTAGCATGGTCTTTGTATTTAAATCACCTCAAGGGGGCCCATATCTCCAGGCACAACCAGAAGCCAGGGAGGAGAGGGAAGGGTGAGAGGGAGAGGGTACCTCCACTCCTATCTGCTGGCTGCACTTCTGGAGCGCCTGATCCAGGAAGCTAAATGTGTGGACAGAACAGAAGGAAGAATCTGGGAAGACTGGAAGACTAGAAGAGCTGTTCGTGGACTAGTCTCAACCTGAACCACAGAAACACCTCTGCCTCCCTGCCCTCCTCCCCTCGGCTGGGCACCAGGTACCTCCCTACTGCACTCCAGATGCAGATCCAAGCTCAGGGGTGCCCAGTGCCAATGCCTCTCTCCGGCGCAAGGACTCTATGGCATCAGCGGGACTCCTAGACAGCACCTGTGATCTCTAATTTAAAACCAAAACCAAAATCCCCAACCAGCCCATTCCAGCACAAGCAATACATATTTATGTGTAAGACACCTATGCACACATACACATTCACTTATCTACACACACACACACACACACACACACACGCTTTTGCAGCAGAAGGCAGGCATGAAACCTGTTCCCTAAGTCCTTTGCTTTCCTCATCTGCTTCTAGCAGCAACAGCCATTTCTGCTACGGATTTTCCTATTCGAGGGTTGATCACAGATCCAAATGCCACCATCCTGTTTGCCACCCTTTCCTACCCCACCGGCCCACTGACGTCTGTCAGTGAACCAGGGAACAAAGATGGAAGACAGGCCCAAGCTGCCTTCCTAAAGTGGGGTTATATTTGACACTTTAATAAACCTCAGAGCCTGAGCCTCTCTGCTCTCAGACTGGCCAGGGTGCAGCTCTCACTCTTACCAAACCCGTCCATCTCTCCTCCCCCCACCGCGGGGCACAAGGGTTTTCTCTGCCCGGCATCTATTTCCAGGCCCCATAAATCATATCCCATTGTTCCAGGCCATCTGAACTCATGCTTAATAAACCATCCACCTCACCCTTCCGCCACCACCCCAAATTTCCCACAGGGAAAGACTGTTTCAAGAAGAAAAGGAAATTCTTCATTAGGGCTGGATTTTAAAAGCAAGCTTCCACAAAAAACCAGAAAACAAAATTGGGTATAAATACCACCCAATAACCACTAAATGTCTTTGGTTAAAGCACCTGCCTGCCTGTGATTCTCAGGTCCAGATGTGAGCTCAGTGCACATCCAAAGGAAGCAGAATTTGAACCTGATGCTAAATGACAAATGATCCTGAACTTCATGACCATTTAAGTGCCACAGTGGCTAGACTAAATTGCTCTGATGCAGAATTTCTCCCAAGTATAGGTTACTGAGAAACATAATATTGCTTGAAAATGTATTTAGGTGCGCTCATCCTTCTCAGACCAACACTCATGGGCTCTTAGTCATAACCAGGCTTAAGCTAACACGATTCCCCTATTTTCCCCAGAGAGGGAGGGAAACAAGAGGACATGTCTCTCATGTTCCAAGATCAAAAACTGGATCACAGCACTCACAGCATCAAGTCTGCCAAACCAGAGCTCTGGGTACGTACAATTCTTAAAGAGCTAATTGAATGGAAAACAGCCATCTGGGGCTGGAAACCCTTATGACATTCTGGGAAATGTATGGGCTTTAAAAGGATTATGCAGGGTGATGGGACTTTCAAAATTCCCAAACTCTGAACTGAAGCCTAAATGAGAATATGTTAAATTCACCCATTCCAAAACACAGCACAGTTGACTCGGACCCTAGAGCCCAGCTGTAGCTCAGGGTGTCCACACTGCAGCCTGTCTGTGGGAGGTCTGCAGACCACTCCCTGCTGAGAGAGTCCAGCCAACCCAATCAGCCTACCAGCAGGCTGTGGCACAAGGTCCAGATCCTAGCCCAGGCACCAGCCAGGGTTCCCTTTGGCCTGCCCTCTTATGGTTGAACAACAATCATGGAGAGCCACAGGGAGAGCGGCATTGGGTCCAGTATGGCCACTCCCTGGTCCTCCACAACACTGGTTGCACACTCTTCAACACAAGAAAATGGTGTGCAGAAACAAGGGCCTGCCACAGTAGGCTGTCGAGCAAGGAACAGAAAGCATCAGGGGACAGGTGGGACTGCTCGCTGCTCTCCACCTCTCCCAGAGGGCAGAGGCCGCAGAGCTTCTGCAGGCTAAGCAGAGACGTGTCAGAATTACCTTCCCAAAAAGTAGGCAGTAAAGGAGGATTTCAAGCAGCCACAACCACCAGCAGGCCTGCGACCTCCAGATATCAGGGGCTTGACCATGACCGTGTCGGTAAGCAGAACACACAAGTGCCTTCTGGAGCGAGAGAAGACAGCTTAACGCTGATAACTGGTCCTCTCACTCTTCTCTGCTCTCAGCAAGTGATCCTGAAAGGGATGGACAAAGTTGGTCAGATTCACTGGAGAAAACACGAGCCAGTGAAGATGTCCCGGCTCGCACTAGGCCTCCCTCCAAAGGCTGGCTGCCCCACCCCTGGCACCTGGGTAACGCTGCTCTGGGGCCATCCACACAAAACGATTTACGTACCCCCCACCCGCAACAAACAGACACACACACACACACACACACACACACACAAGCTGCATCGGGCTTTAGGAACCTAACTCAAACGCACCCCTAACAACAACCCCACAGGTGTGACTGGGTTGGACACTCCCAGCAAGGGAGGAAAGGCCCTCCCCTTGGGTCCTTGCCAGCGGCAGGGTGCCACCTGGGCCTCCGCCTCATCCTCTCCATCCGCGAAGAAGTCGGAGCGGCCCCCACCAACCACCACCACGCAACCAGATTCTCGCACTTCAAATCCCCGCTGCCAGGGCCCCATCTGTGTGCTGACCGAAAAGCCGCCCTCAAGCAGCCAGCCCGCGGAGCATCCGGAGTTCTCCCAGCCCCGCGCTCACGCCTCCCCAGGCAGCCCCCGCACCCGCGGGCCGCGCCTTACCGCCAGTGTCCACGAAGCGCGGGGGCGGGCGGTCCCGCAAGCGTGGCACTCCAACCCGCGCTGGCCTCGTCCTCGTCGGACTCCTGCCCTTCGGGGGCGTCGGGAGGCAGCAGGGGGCCGGGGCGCTTGTGTTTGGCGTCCGAGGAGGCGGCGGAGGAGGAGCGCGAGACGGCGGACGTGGAGCGCGAGGCGGCGGACGTGCTGTAGAAGGCGTTCCCGCCGCTGTCCGGGCCGGACTCGCCGAACACTTCGTCCCAGATGTGCAGGCTCTCGTGGCCCGCGAGGGCCGCCTCCAGCAGCGCCGGCGCCCTCCTCCGCGCGCTCCCGCCGACCTGGGCCCTGTCCCCGGCCGCCGCCCGCGCGCCCGCCCCCCAGAGCGCCTCCCAGCCGCACGCGCTGGGCACCGGGCCGCGCCGCGGCCCGCCGACCCCCACCAGCGCAGCCCGCAGCACAGCGCCTGCCGCCCCACGCCCGGCCGGCCCGCCATCTTGGCCGCCTCGGGCCCAGCGCCCTCGGAAGCGCCCTCGGAGCTCGGGCGCCGCAGGCTGCAGGCCGCGGAGGGACGCAGGGCGCGAGGGCGGGAGGCAGGGGCTGCGGCCGGGCCCAGGTGCCGCCGCTACCGCCGCCGCTGCGTCTCCTCCGCACCCGCTGCGTCCCCGCGCGCCCTCCCGCCGCACCCCGCGCTCCCTGGCGACGGCCCCGCCTCCTCGCACATCCGGCCGCCCGCCGGCCAATGGGGAGCAGGCCGGGGCGGGGCCCGCGCGGGGCACGCCCCACACCCCTCGGCCCAGCGGGGCAAGGAGAGCAGCTGCGGCGCCGGTGGCGGCAGGGGGGAGGGCGGCCGGTGGCTTCCTCGCCTGCGGGACGTGTGGCCCGGGACGGCCACCCGCAGGCCCCGCGCGGCCCCGCAGGGGGAAGGGAGGAACCGAGTGGGTGTCGGGTGTTGGGGGGGACGCAGCCGGTCTTCCCGCCGCCCCAGCCGGCTCACGGAGCGTGAAGCCCGCGCTCTCGGTCCCCTTCCGCAGTCGGCACCGGCGGCGGCGGGGAGCTGTCCGCCCCGGTGGTTCTGAACCAGGCGCTGCGGAAATTCCAGGTAGGCGCCGGGCCTGAGGGTCACGATTCCCGTGGCTGCTGTGGCTGCTGCTGCTTCGGTGCTCCACAGCCGGCTGTACCTTGAGCTCTTGCAAGCACAAGGGCTATCTGGCTTCCGGGAGCCTTGCTCTAATAAGGAGCCCTCCTCGCTGGTTCATTCCTGGGGTCAGGTGGTGACTCAGTCTCGCTTCAATACCCCTGTAATTTGAGGGGGTCAACATCCAATCTTAGTCATTCCTTCCGTCTTTGACCTTTGACATCCTTAAACTCAAAATATTCATTCACATGACATTGCTTTGTAT